>NC_086128.1:58323490-58649323 GCF_963921235.1 Mobula hypostoma | reverse complement strand
AGAAGTCCAGTCAGCAAAGAGTCTCTTCCACTGAGTCACCACATCCCACCTGAATCTCCCCAATGAACAATATTTAAACTCAGGTTTTCCCGGGCTACCAATAAATGTGACATCGAGAGCAGAGGCCTACTCCCTGCTGGACTAGTGTATACAGCCTTGGTCATAAAAGTCTCCCAGAAGTGCTCCAGAAGTCAGATCTCAGGATATAGTCATAGTCATACTTTATTGATCCCAGGGGAAATTCGTTTTCGTTACAGTTGCACCATAAATAATAAATAGTAATAGAACCATAAATAATTAAATAGTAATATGTAAATTATGCCAGTGAATTATGAAATGTCCAGGACCAGCCTACTGGCTCAGGGTGTCTGATCCTCCAAGGGAGGAGTTGTAAAGTTTGATGGCCACAGGCAGGAATGACTTCCTATGACGCTCTGTGCTGCATCTCAGTGGAATGAGTCTCTGGCTGAATGTACTCCTGTGCCCACCCAGTACATTATGCAGTGGATGGGAGACATTGTCCAAGATGGCATGCAACTTGGACAGCATCCTCTTTTCAGACACCACCATCAGACAGTCCAGTTCCATCCCCACAACATCACTGGCCTTACAAATGAGTTTGTTGATTCTGTTGGTGTCTGCTACCCTCAGCCTGCTGCCCCAGCACATAACAGCAAACATGATAGCACTGGCCACCACAGACTCGTAGAACATCCTCAGCATCGTCCAGCAGATGTTAAAGGACCTCAGTCTCCTCAGGAAATAGAGACGGCTCTGACCCTTCTTGTAGACAGCCTCAGTCTTCTTTGACCAGTCCAATTTATTGTCAATTTGTATCCCCAGGTATTTGTAATCCTTCATGTCCACACTGACCCCCTGGATGGAAACAGGGGTCACCGGTACCTTAGCTCTCCTCAGGTCTACCACCAGCTCCTTAGTCTTTTTCACATTAAGCTGCAGATAATTCTGCTCACACCATGTGACAAAGTTTCTTACTGTAGCCCTGTACTCAGCCTCATCTCCCTTGCTGATGCATCCAACTATGGCAGAGTCATCAGAAAACTTCTGAAGATGACAAGACTCCGTGCAGTAGTTGAAGTCCGAGGTGCAAATGATGAAGAGAAAGGGAGACAAGACAGTCCCCTGTGGAGCCCCAGTGCTGCTGATCACTCTGTCGGACACACAATGTTGCAAGCACATGTACTGTGGTCTGCCAGTCAGGTAATCAAGAATCCATGACACCAGGAAAGCATCCACCTGCATCGCTGTCAGCTTCTCCCCCAGCAGAGTAGGGCGGATGGTGCTGAATGCACTGGAGAAGTCAAAAAACATGACCCTCACAGTGCTCGCTGGCTTGTCCAGGGGACATGGGCATGGTTCAGCAGGAAGATGATGGCATCCTCAACCCCTAGTCGGGGCTGGTAGGCGAACTGGAGAGGATCCAAGTGTGGCCTGACCATAGGCCGGAGCAGCTCCAGAACAAGTCTCTCCAGGGTCTTCATGATGTGGGAGGTCAATGCCACCGGTCTGTAGTCACTGAGGCCGCTGCAGCGCGGCGTCTTCGGCACAGGGACAAAGCAGGACGTCTTCCACAGCACAGGAACCCTCCGGAGCCTCAGGCTCAGGTTGAATAAATGGCAAAGTACTCCACACATAGCTGAGGGGGAAAGGTTTTGAGCACCCTGGTACTGACACCATCCGGTCCTGCAGCCTTGCTTGGGTTGAGACGTTTCAGCTGTCTACTCACCTGTTCACCTGTGAAGCCCACCGTGGTGGTTTCGTGTGGGGAAGGGGTACAGTCATGAGAGCAGGGTGGGGGACTGTGAGGAGGGGTAGGAGGGGAGAGTGGAATATGTGTTGGTTGGGAGCCGACAACAGATGACTCATGTGTGGGATGGGCAGGGGCCACAATGTCAGATCTGTTAAAGAACAGGTTAAGTTCGTTGGCCCTGTCCACACTGCCTTCAGCTCCTCTGTTGCTAGTTTGCCGGAACCCAGTGATGGTCCTCATCCCCCTCCAGACCTCTCTCATGTTGTTCTGCTGGAGTTTCCACTCAAGCTTCCTCCTGTACCTGTCTTTAGCCTCCCTGATCCTGGCTTTCAGGTCCCTCTGTATTGCCCCCAGCTCCTCCCTATTTCCATCTCTAAACGCCCTCTTCTTAGCGTTCAGGATGTCCTTAATGTCCTTTGTCATATGAGGGCCTATCTTTTGGTGAACACCTCCACACCCACCAGATTCCTTAAGTCCAGTGCTTGATTGCAGCTTTACAGTAGTTCTCTTCCTGTGACACCCATTCCTCTAATGTATTCTGCTCATCCTTTGCAGTGCCAGTCCCTGGGGTGGTGCTGCCAGGAACTTGAGGCCCTCTATTGCTCAGGGTCCACCATAGATATTGTTTCCAAGCTGTCAAATAATATGAAAGCCAGGGCAGTGCGATCTGGAGAGCAAGCTGTTGCCCATGTAGCACCCTCCCCTTCTCCATGCATCTGACGAACCCAAGGAACAGCAGGGACCGATACAGTTTGGCACCAACAGTGTCTCAGGGTTACCAGTCAGCATTGAACTCAACGTGAGACTGCCTTAGAGACACTAGCTCCAGATTTTTCCCTCAGCTTTTACTCCCGAAGCCTTCCCCATGAGTGGGTTTAGCCACAAGGCAGGGGAGGTTTGAGATCAGATTTTTCCTTTTCCTAGATGAGCTGCCGACTGTAGCTGACAAGCCCCATCTGCCCAAAGTGACGGGTTTTAAAGCATCAGTAACCCGCCTTTACCCCTTCTCCTGTCAGTAGAAACGGTTCTGCCGGGCTCAGTAGCTCAGCTACATGTGAAGGCCAGGGGCAAATTTTTCTCCAGAAGTGGTTTGCCATTGCCTTCTTCTGGGCAGTGTCTTTGCAAGACGGGTGACCCAAGTCATTGTCAATACTCTTCAGAGATTGTCTGCCTGGCATCAGTGGTCGCATCACCATGTCATATGACCGTCCACCACCTGCTCCCATGGTTTCACGTCACCCTGATCAGGGGGCTAAGCAGGTGCTACACCTTGCCCAAGGGTGACCTACAGGTTAACGGAGGGAAGGAGCATCTTACACCTCCTTTGTTAGAGACGTATCTCCACCCCGCCACCCAGGAGGTTGATAGGTTCTTGATTAATAAGAGCGTCAACTGTTACGGGGGGAGAAGGCAGGAGAGTAGGGTTGAGAGGGATAATAAATCAGCCCTGACGGAATGGCGAAGCAGACTCGATGTGATGAATGGCCTAATTGTGCTCCGATGTCTTATGGTCTTATCCTCAAAAGACACACTGTTCAGAAGAATGTGTATCTTTTCTGACTACTATGCAATAAAGTATCGGTTGGACTTAATTGAACCCGGTCCAATCAAAAACTGTACAGGCCATGCTTATATGGCTCTTTCTATTTCAGACATCTTGACAAATTTCCTGCTGTTTTCCAAAGGACAGCTAATATGATAGCAGCACAAAATTAAACTACATTTCAGTGCACAAAAAAATAGCTGAAATCCAATACCAGACAAATGTTTCAGGACAATGACCTTCCATCATTTCTGGATATAGTTAATGTGTTTTAAATTCTCTCACATTTCCCTCAGCTCCGAGTCTCTCTACATTATGACTGTTTCTTTTATTTACTTAGAGACATAGCACAGTAATGGGCTCTTCCAGCCCAAAGAGACCAGGCTGCCCAATTACACCTATGTGATCAATTAACCTCTGAAGCGGTATGTCTTTGGGATGTGTGAGGAAACCAGAGCACTCCTTACAGACAACGGCGGGAATGAGCCTGGGATGTTGGAGCTGTAATAATGTTACTCTAACCGCTGAGCGCTGGGCTTGTCCAAAGTCAACATCGATTCACACTATTTTGTCTCAAGCCAGAAAAAGAATTTCTTTAATGTCCCAGGTTTTGGGGAGGAGATGGCAGGGAATTATCAATAGGTGCATTTAATGTCAGAGAAATGTCTACAAAATATACATCCTGAAATTCTTTTTGAACACAATACCAGAGGTAAGAGAAAGATGCCTGGATATTTTATTTTTATTTTGCCTTAAACTGTTCAATTGACATTTTTTTTGATTCTCAGATAGCTGGATTGATCATAAGAACCAATAAAATCATTGGCTAAACTGTGCCGGCTGACAGAATGGTAACTGATAGATGTGCCAACATTGATTTTTCTAACTTTTGGTTATTTCTCCCCTCCTCCCCCTCCTCTCTTTTTCCATTTCCCCTTTTGACTCCCCTCTTACCCCTTCCCTTATCCTCACCTGTCCATCGCCGCCCACTGGTGCCCCTCCTCCTTCCCTTTCCCCCATGGTCCACTCACATCTCCTATTAGATTCCTCCTTCTTCAGCTTTTTACCTTTTCCACCTATCACCTCACAGCTTCTCACTTCATTCCCCCTCTTCCCCAGCCACCCACCTTCCCCCTCGCCTGGCTTCACCTATCACCTTCTTGTACTCCTCCTCTTTCCCCACCTTCTTTTTGGCTTCTTCCCCCTTCGTTTCCAGTCCTGAAGAAGGGTCTCAGCCTGAAATGTCGACTGTTTATTTCCCTCCATAGATGCTGCCTGACCTGCTGAGTTCCTCTAACATTCTGTGCTTGTTGCCCCAAATCACTTCACTTCGGTTAACAATGTATAACAATCCAAAATAAAAGCATTAGCATTCACTTCTAAATGGACAAAATTCAGAAACAGATAAATTATATTGAATTTTTTTAGAATCATAAAGACACTGTGCTCAATTAATAGAAGAGACAGAGACACTGATATCATGGATGATATTGGAACAATAGAGTATTCTTTTTCTCCGGAAGGAAGCCTGAAAGATGGCTTAATTTTAAAAAGTTGAAGAGAATCTATTTGGTACATGCATAGATGTTTCTCCTTACAATCAGCAAATCATAAATATCAGACATTGCTAATAAGTTCAGTAAGGTACTGTTTTAGACTGAGAGTTACCAGCCAGGGTCTGAGCAACCCTGACTGGTTCGCCTGGGTGAGGGTGTCTGATGTTGAAAGACAGGAAACACCTGATGACCCCAGGTTACATCACTGATAATATGTCCCAGTGCATCCCAGGATGTATCTCAGTGTCAGAATGTATGCTAGATACTGTAATAATATCTTAACTTTAATGTATTACAAATGAGTAAAGGCATTTTGCAGTGTTATCCAATACTAAAATTAACATACAATCAGTGGCCACTTTATTAGGTACACCTACTCACTGATGCAAATATCTAATCAGCCAATCATGTGGTAGCAACTCAATGCATAAAAGCATGCAGACATGGTCAAGAGATTCAGTTGTTGCTCAGAACAAGTATCGGAATGGGGACAAGATATGATCTGAGCGACTTTGACCGTGGAAAGATTGTTGGTGCCAGACAGGATGGTTTGATTATCTCATAAACTGCTGATCTCCTGGGATTTTCATGCAGAACAGTTTCTAGGGTTTACAGAGAATGGTGTGAAAAACAAAAAAAAAATTCAGTGATCGGCAGTTCTGTGGGAGAAAGCACCTCGTTAATGAGAGAGGTCAGAGGAGAATGGTCAGACTGGTTCAAGCTGACAGGAAAGCAACAGTAACTCAAATAACCATACGTTACAACAGTGATGTGCAGAAGAACACACAACACATCGAACCTTGAGGTGAATGGGCTACGGCAGCAGAAGACCATGAACCTAAAAAAGTGGCCACTAGGTAATAGATAATACCCACAAGGCAAAGGAGATTGGGAAAGAGATACAGAGTTTATGGTGAAAGGAAAAGTGAAAATTGGGGGTGGGTGTGCAGTAAACCAGAATTGGAGGATTTCGGAATTTTGTATGTACAATGAGAGGAAAGATTAAAATTACATAAAACTCTAATTAGAGTGCAGCTGGAATACAGCCCATGCTGTTGAATATCGCCTTACTGGAATGTTGTGATACACTGTAGAGATTGTAAGCAGGGCCAGAAATGTTTCCTCCTGAGAAATGATTGGCATGTCTGAATGTATTTTCTCTGGCAGGGAGACTATTGAAAGACCTGTGCAAGAGTGGATTGAAGGCCCCTATTGCTCTTAAATGAAGAATCAACATTTATGGGCATAAGTTAATGCAGTTGCTCGAAAGGTTAGAGAGAAATTAAAGAAAAAAATTCATTGAGAGGGTAGCAGTTACTCGAATAAGCCAAAACCACTTAGAGACTAAGCATGGGGGGAGGTTGGGTTAATACTGTATCATGTGCTACACATTCAATAACAAAGCTCCAAAAGAAGATCAATCTTTTACTAGGAAACCACAAAACAATCTTGAAATGATAAAAAATAATGAAGCTAAAACTAGTGGTATAACAAAATAAATAGTCTTAGCATATTAAATGCACTTACGTCTAGTGTTTTTAAATGTATTCAAGAATATTCAAACATATTTAAGTGACCTTAAAACTAATTTAAGCATGTTTAAATAGTTAACAAAAAAGATTTCAGCCCCAAGCTCACTCCCTAGCTCTCCCGAAACTAGACTGGCCCAAAGACAAAGCATGAATATGTAACTAAACTCTTTGTTTCTACCACACCCCAGCCCACATGACTAGCTACCAATTGGTTGACCATTGTGTCCGACGATAACAGGAAACTTGTACGGGAGAATTTTTAAAGTGGAAAAGCCACTGCACTGGGGCAGTTCCACTCTCTCTCAACCTCAGAAGTGGTCCGAGTAGTCGTCACAACTGGGATCTTCCTTGTTTGCAGTGGACGACCATGATGCTTTCTGTGCCTCGTCACGCCCTTCACTCTCCACGGAGCATTGCAGAACCAACTTCCTGGCCGTTGGATCTCACTCCAGATCTCATCTGCCCAGTCTGCTGGAGCTGACTTCACAAGCTAGGACAGGTATGTCCCTATCTCACCAGGGTATGAGGCCCACCAGCTACCCTTACCTGGTTTAGTCCACCTGTTCAAGCTGTGTACCAGAATGAGGCTGCTGTCACACGCAAACAGCAACTTGAAGTCTCAGGTGAGAGCAGAGTGTCCGGTGGGGACCAAAGGTGAGTGAGCTGCCCCAGAATGGACACGACAAGCCCCTTCACCAGACGTGCTACCCCTCCCTAACAAAGTTCCCTGTAAGGTGTGCGCACATATACATCTTTTGCTACTAGCACACAAAGGAAATTAAATTGCACATAAAAAGTTGTCACTCTCTACCTCGTTGGCGTGTTAAGTACATTTCACAATCGTACACAATCATATTTCCTCTTCTGGTTTCTGATGCGGATCATGTTGACAACGCAGAGTTTGCGATGATTTGTATGCAGATTTTAGAACTGGCTTTTTATACTGTTTTTATTTAAGAAATTATTGATTCACTATGTCAAATTCCAAAGAAGCAAAAGGCATGAAGCACAAAAGAGTTGCTAGTTCATTTAAAGCGGAATGGCTGAATGAAACAGTAGAAACTGCTACACTGAAAGCTCATGAGGTCAGGAATGTGCAGCTATGAGAAATATTTATGCACAATACAGAAACTGGTGTTAGCTGCGTGTATTGTCATGATACAAAAGTCGCTGGAGAATTTGTAAGTGGGAAGAAGTGGAGTGATATTTGGAAACTTGAATTTTTGAAGTGTCATTTAGCAAGTAAATCACATACAGGTGGTGTGCAAAAGCTCCAGTGAGAAAATCCTTCATTACCCTTTACAGGCCTGTTTCATTTGTTTTGTGAGAGTGCAGATGAACGAGAGCAAAAACGATCAAACCCAGAGGAGATCGAAGTTCCTATTGACAATGTTTTGCTGGCTGTTAAAATGAACACCTCTACATATAAAATTCAGTGAGCTCATGTTGTTGTTACTGGGTAAAAAATTGCACAGCACAATATTTTTGCTCATCACAAATTAGAGAGAACATTGCTCTCCGGACATCCGATACACCCCAACTACCCATAATAAAATAATAAATGGGCAACACGAAATACAGTACAGATAGAAAATAGATTCATGGCCCTTACAAAGACAGTAGCACAATGGTACGGCTGGGTGACACAGCTCATAGAGTTGTTGCCTCACAGTGACAGAGACCGATGTTTAATCACATTCAGATTCACTTATTTATCACATCATCATTACGCGCCGTGTTGTATGGTGTGGGCAATCATGGTCTCCATGACCAAGATTGTTCTTGGCAAATTTTTCCACAGAAGCAGTTTGCCATCGCCTCACCGTTCTCGGAGGGGCGGAGCTTAGGAGGGCGATGGTGTCTTGCTTGCATCTATGGAAACAGCTCTGTTTCTATCGTTAATACCTCTATTTTCCCATTTCAGGGTTCTCTTGAAGACCCCGACCTGGAGTTACTGGCTGACTTTGGTCCTTTGCGGAAATGGGGCCTGCCCTCAGGGCCTCATGACCGGCCGCTTTGCGATATGCCAAGGTCACGGCCTGGAAGACCAGTGCGCCTTCAGGGTGCCAGATTTTCGTGGCTCTGGAGACGGGCTGATTTGAGGCCGGTGCCGCCGCCTGATGTGGCGTGGGAGTACACGGAAGATCGAAAGCAGCGAGCTTTGGGCACAGAGCTCGGAAAAGGCGACGCAACAGACTCTTAACACCATAAATCAGCGAGTTGTTTTGCTGTGTCTCCCCTCTCGCTGTGAAACAGGGACATCTCTTTTTCCCTTATTAGGGAGAGGGGGAGAGCCTGTGTTATGTCGAATTACCAGGTGAACAAGTAGTCTTTGAGGTACTGCGTCTGTGTCTTTATAGGTACTTTGCTGCACGCTTGAGTGCTCGGTGGAGGGTGCAGATGCTTTTTTGCTGGTGGGGGAGGAGGGGAGATTGTTGCTTTGATGCTGCTTGTGTGTGGGAGAGGGGAGCTGGGGGGATCTTTGGGGTTCTAACATTTAACTGTCATTCATTCTTTGGGCACTCCTCTATTTTCGTGGATGTTTGTGTAGAAAAAGAATTTCAGGATGAATATTATATACATTTCTCTGACATTCAATGTATCTATTGAAACCTATTGAAACATTATTTATCACCTGTACATCAAAACATACTGTACAATGCATTATTTGTGTTAAGGTTGTGCTGGGGGCAGCCCACAAGTGTCTCCACATAGTCCGGTGCCAACATAGTGTGCCCACAATACTCCACGGCACAGTAGCAAGCCCCTTTCCTCCCTCTCATCCACCCGCCCACCCACTCAAACACAGAGATGAGGACGGCACGGGAGTGTAGTGCTTAGCATTTTACAGTACCGCGACCCTGGTTCGATTCCCGTATCTGCCTGTAAGATGGGTTCCTCTGGGTGCTCTGGTTTCCTCCCACGGTCCAAAGATGTACTAGTTAATTGGTCATTGTAAATTGTCCCGTGATTAGACCAGGATTAAACTGGGGGATTGCTGGGTGGTGTGGCTTGAAAGGCCAGAAGGGCCTATTCTGTGCTATCTCTCAATAAGTAAATAAATACAGGCCACCTTCGGGTCTCCAGCCTCCATTGGACTCGTAGATTAACAAATGTCAGGGATTCAACTTGCCCAGTGGACTCACAGACCGAGGGCTTTGGCCATTGGGCCTTGACTTCCGATTGACTTTCAGCCTTCGAACTTCTGTATCATGAGGTATAGCCCTGATCTTATTTTTATTTTATTTTATTGATACACAGCGTGGAATAGGCCTTTCCAGCCCTTCAAGCTGAGCCACCCAGCAACTCCCAATTTGATCCTGACCTAATCACGGCAGGATGCGGCAGCAACGGGGAGAATGCGTAAGAGGTTCACCATGATATTGCCTGGCATGGAGGGCTGTAGTTAGTAAGTGAGATTGGAGAGGCCGGATTTATTTTCACTGAAGCATAGGAGGCTGTGGGGGAGGAGGGGGTCGACTTTATAGAAGTTCATAAAACTTGGATAGATTATCAGAATATGTTTTCCAGGGCAGGGGACTCTAGATCTGAAGGGTACAGGATTAAGCAGAAAGGGGAGAAATTGAAACGAGGTTGAGAGGTACATTTTCACATAGAGACAGTGGTGAATATGGAGTTATATTGCAGGAAACAGGCCCTTCAGCCTAGGGCATCCATGCCGACCTAAGCTAATCCAATTTGCTTACATTTGGCCCATATCCCACTACACATCTCCTATACATTTGAATACCCAAATATCTTTTAAACAATGTAATTGCCACTTCCTCTGGCAACTTGTTTCATAAACCGACCACCGATCACATGGAAACATGTGCCCCTCAGATCCCGTTTAAATCTTTCCCCTCTAACCTTAGACCTATGCCCTTACTTTTACTTCACTGGAAATAAGATTGTGATTATTCACTTCATTATCATTATGAATTGATAAAACTCTATAAGGTTACTCTTCTACCTCCTTTACGAAAAGGAAAACAGTCACAACCTATCCAGTCCCTTCTCATAAATCAAGGCCTCTGGTATGATAACACCAAACTGCCCACTGCATCATTGGCACCAGTCTACCCGCCATTAAGGACATATTTACATAAAGGGCCAGTAACATCATGAGGGATCCCACCCACCCTGCTCAAGGACTGTTTGTCCCACTCCCATCAGGGAGGCTACGTAGCATCCACACCAGGACCACCAGACTCAAAAACAGTTACTTTCCCCAAGCAGTAAGGCTGATCAACACCTCTACCCACTAATCCAGCGGTCCCCAACCACCAGGCCACAAAGCATGCGCTACTGGGCCGCGAGGAAATGATATGATTTGGCGATATGAGTCAGCTGCACCTTTCCTCATTCCCTGTCACGCCCACTGTTGAGCTTGAACGCACGCGAGGTCATTACCCGGGCGTCATCCATGTCAGCGCGGGAAGGAGATCAACTCCTCGAGCTTGCAAATGACGACGGGCTGGAAAGTATGTTTGACATAACATCTCTGCCGGCATTCTGGATCAAAGTCAAGGCTAAATATCCTGAGATAGCCACGAAAGCACTGAAAACGTTGCTTCCATTTACAACATATCTCTGCAATGAATGCAATGAAAACTAAGTTGCGGAATAGACTGGACATAAGGAACCCCCTTCGAGTATCGCTGTCTCCCAACACCCCTCGATGGGACAGTCTCGTTGCAGGGAAACAAGCCCAGGGCTCCCACTGATTCAGCGATATTGGTGTGTTGCAATGATTTTATATGTTCATACGGGGAAAATATGTGCTGTGTGTTTAATATCCCAACGTTACTTAAAATGTTATGATGCTATTGACGTATATAACCATATAACAATTACAGCACGGAAACAGGCCATCTCGGCCCTTCTAGTCCGTGCTGAACGCTACTCTCACCTAGTCCCACCGACCTGCACTCAGCCCATAACCCTCCATTCCTTTCCTGTCCATATAGCTATCCAATTTTTCTTTAAATGATAATATCGAACCTGCCTCTACCACTTCACCTGGAATTTCATTCAATACTTACTTCAAGCTCCCCTATCCTCCCCTGATAATTGACTTATCACTATATTCATGCGAGGAAAATATGCGCTGTGTGTTTAATATTAAACTTGTTAGATAAACCCTTTTAGAAAGGAAATTGAGTGTATTAGCCACTTATTACCGATATTCTGGTCGTGATTAACACCCCCCGCCAAACAAAATCGCCAAAAACGATTTGTAGAAAAAAAATCGTACATTCATGCGCGCTGGTGCCCGCGCAAGGCTTCATGGTCATTGTAGTCTTTCTCGGAGTAAACCCAGCGTATTTGACTGCTACTCTTGTCCGTTGGCAACCCTACCACCACCACCCCTCCATCCCGGTCGGCCGGTCCGCCAGAATATTGTCAATATGAAACCGGTCCGCAGTCCGAAAAAGGTTGGGGACCCCTGCACTAACCCACCCCACCACACCCCCAACCACCACCAGCTTATCTTTTCCTGTCTGAGTCACCTTGTGTACAGACACTCCTGTGTCTTGCTGTCACTTTATGGACATACGATCAATATATAAGCTAACTTATGTATTTATATTTATTTATATTTATTGTGCTTTTTTATTATTGTGTTCTTTATCTTGTTATGTTTTTTGTGCTGCAGCAGATCTGGAGTAACAATTGTTTCATTTTCCTTTACACAGTGTTCAGGAAAATATATTAAACAATCTTGAATCTTGAGTCCTTTAGAACATCTTCAGGGAGTGGTGTCTCACAAAGGCAGCGTCCATTATTAAGGACGTCCAGCACCCAGGGCGTGGCCTTTTCTCACTGTTACCATCAGGTAGGAGATACAGAAGCCTGAAGGCACACACTCAGTGATTCAGGAACAGCTTCTTCCCTCTGCCATCCGATTCCTAAATGGACTTTGAAGCTTTGGACACTACCTCACTTTTTAAAAAATATAGAGTATTTCTGTTTTTGTACATTTAAAAAAATGTATTCAATATACTTAATTGATTTACTTGTTTATTTATTATTATGTTTTATTTTATTTATTATTATCATCATTATTTTCTCTCTCTGCTAGATTATGTATTGTATTGAACTGTTGCTGCTAAGTTAACAAATTTCACATCACATGCCGGTGATAATAAACCTAATTCTGATTCTGATCTTTTTTGCACCCTCTCTAGTTTAATCATATCCTGACCAGAACTGCAAACAGTACTCTAAGTGTGGTCCCACCAACGTATTGCATGGCCGTAAAATGACATCAATACTCTTGTACTCACTGTCAAGACGAATGAAAGCATGTATGCCATACACCTTCTTCAATACCCTAACAATGTGTCAGCAGACTCGGGGAACTATGTACTTGTCTCTATGTCCCACAACGCTCCCCGGGGTTCTGGTATTCACTGTTTATGTCCTGTCCTGGTTTAACTTTCCAAAGTGCATCACTTCACAACTGTCTAAGTTAAATTCCATCTGCCGTTCCTTTGCCCACTTCTCCATATCATCTGGATTCCTGTTGTAACCTTAAACACAATTCTTCACTGTCCATTGTTCGAGAGAATGTGGGAAGGCCTTTGATCATATTGGCTGCTTTTCTGAGACAATGTGCAATGTAGACAGAGGTAATCGAGGGGAGGCTGGTTTTTGTGATACATTGGGCTGTATTCAGAACTCTCTGCAATATTCAGTGGTTTTGGTTACAGAAGTTGCCATAACTAGTTGTGATTTACACATTTTTATTTATAGAAAATCCAAGGTATTCTCAATCTCCTGGTAAAAGGCTGGCATGTTTGATTACAGCAGGTTCTACGGGATTAACCAAAGGTGTTATTATCTTTTTTAAAAGTAATTTTTGCTATTGCAAAACTACTGTAGGTCTACCCCATGAATGAGTTGCTTATTGGTTGAGAAAGTGAGGAAGCTGAACTTGGTGCATATCATGCTGCTGTCTGCATTAGAGGCATCAGAGGAGTCAGTGCATGAAGGTGGTGTGCAATCTAACAGCCAGTGATTGTCTCAGTCTCTTTTCTCGTGATCGCGAGATCCTGTTGGATATTGTTAATGTGGAATGCTGATCTACAGTATTGGCAGATGGCAGGGGAGCTGTAAGGTCTCAAGACACAGTGTCGCTTGTTTACAGCCACCCAGGAGAGAGGTGGGGTCGGTGCGCTCCACCAGAGGTGGTGTGTTGTGGCGTCCAAGCTGGTGTTGGTGCTGCCCCCAGTGTTCTTAAGGCAGAAGGCAAATTGTATTGTGTTCAATTGCAGACTGCTCCAACACTCATGTACTTAAGCACTTGGATTGTATTTGTGTGTGTGTGACTGTATTTTACTGACATCTTGTATGTGCTATGTGTGCCTTGTGCTGTGTGTGACTGATGGTACTGTGTTTGACACCTCAGCCCTGGAGGAAGGCTGGATCATTTGGTTGTATACATGGGTATTCATGTATGTTTGAATGACAATTAAACTTAAACTTGAACTTGAAACCTTCCTATCACACCAACATGATTGTGCTTGGCCTTCTCCAAACACAACAGCTAAACATAAATAGGAAGGAGAACACCTCTTGGATAAATCACCATTCCACTCTGCCTCACACAATATCTTGTCCTAAATCTCCAGACTACATTTAATAGTTTGCTGGAATTGCAGTTTCTCTGATCAATAAGTACCACAGAATGTTAAATATAGTCATTGAGCACCACAGTACAGCAATAGGCCCTTCAGCCCATCTAGTCCACAATGAACTGTTACTGTGCTTAGTCCCACTGATTTGCATCTGGACCATAGCCCTCCATACCCCTTCCCTCCCCCTTCCCTCCATGTACTTATGTAAACTTCGCTTTAATGTTTGAAAATTTAGCCATTGTTAAAGCAGTGACAGTCAGCCCTTCTGACCCAGACTTTAAATTGTAAAAATTTCATTCCACAGGATTGTAAAGTTCTCTTTGAGATTCTATTTTTATTACTTTGTTACATAATTTTTCTCTTTTTCACTACCCTTTCCCTCTTATTTCTCTACTTCTCACTTTCAAGGATCTTCATCTCATGTTCTCAATATTTATTGCTTATTTCTTATTATTTTGTTTGGTTTTTTTCATTTTGTAATTGCATTTTGTTGCCTTTTGCAAATTGGTTGTTTCTTGTGTTGTGCGTGGTTTTTCAATGATTCTATTATGTTTCTTTGTATTTACTGTGAATGCCCACAAAAAATAAATCTCAGGGTAGAATATGGTAGTGTAAGAAAGGATGTGCTGATGTTGGAGAGGGTTCAAAGGAGGTTCACGAAAATGATTCTGGGATTGAATGGCTTATCATATGAGCAGTGTTTGATGGCTCTGGGCCTGTATTCACTGGAATTCAGAAGGATGAGGTGAAGAAGAATACAGAATATTGAAAGGCCTTGATACAGTGGATGTGGCGAGGATGTTTCCTATGATGGGAGAGTCTAAAGCCAAAGGACGCAGCCTCAGAATGGGGGGGGGGGTCCATTAGAATGCAGATGAGGAGGAATTTCTTTAACCATAGAGTGGTGAATCTGTGGAATTTATTGCCAAAGGCAGCTATGGAGGCCAAGTCATTTGGTATATTTTAGGCAGAGGCTGATAGGTTCTTGATTAGTCAGGACGTGAAGGGATACGGGGAGGCGGCAAGAAATTGGGGCTGAGAGGGAAATGGATCAGCCATGATGAAATGGCAAAGCAGACTCGATGGGCCAAATAGCCTAATTCTGCTCTGAAATCTTATGGTCTTATGGAGATCTACGTACTTTGATAATGAATTTACTTTCAACTTCTTTTGAACTTTCAGAAATAAAGAAATACAAAATCAAATTGGGCAAATTCTTCATTGTTTATTTCTCAGTCCTTAGAGCTCATTAAGACAAACAATTGGTTCTGTGCTCCAACAGCTTCTCATATATTTCGCTGTCTTCACTCTCCTCCCAACCGATTCTTTCTTCAGAAGGTTCCGGAGTAAAATACATCTGTGCGTACAGGTGCATAGCGAAAAGAATCAGTATAACCAAGATCCAGATCATGGCGTCGACTGGCTGAGAAGATGAAGAGTTGGTCTCAAATCTCCTGGGTTAAGAGGGGGATATCTGCCAAGCTGCTAGCGATACACAAATCCAGGTTGCAAATGCTAAAACTATGAGGGCACTCGACCTTATATATTACATATCGACAATGGATTGTGATGTCATCTCTGCGTCACAGAGTTGCTGCAATAAGCCTGAGTCCCAGAGGTGGGGTACTTAGGCTGACAAGTTGCTACCATTTGAGTGAGATGCTTTAGCAGAGTATGTTGGTGGTGGGGTGGAGATACGTCTCTACCAAAGGAGGTACAAGGATCTCCTTTCCTCCACTAGGTCACCCTTGGGCAAGGTTTAGCATGTAAAGCCATGGGAGTGTGATCACTGTTGCCAAGCAGATAATCTCTGAAGAGTATTTTTTTCTCTCCAAAAATACTTTATTCAGAAATATTACAAAATAGTTATTTACATAGAAAAAAGACATTCGTTGATTCTGAGTCCTTATTCAATAAATAAAGTTATTTGCAATAAAATTATGCGCTGTCAGCCCATATTCAGATGAAAGATGTTTACAATAAATTGTACGTTGACTCTCAAACCTTAGTCAAGAATTAAGACATATTTATAATAAAATTATTAACAATAAAAAAACAGGCGCTGGCTCTAAATCCTTTACCAAAGTTCTTTAACTGTCGACACAATGCCTACTTCCTCTGGCAACTTGTTTCATAAACCGACCACTGATCACGTGGAAAGATGTGCCCCTCAGATCCCGTTTAAATCTTTCCCCTCTAACCTTAGACCTATGCCCTTTACTTTTACTTTACTGGAAATAAGATTGTGATTATTCAAAGATCTACGTACTTTGATAATGAATTTACTTTCAACTTCTTTTGAACTTTCAGAAATAAGAAATACAGAATCAAATTGGGCAAATTCTTCATTGTTTATTTCTCAGTCCTTAGGGCTCATTCAGACAAACAATTGGTTGTGTGCTCCACCAGCTGCTCAGATATTTCTTTCTCTTCACTCTCCTCCCAATCGATTCTTTCTTCAGAAGGTTCCGGAGTAAAATACACCTGTGCGTACAGGTGCATAGCGAAAAGAATCAGTATAACCAAGATCCAGATCATGGCGTCGACTGGCTGAGAAGTTGAAGAGCTGGTCTCAAATCTCCTGGGTTAAGAGGGGGAACTCTGCCAAGCTGCTAGCGACACACAAATCCAGGTTGCAAATGCTAAAACTATGAGGGTATGCGACCTTATATATTACATATCGACAATGGATTGTGATGTCATCTCTGCGTCACAGAGTTGCTGCTGTAAGCCTGAGTCCCAGAGGTGGGGTACTTTACCTAGGCTGACATCTAGCATAGGGGCTCCCAACCTTGCTTCGACAGACCACTTGGTTAATGCTAGGGATCCATGACATAAAAAAGGTTGGGAACCCCTGTTCTAGCAGCTTTCCAAATGCTCTTCACCCTACTTGCAACCAAGCAAAAAAAAAGACAGGGGTCTATTATAACAACAGCAGCTTGCACTTATATAATACTTTAATTGAAGAGCTTATGAACTTGTAAAAGCACAACAATGGGTATCCTTCATAAAAGTTAGCAAGTGGTGATTAAAGGAAGAAAGTGAGTTTATTACACTACCTAACAGTTATGTAACTGCATGACAAGACACAGTATTTCTGCTACCTTCCGTTCTTACTCTTACATCCTACAGACCTGGCATGATTATAATTTGATGAGGCATTCAACCTAGCTGGCGTCTTCATTGTTTAGAATTTCATTAGATATTTAAAAAAACGTAGCCTTAAAATATTAAGCACAGACAACAAACCCACGCATGCGCGGTCGTTCCCAGCAGGCTCGCACACACGCGCACGTGATTTAGGAGCCGCGTGACGTGACGTGCGGTCGGCTGTACGAAGCGTACGCCCGGTTTTCGCTATTGCGGATGCCCGTGTCGAGAGGCAGGTTGCACTCTTTTTGCCTGGGGTGTGTGTGTGAGCGCGCGCGCTCGTTCGCGGCGAATCGGAGCCGTGCACGCAAACGACGGCGGTTGTGGCGAGAGGTGGGGGGAGGGAGGAGACAGTCAGTTTGTCAGCTTCATTGATGTTGCTCGGCGGTGCTGCCGTGGTTCTCGTTTCTCGCCGTCTGCTCGTTGCCTCCGGTTGTTGGAGAGGCCGCGTACCTCGCCTGCTTAGGCCCCGAGCCAGATCCGCTTTTACCGCATTCGGTAGCTGGGCCGGCCTCAGGGAGGCTCCCTCAGACAAAATGCCGTCCAAGAGACCTTTCGAGCGGCTCCCCACCGACGTGAGCCCGGAGAACTACGCGTTGTGCCTGAAGCCCGACCTCGTCGACTTCACGTTCGAGGGCAAGCTGGAAGCCTCGGTTGAGGTAAGGCGGGGAGAGGGAGTGCGCCGGTGAGATCCAATTTGTATTCCGGGTCCTGGTTGTGGGGGTGGAATAAGGGGGAGGGGTGGGTTGTTCCGAAAGGCCTCAAATTGGCCTCCAGAAATCCAGGGGTTCCCATTTGGATCCAACTCGGTGTCGACGGCTCAGCTGCAGCCGCGGGCCTTTACCTGCACTCCGATTGGCGTGATGCTTTTAAACCCGTTGACTATCAGGCCTACCTAACTCTGAAATTAAGGGAGAGAGAGCGTCGAGTGAGCAATTCGTTGGTGTCCTGAAATATTTACTTTTTTTATTGTAATTCCAGAGGGAAGAAGGTGGTTTGAGGCTTTCGAGAGAAAAATATATATAATAAAAACGTGGGATATATTCATGTAGAATGGCCGTTCTTCTCGCCCCCTTCCTTAATGTTAATAGACAAGGCGAGAAATTCACACGATGGAAGGTTAGTTAGAAGAAGCGACGAGAGAGAGTATACACACACACATTGTGAAGAATGCTGAATCTGTCTGCTGGTTGATTGAGACACAGGAGCCGTGTCCACACTGTTGCCATTGACAGCAGCAATCTTTGAGTTTTATTCTTGTGTGCTTTCAAATAAAACAAAAGTGATTTTCAAAAAAGTCTGGTTCCATCGTTTGATATGGATGTTCATGGGGCTGTAAGACGCCAATCTTTTATCAATTTATATGACGTTAATAGGTTATATATATATATAATGTCATAAACGTTACATTTTTAAATGTACTTAGCTTTTGTTTGTAAAATAACAGTTGCGGTATTTCCTTGTGCACAAAGCCTTGGGTTTCAGCCAATATCTATCTCTTGTATATCTGTCTGGGCAACTTATTGCTCTTTCATTAATGTTTACCATAATTTTCCTCGGGTTGCCTTTTGATAAACTTTGCTAAATACAGAGTCAATCTTTTTATCAGGAACTGCGTTCTGTTGTAATTGAAGTGTGTATTTATAGTGTTTGTATCTTGGGCGCTTAAGATTACAGTACTGACAACTACAAACCATTCTTAGCGTCGTGTAATATTGACTCTTGCTTTATTTTTGGGAATGTAAAGTTTTTTTGTCTATTTATAATGCTGTGCTTAAGAGCAATTTTCTAAATTCTTGGGAGTTCTGTCTAAAGTCGTATTATAGAAAAATGTTCTGCAACTTTTAGGGTATTTAAGGAGCATATTCACAGATTCTACTTGGCACTTTGTTCAAAAGGATTGTATTAGGCATTTCAAATTAGACCATAAGAATTAGGCCATTTGACCATGTCTTGATTTATTATCCCTCTCAATCCCATTCTCCTGCCTTCTCACTGCAATCTTTCACACCATGACTAATTAAAGACTTATCAACCTTCCCTTTAAATATACCTAATGATTTGGTCTCCACAGCTGTCTGTGGCAACAAATTCCTCAGATTCATTACCCTCTGGCTAAAGAAATTCGTCACCTCTGTTCTAAAGGGGCGTCCTTCTATTTTGAGTGTGTGCTCTCTGGTCTTAGATGCCCCCACTATTGGAAACATCCTCTCCACATCCACTGTAACTCGACATGGGGTTCCCAAACTGGGCTCCTCGGTTAATGGTAAGGGTCCATGGCATAAAAGGAGGGTTTGAGACCCCTGATCAAGACCTTTAAATATTTGATTAGGTTTCAATGCGGTTTCTCTTCCTTTCTCCCCCCCCCCATTCTGCTAAACTCCAGCAAATAGAGGCCCAGAGCCATCCAGTGCTCCTCATAACGTTAACCCTTTCATTTCCGGAGTCATTCACATGAACTACCTCTGGACCCTCTCCACTGCCAGCATATCTTTTCTCAGTTGAGGGACCCAAAAGTAACATAATGTTTTTTTTGAATTATTGAAGATACTTCTTTATATTAAATTCGGGAGGATGTTATGCCTCCACCTTTATAAATGAAGCAAAATGACTCACTCTCAGCTGCAGAATTCTGGTAATAACACGGCTATTTGAGTTGTAATCCTTGAAATGTTTCTTTCTGCATGAGATATTTTGACCCAAATGCAGATGTATATAAACCGATTATATACTTTCAATGGATAGCGGAGTGAAGATATGTCACAAACCAAAGGAGGTGTAAGGCGCTCCTTCCCTCTGCTAGCCTTCAGGTAACCCTTGGATAAGGTGTAGCACCTGCTTGGCCCCTCCATGGATCAGGGTCACATGAAGCCGTGGGAGCAGGTGGTGGATGGTCGTATGAGCAGACGATGCAGATCACAAGTCCTGGTTATGCGACCACTGACACCAGGCAGACAATCTCTGAAGAGTATTGATAATGGCTGGGGTCACCTGTCTTGTAAAGACACTGCCCAGAAGAAGGCAGTGGCAAACCATTTGTAGAAAAATGTCAAGTACAATCATGGTCATGGAAAGACCATGATTGCTCATCTCATATGACACAGCACATAATGAACGATACTTTCGTGGTTCACTCAGAATTAAGATTCTGACTGGGACTGAGGTAACTGTGTGTCTGATGTATTATTGTGAGACGGATGCAACCTGGGATGATGTAAAATATTGGAAATTCTAAAGGAGTGTACTTAATGTATAAACCATGACCCTAATGCTTGTAAGTCCTTTAGTGAAGTCTTGAGGTTGGAAGTGTCTGAGGCCTCCATTGGTCAGGGTTGACCATGGATGTTGTCTAGATACATGATCCAGGGTAATACAACATGGAGAACAAGCTGTTGCACGTGCAGCAAGCTCCTCCTCTCCACATATCTGATGGGTCCAAAGGAACGGCAGAGACTAATGCATTTTGGCACCAGCAGTGTTGCAGGATTTGCCAGTCAACATTGAACTCAATGTAGGACTCCAGCTCAGAATTTTTCCCTCGGGGTTTACTCCCGAAGTCTTCCCCATGAGTGGGTATAGCCGCAAATCAGCAAGGGTTTGAGATCAGATAGTTCCTCCTGGATGAGCTGCCAACCACGGCTGGCGAGCCCCATCTGCCTGAAGCACCTGTTTTTAAGGCACAAGTATCCTGCCTTTTCCCCTTCTCCTGTCAGTAGAAACTGTTTTGCCAGCTTTAGTAGTGAAGCCACATGTGAAGGCCAGGAGCTGGACTTAGCTGTCAAAGGCGATTTGAGATGTTCATTGTTGTGAGCATTTAATAGGTAGTGGGAGCTTGTCCCCATTACCACTCTCGGCAAACAGTCGTGAAGAGGAAATCGTTGAGAAGACTTAGTAAGTCTAAGGGAGTTAATGTATACTCAGATTGAATCAGAGAACTAATATCAAAAGCAAAATATTGTGGGTGAAAAGTTGAAATAAAAACAGAAAATGTAGGAAGTATTTAGATCATGCGGCATCTCTGGAGAGAAAGCTCACATCTTGTCTGACCTGTCACCAGAGCTAATGTTTTCTTTTCATCTTGTCATAGAACCATTAACAGGCCCTTTGACCTATCCAGGTTGTGCAGAATCATTAATCTGTTTAGTCCCATTGATCTATACCTGGACCATAACCCTCCATCCTCTCACATCCACGTACCTATCCAAATTTCTCTTAAATGTTGACATCGACCCTGCATCCACCGTTTGCGCTGGCAGCTTGTTCCATAGTCTCACCGCCCTCTGAGTGAAGAAGTTTCCCTTCATGTTCCTCTTAAATTTCTCACCTTTCGCCCTTAACATATGATCTTGAGTTGTAGTCTCACCCAGCCTCAGTGGAAACAGCCTACTTGCATTTACCTTGCTATTCCCCTCATAACTTGATAAATCTCCTCTCATTCTTCTAAATTCTAGGGAATAAAGTCGATGAAGGAAATTCTTTTCCACCTCCTTGTTAAAATTTATGTATGCTTGAAAGTAGTAGTTTCATTATTCATTTTTCCTTCTAATACCGAGAATTTAAAACAAAATTGTTATCATTTGACTAAGGCAGGGGCTTCCAATCCTTTTTTATGCTATAAGCCCCTCAGGTTTGGTACCCCCTAGACTAAAGGAATAAAGAGGGTAAATACCACAACCTATAGACTCTTTCAAAGACTCTACAACTCGTGTTCTCAATAGTTTTAAAAATTTTATTTGCACAATTTGTCTTTTGCACTTTGGTTGTTTCAGTCTTTATGTATAATTCTTCATAAGTTCTATTGTATTTCTTTATTTTCCTGTAAGTGCCTACAAGAAAATAAATCTTAAGGTTAAATAAATAATATTTGATAAGTTTTATTTTGTCTTTGAATTTGATTGATGGCTCTTGCAGTTCCGTTCTCTTTTTTTAAAATCAATTTCAACAAGAAAATGTATGAAGATCAGAGTGTGAATATGATTAGTCTCTGAATAATCTATGGATGCTCTCTTTTAGAGATGTACATAAGGTGTAGAGATTTAGGTGAGTTATCAGATAAGTACCAGTACCTTTTAGTCGTGTTTCCTGAGGAATTTTGTTTTCCTGCCTCAGTTCGAATATGGGATTAAGTAGAGCTTCACACAAAAATATGACTTTCTCAGAAAAATAAGATATAAAATTCTCTTCAAGAACCACTTAATGAGTCTAATGGCCTTCCAATATTTTGTTCAAGCATCTGTAAATTCACTTTGAAAATGATAATTAACTCATTAAGCTGTATATTCCATATCATAATCGACTGCTGGAAATATTTCTTCTGGTGTCACTAGTATTCCTTTCGCAATTAATTTTCCATGTGTCCTCTGCTTCTTGACCTTGTTAATGGGAATTTTTCTTAATTCATATCTTCATGATGTTTCAAGCCTCCAGAAAACTTCTCAATCATCTCTGTATCTTCTCTACCTAGATGTGGAATTGTTGGCCTTTGTCCCTGGGACTATTCTACAAGGTCTTCAGAATCAGATTTATTATCAATCACTGCCTTTGTTTTGTGGCAGCAACTTTTGAGAACTTGAGATGAAGAGTCTTTGAAAGTGAATCCATAGGTTGTGGGGAACAGTTCACTGTTGGGATGAGTGAAATTACCACACTGGTTCAGGAACCTGATAGTTAATGGGTAATAACTGTTCCTGAATGAAGAGGAATAAACAGTTGATGTTTTGAGCAAGGCCCTTCGTCCCGAAATGTCAACTGCTTATTCATTTCCATAGATTCTGCTTAACTTATTGAATTCCTCCAGCATTTTGTAATTATTAGCCAGAATAGGATTTGATATTCTTGTAACCGAAACAGTGTTAATGGTTTAAGGTAACCTTTGTGTTTATTGTCTCTATTTATAAAACCCATCTTCCCATATGTTGTTTAAATTACCTCCTCAGCATGTTCCTTCATGATGCACTGTCTTGTGCTGTGCACCTTGGAGAAAATAAAAAGATGTTGCAAGGGTGTTCAAACTCATTATTTGCAGTGCAGAACACTTGCAAAAAAAAACACAGCAGATATAAATTTAAAATGATTGACATTACAGCCAGAGGGGACAAGAAGCATTTTTTTTACATTGCTATCAATTTCACCTTCTGTTTTTTAAAAAAACATCCCTCCCTCCCCCCCTTCCTCTACTATTCCCCACGCTAGCCTCTTACTACTTCTCACCTGCCTATCACCACCTTGTTTCTCCAATGGTTCACTACTCTCCTATCCAATTCTCCTCCAGTCCTTTACCTTTCCTACCCACCTGGCTTCACATGTCACCTTCCAGCTATCCTCCTTCCCCTCCTCCACCTTTTTATTCTGGTGTCTTCCCCCTTCCTTTCCAGTCCTGATGAAGGGTCTTGGCCCAAAACGTCAGCTGTTTATTCATTTCCATAGATGCTGCCTGGCCTACTGAGTTCTTCCAGCATTTTGTGTGTGTTGCTCCGGATTTCCAGCATCTGCAGAATTTCTCATGTATTTTATATTGAATTGTGCTGTAGCTGAAAGGGTAGTGGAGACAGTTTCAATAGTAACTTAAATATGAAGAAACAGATGGAGGAATGAGATTAATTGAATAGCTCGTACAAACAGCTGACATGAGTAGAATAAGATGAATACCTTGTATTTCTGCCGAAGACCTTTTCAATGATGAGTGGAATGAAGTATAGTTTCCTTTATAACTAATTAGAGTTTAGTGTAAAGGGGAAATGCTCTCTGATCGTTAAATGCGTGTAGAATATTAAATGAGTGAAGTGTAAAGCCAACAAAGTCCAAAGTAAATTTATTATCAAAGTACATGTATCATGTCTCTTTGTGGGTGTTCATAGTAAATACAAGAAACACAATTGAATCAATGAAAGACTGCACTCAACAAAATGGACAAAGAGCCAATGTGCAAAAGAAAACAAACTGCAAATAGAAGGAGAAACAAAATAATAAGGTCTAAGCATTGAGAACATGAGATGAGGAGTCCTTTAAAGTGAGTCCATAGGTTATGGAATCAGTTCAGTGTTGAGGTGAGTGAAGTTATCCACACTGGTTCAAGAGGCTGATGGTTAACTGTTCCTGAACCTGGTGGTTTGGGACCTGAGGCTCCTGTACCACCTTCCTGATGCTTGAGGGGTAATAACTGTTCCTGAAACTGGTGGTGCGGGATCTGAGGCTCCTGTATATTTTTCCTAATGGCAGCAGTGAGAAATGAGCATATCCTGGATGGTGGATCAGTTGGTAGATGCATGCAGAATATTAATTATGTGAAATGGCAGTGAGTAGCTAAGAGAACAGACGAATTTGTTTGTACATTTTGGATGTGCAAAGTAAGAAATCGGTTACATTAATTGTAATTGGGCAGATTTGGTAGAAGTCTTTGTAGCCTAGCAAAAAGGGCAGAGTGTCACAGAGCACTTAGTTAAAAAATATCTTATTTTCCTGGTGGGGAAGATCAATCAGTAAAGTCAGATGTGGAATACATGAGAGAACACTAAGTGTCACAGGTAGCTCTGGAATTGCATTTTAAGAAAGAATAAAGCAGTTTGATTAAGCTCAGAAAGAAGGGGATAGAAAGAAGAGTCATTTGTGTTCTGGTACAGTTGGCTGAAGTGGGGAAAGATGCAGTGAATGCTGGGGCAGAAAGAGCAATAATCATGGTTACGCATTTTAGAAGAGGGAAATCTGGCCAAGGCAGAGACATGGAAAATGGGATGAATCCAGTTTGGTGTTCCTGAAATATTCAGACGCTATGGATTGGAAGTTAATCATTGATAGCCATTAGGAATTTGGGGAGATTCTGAATGTCACCAATGACTTTTGAAAATTTGTCACCAAAGGTTAGCAAATTTACAGATGTACCATGCAGAGCATTTGATTGGTTGCATTACTGCCTGGGATGGAGGCTCCAATACACGGAATCACCAGAGGCTGCAGAGAGTTCCAGAGTTTGTCAGCCCCATCATGATCGTGGTGCCTCAAGAAGGCAGCATCCACCATTAAGAACCTTCGTCATCCAGGGCATGCCCATTATTTTTTTATTACTGCCATCTAGGAGGAGGTACAAGAGCATGAATGCGCTCGGTCAATGTTTTAGGAACAGCTTCTTCCTCCCTGCCATTAGATTGCTCAACATTCCATGAACACTACCTCACTGTTCCTTTTTAACACTATTTACTACTTTTGTTTCTTATTGTAACTTCTAGCACCGTACTGCTACCAGAAGATGACAAATTTCACAACTTATGTCAGAAATAATAAATCGGATTCTGAGATAAAGGACCGAGACAGAGATGTAAAGTAGGAGAGTATAGGTCATTAATCAAAATTGGATATAGAAGTGGGGAGAAGTTTCTTCTTGGTAATCGAAATTTTGGGATGACTAGATGACATTGGAAAGCCTGATGGAGAGACTGTCAAAATCAAAGAAAAATGTATTATCTAAACCCAGTACGTATATGTTACCATATAGTTCAAAGTAAACTTTATTATCAAAGTGCTTATAGTTCACTGTATGCAACCCTGAGATTCATTTTGAATAACAGAATCAATGAAAGACTGCCCAACTGGGGCGTTCAACTAGAGTGCAGATGACGACTAACTGCAAATACAGAAAGAAAAATAATAAATGAGCAATAAATATGAAGAACATGAGGTGAAGAGTCATTGAAAGTGATTCCATTGGTTGTGCGAACATTTCAATGATGGGGCAAGTGAAGTTATCCCCTTTGGGATTTTCTTGCTTGCATTTACAGGAAAATAGAGATATGAGAGAATTTATGGGGGGGTAACTATACATGAACAAGGACTGAAAAACAACCAATGTGCTACAGGCAGATTGCGCAGATAGAAAAAAATGCCGAGAGTGTGAGTTATGCACTACTGTGCAAAAGTCTTAAGCACATGTATACAGCTAGCGTGCCTAAAATTTTTGTACCATACTGTATGTTAGTTAAATTGAGAAGGTGGTTGGGAAACAGAAATAAGAGCACTTAGCTTTGTAACTGTGCAAAAGCCTTTGCACTCTAGTTATATGTATGTGCCTAAGAGTTTTGCACAGTACTGTAAAAAGATTAATTGAGAAAAGATGGGGTTAAGGTAGAGTATGCAGTCATTGGAGAGAAATAGGTGGTACTTGCACAAATATAAAATTTAAATTCTCAGAAGCCGGAGAATGCAGTTAATTGCAAGGTAAATAAAGTCTTGGAAAACACATGATCGGGGTTGAAATTGAATTGTTCAGACGTTTGCTGCTCAAAGTTGTGAAGTCGCCATTGCTGCACCTTTTATTTGAAGGAAGTAGAATTTTCAAGGTGAGACCAAGTTCAGTCAATAGAGGATCTTCAGGTGATCTTTTCAATCACAGTTTTAGGAGATGGACCACAGAAATGGAGGTAAAGTTTGTAGCAATAAAATATTTAGTATAGCTTAGTATCAATGTGGAAGGTGGATAGATGTAGAATAGAACTTTATTGGCGTTGCTCAAGATAAGATTGCGGTGATACTCCAGTCCATGCAAAACAGATTTATAATGCATGTGGTATGACTCAATTAAAAAAGAAATCCCATATTTACGTGCAACAAGTGACTTTGATAGTCCATAACACTCAAAGACCATTGGCAAGCCAGGGCGTAGTATTATTCATCTGCACAACAGCCCTTCAGGAGAAGCTGTTTTTTTCAGTCTTGCTGTCTTGTCTGAGCTGTTCTCTGTACAGGTAAAAGTCAGGAAAAGAGCACTGGAAAATTTACCATTAGCAAATTATCTTTTAAAATTTAATTTGAAGGTAGTGAACAGTACATTATTTTCTCATTCACATATTTAATGACTTGATACTTTTGGTGTTTATGTATGGGGGAAATGTAGTGGCTCTGGTCTTTTATGTAATATTATTTTGACTTGTTTACATGCACCAATACAAACTGCAAGAATATGATGGTGCTGAGTATCGTCATGGTTTACAGAACAGAATTTCGTCCATTGTTTCGATCACATCCATGCCCATCTATAATAATCTCATTTGTTCACATTTGGACACTTCTGTGGTTTGCCTATTTAAGCATTTGTCTATATGCCTCTTAAATTATATCTAATTGTCATCTCTTCTAGCACATTCCAAATATCAATGAGTATTTTAAGAAAGCTTGCACCTCAGACCTCCTTTGAGTCCTTGTTTTCATCTTAGACTTCTCTTGTTGTGATGCCCTCAAGGTGCAGCACCTGCTTAGCCCCCCCACCCGCCCCCTCCGATCAGGGTCACATGAAGCCATGGAAGATGGTCGTATGAGCTGCTGATGCACATCACAAGTCCTGGCTATGTAACCACTGACACTAGGCAGACAGTCTCTGAAGGGTATTGATAATGGTTGGGGTCACCTGTCTTGTAAAGACACTGCCCAGAAGGCGGCAATGTTAAACCACTTCTGCAGAAAAATTTGCCAACATCATGATCGCTCGCGTCATATGACACAGTACATGATGATAACTATGGGGAATAAGATTTTAGCCATCTGCCCCATCTCTCATCTTGTATCCTACTGTTAGGTCACTGCTTGGCCTTGCTCCATGGAAAACAAACCCAGCTGATCTAATTTCTCCAGATAACTAAATTCTTCCAATCCCGACAACATTCTGGGAAATCTCCTCTGCGCACTCTCCAGCACAAACAACTGCTTCCTATAATGTAGGAGCTGGAATTTCACATAGGATTTCAGTGCAACTTTAGTGCTTTGTAAAGTTCAATGGTTAACTATTGGTCATCGTCAATTGAGGTGGCATGCTCCTTTAAGGGTACGAAACAGTAGTTAATAAAAAAAATGAAGTAGTATGTTTACCATTTTAACTTGTAATAACTCCAAGATCGTAAACCACTAAAGTAGTTATGTTTTATTTTGGGTAACAGTTATGATGCAGGAAGTAATTATTTTACATAAAGTATATAAAACTCTTTTGCTCATTGTTATTCAAGCAGGCACCTTGATTGCTTTGGGAAGATAATTCCAGGGAATGTCAGATATATGAAAATATACAGTGGCATGCAAAAGTTTGGGCACCCCTGGTCAAAGTTTCTGTTACTGTGAATAGCTAAGCGAGTAAAAGATGAACTGGTATCTAAAAGGCATAAAGTTAAAGATGACTCATTTCTTTAATATCTTAAGCAAGAAAACTTTTTTATTTCCATCTTTTACAGTTTCAAAATAGCAAAAAAGGAAAAGGGCCCGAAGCAAAAGTTTGGGTACCCTGTGTGGCAGTAATTAGTAACACCCCCTTTGGCAAGTATCACAGCTTGTAAACGCTTTCTGTAGCCAGCTAAGAGTCTTTCAATTCTTGTTTGGGGGATTTTCGCCCATTCTTCCTTGCAAAAGGCTTCTAGTTCTGTGAGATTCTTGGACTGTCTTGCATGCACTGCTCTTTTGAGGTCTATCCACAGATTCTCGATGATGTTTAGGTCAGGGGACTGTGAGGGCCATGGCAAAACCTTCAGCTTACACCTCCTGAGGTAGTCCATTGTGGATTTTGAGGTGTTCTATTTTAACTTCATCAGTCCACAGGACTTGTTTCCAAAATGCATCAGGCTTGTTTATATGTTCCTTTGAACTTTTTGAATAGAGCTTTTTGGCCGCAATGAGCAAAGGTATGTTTGGAGAAAAAAGGGTGCGGAATTTCATGAAAAGAAACCCTCTCCAACTGTTGAGCACGGGTGGATCAATCATGCTTTGGGCTTGTGTTGCAGCCAGTGGCATGGGGAACATTTACAGGTGGAGGGAAGAATGAATTCAATGAACCAGCAAATTCTGGAAGCAGACATCACACCGTCTGGGGGAAAAAAAAGCTTGAAGATAAAAAGAGGATGGCTTCTACAACAGGATGATGATCCTAAACACCTCAAAATCCACAATGGACTACCTCAAGAGGCACAAGCTGAAGGTTTTACCATGGCCCTCACAGCCCTCCGACCTAAACATCATCAAGAATCTGGATGGACCTCAAAAGAGCAGTGCATGCAAGACAGCCCAAGAATCTCACAGAACTAGAAGCCTTTTGCAAGGAAGAATGGATGAAAATCCCCTAAACAAGAATTGAAAGACTCCAGCTGGCTACAGAAAGCGTTTACAAGCTGTGATACTTGCCAAAGGGGGTGTTACTAAGTACTGCCATGCAGGGTGTCCAAACTTTTGCTTCGGGCCCTTTATCTTTTTTGTTATTTTGAAACTGTAAAAGATGGAAATAAAAAAAGTTTTCTTAAAATATTAAAGAATTGTCATCTTTAACTTTATGCCTTTTGGATATCAGTTCATCTTTTACTCGCTTAGCTATTCACAGTAATAAATTTTGACCAGGGATGCCCAAACTTTTGCATGCCACTGTATGGGAAGAGAGCAAATGATTTGGAACTCGGGTTTCAATTTGGAAAGAAATCAAAGCCTGAGGCAGCCAACAGTAGGCAATTTCCCTGTGAAGTTTAGGACATGGTGGTTGTTTTTTTAATACTCGTGAAATTTATTTTCCATTAAAAGCATTGTATTTCAGTGTTAATCAACGAGAACTGCTGTTTGATGGTACTGGCAAGGAAACTAAGAACAAGCCAGAGTTGACTTTTTAAATGTAAAACATTTCTTGAAAATTTGCAAAGAAAATGGACTTAAAGGACAAGGTTGTATGGAAGAATAGAGACTAGATGTTGAGATTTAGGAATAGATCTGCATAAATTGGAATACTCACTAGAACTCTGAACAGATTCCACAAACTACAGACTGGCTTTCAAGGACTCTACAGCTCATGTTCTCAGTACTTATTTCTTATTTGCACAATTTGTTGTCTTTTGCACATTAGTTGTTTGTCAGTCTTTGTGTATAATTTTTCATAAATTTTATTGTAATTCATTGTTTTCCTGTAAATTCATGCAAGAAAATGAATCTCAAGATAGTAGTTGGTAATCCACAGGTATTTTGATAATAAATTTACTTCAAATTTTGACTTCTGTGTGTGGTGTGGTGAGCTGGAGTGATCAGTGGAACAAAGGCATTCCACAGTTACACTGTTATTTTTACTTAAGAGTTCTATTCTGAAAGAGCCATGATGTTGAGTTGGATATGATTTTGTCAGGAATTGTGTGCAGTGAGCACTTCTGGGATATAATTCTTGCTCTTTGAAACCCCTGAAGATTCAAACGAAGTTGCGAATGCCGGTATCATTTTAATGTACTGCCGCAAATATCACCACAGATCCATGGGGACTTCTGGTGCATGAAAAGATGCTGTCCAGTTCCAATAGGTGGGTGCTGTTAATTGTGCTGGATTATTGCTTGGGACCAGTCAGATCATCTGCTAACAGGACTGTTAGCTACTGAGTAAAATACTGCAGATTGCAAATGGAATCGCCTTCTGCTATGGATAGTAATTAGGTCAGATACTTGAATTGAAACTTAGTAGCTGAACCTAATTTAAGGCAATATTTCAGCTCCAAACTCTTTGTTTGTGTGTGTGTGAGAGAGAGAGAGAGAGTGGCAATGAAATAAAACCACAATAAGTGATTGATTCTTTATTGATAACTTAAAAGATAGGAAATAAAATATTGTAGAGGTAAGGCATGTAGTTCCAAGCTGTTAAAATGGATGAAAACCAAGCTGATTGTAGAATGTCTTTTTTAAAAAAAGGAAGTGAGAGGCAAATGCCACAGGAAATGACTGGCTGCAAATATAAAATGGAATCCAACATTTTTCTGTAGACATAGAGCAAGGTGGGTTGTGAGAGGTGTGGTGGGACCAGTTGAAGACCAAATAAGAAATTGCTGAGGACATGGTTGAGATGCTAGGTGAAAACCTTATATCAGTTTTCTGAAGGAAGATGTGGAAAGTGCATTTGAGGTTCTGAGTGTGCTGAATAGTTGATACTATGAAGGATAGCTGTACACTGTGGATAAATCACCTGGTCAAATTGGAATGCAACTGAGGTTTGTTCAGGGAAGCAAGGAAAGAAATCAGAAAAATTGTACAGATTGAATGGGTTGCACCTGAACTCGAGGGGGAGCAATATCCTTGCAGGTAGGTTTGCTAGTATGGTTCGGGAGGGTTTAAACTAATTTACAAGGGGAATGGGATCCAGGGCGATAGAGCAGTGAAAAAAGTGCATGGAGTAAAGCCAGATCTAACATATAGAGAGGCTTTGAGGAAAGAGAAGCAGAATAAACAGTGTAAAGACAGTAAGGTAGAAGGGCAGAAATGTGTGTACCTCAATGCAAGAAGCATCAGGAACAAAGGTGATGAACTGACAGCTTGGATACATGCATGGAATTATGATGTAGTGGCCATTACAGAGACTTGGCTGGCACCAGGGCAGGAATGGATTCTCAATATTCCTGGATTTCAGTGCTTTAAAAGGGATAGAGGTGGGGGAGAAAAGGGGAGGAGGGGTGGTGTTACTGGTCAGGGATACTATTACAGCTACAGACAGGGTGGGTAATGTAGCAGGATCCTCTTTTGAGTCAATATGGGTGGAAGTCAGGAACAGGAAGGGAGCAGATACTCTATTGGGGGTATTCTATAGGCCCCCTGCTAGCAGCAGAGATACAGAGGAGGAGATTGGGAGGCAGATTTTGGAAAGGTGCAAAAATAACAGGGTTGTTATCATGGGTGACTTTAACTTCCCTAATATTGATTGGCACCTGATTAGTTCTAAGGGTTTAGATGGGGCAGAGTTTGTTAAGTGTGTCCAGGACGGATTCCTGTCACAGTATGTGGACAGGCTGGCTGGGGGAATGCCATACTAGATCTGGTACCAGGTAATGAACGGGGTCAGGTCACAGATCTCCCAGTGGGTGAGCATCTGGGGGACAGTGACCACCGCTCCCTGGCCTTTAGCATTATCATGGAAAAGGATAGAATCAGAGAGGACAGGAAAATTTTTAATTGGGGAAGGGCAAATTAAGAGGCTATAAGGCTAGACCTTGTGGGTGTGAATTGGGATGATGTTTTTGCAGGGAAATGTACTATGGACATGTGGTCGATGTTTAGAGATCTCTTGCAGGATGTTAGGGATAAATTTGTCCCGGTGAGGAAGATAAAGAATGGTAGGTTGAAGGAACCATGGGTGACAAGTGAGGTGGAAAATCTAGTCAGGTGGAAGAAGGCAGCATACATGAGGTTTAGGAAGCAAGGATCAGATGGGTCTATTGAGGAATATAGGGAAGCAAGAAAGGAGCTTAAGGGGCTGAGAAGAGCAAGAACGGGGCATGAGAAGGCCTTGGCGAGTAGGGTAAAGGAAAACTGCAAGGCATTCTTCAATTATGTGAAGAACAAAAGGAAGACAGGAGTGAAGGTAGGACTGATTAGAGATAAAGGTGGGAAGATGTGCCTGGAGGCAGTGGAAGTGAGCGAGGTCCTAAATGAGTACTTCTCTTCAGTATTCACCAATGAGAGGGAACTTGATGATGGTGAGGACAATATGAGTGAGGTTGATGTTCTGGAGCATGTTGATATTAAGGGAGAGGAGGTGTTGGAGTTGTTAAAATACATTAGGATGGATAAGTCCCTGGGGCCTGACGGAATATTCCCCAGGCTGCTCCACAAGGCGAGAGAAGAGGTTGCTGAGCCTCTGGCTAGGATCTTTATGTCCTCGTTGTCCACGGGAATGGTACCGGAGGATTGGAGGGAGGCGAATGTTGTCCCCTTGTTCAAAAAAAGTAGTAGGGATAGTCCGGTTAATTATAGACCAGTGAGCCTTACATCTGTGGTGGGAAAGCTGTTGGAAAAGATTCTTAGAGATAGGATCTCCAGGCATTTAGAGAATCATGGTCTGATCAGGGACAGTCAGCATGGCTTTGTGAAGGGCAGATCGTGTCTAACAAGCCTGATAGAGTTCTTTGACGAGGTGACCAGGCATATAGATGAGGGTAGTGCAGTGGATGTGATCTACATGGATTTTAGTAAGGCATTTGACAAGGTTCCACACGGTAGGCTTAGTCAGAAAGTCAGAAGGCACGGGATCCAGGGAAGTTTGGCCAAGTGGATTCAGAATTGGCTTGCCTGCAGAAGGCAGAGGGTGGTGGTGGAGGGAGTACATTCAGTTCGGAGGATTGTGATTAGTGGTGTCCCACAAGGATCTGTTCTGGGACCTCTACTTTTCGTGATTTTTATTAATGACCTGGATGTGGGGGTGGAAGGGTGGGTTGGCAAGCTTGCAGACGACACAAAGGTTGGTGGTGTTGTAGATAGTGTAGAGGATTGTCGAAGATTGCAGAGAGACATTGATAGAATGCAGATGTGGGCTGAGAAGTGGCAGATGGAGTTCAACCCGGAGAAGTGTGAGGTGGTACACTTTGGAAGGACAAACTCCAAGGCAGAGTACAAAGTAAATGGCAGTGTGGAGGAGCAGAGGAATCTGGGGGTACACATCTACAGATCCCTGAACATTGCCTTACAGGTAGATAGGGTAGTTAAGAAAGCTTATGGGGTGTTAGCTTTCATAAGTCGAGGGATAGAGTTTAAGAATCGCGATGTAATGATGCAGCTCTGTAAAACTCTGGTTAGGGCGCACTTGGAGTACTGTGTCCAGTTCTGGTCGCCTCACTATAGGAAGGATGTGGAAGCATTGGAAAGGCTACAGAGGAGATTTACCAGGATGCTGCCTGGTTTAGAGAGTATGCATTATGAACAGAGATTAAGGGAGCTAGGGCTTTACTCTTTGGAGAGGAGGATGAGAGGAGACATGATAGAGGTGTACAAGATAAGAGGAATAGATAGAGTGGATAGCCAGCACCTCTTCCCCAGGGCACCACTGCTCAATACAAGAGGACATGGCTTTAAGGTAAGGGGTGGGAAGTTCAAGGGGGATATTAGAGGAAGGTTTTTTACTCAGAGTGGTTGTTGCGTGGAATGCACTGCCTGAGTCAGTGGTGGAGGCAGATACACTAGAGAAGTTTAAGAGACTACTAGACAGGTATATGGAGGAATTTAAGGTGGGGGCTTATATGAGAGGCAGGGTTTGAGGGTTGGCACAACATTGTGGGCCCAAGGGCCTGTAATGTGCTGTACTATTCTATGTTCTAGAAAAAGCCCTGTTCTTAATCGTTAAACATCTATAGAATCAGTGACGTGGCCAGACTTGTTCAAGCTGATAGTGGTGTGCAGAAGATCATCTCTGAACGCACAACACATCAAACCTTGAAGTGGATGAGCTACAGCAGCTGAAGACCACACACGACTTTCCACTGCTTTGCCCAATAAGATGTACAGTGAGTGCATATGGACAGCATGGTAGAATGGATGGGTATGTGCCAGATGAAACAATGTTGAGAAATGTCAAGTGATACATTTTATTGAGAATGAAGCGGAGGGAAAATGGATTAGCCATGATGAAATGACGGAGCAGCCCTGATAGGCCGAATGGTCTAATTCTGCTCCTATATCTTATGGTCTAAGACGGGATCCCAATCTGGGGTCCACGGACCTCTTGCTTAATGGTATTTATGAGGGACTTTTGTGGATTGATAGGAGCATTTGGCATTGTTCTTGGAACAGTGGAGGTTGCAAGGGGATCTGAGAAGTATTTATAATCATGAAAGGGACAGGCAGAGTAGATAGAAACTGTTTGGCAGTAATGTCAAAAACAAGGAACATAGACTGAAGATTGTCAAAAGAAGCAAAAGTTGCAGGAGGAATTTTAATTTATTATGGCAAGATGCACTGCCAGTATGGTAGTTGAAGATTGATTCTCATGGTCTGTTGGGAGCCGGATAAAAATATGAAAAGAGATCACTTGCGGGGCTTGGGAGAACAGTGTGGGGGAATGGGACTAGTTAGATAGTTGTATTGTGTCTGTGTTGTGCTTTGACAGGTGAAGTTACTACCTGCCATGATCACCTGGACAATACAAGCACCTATGTCAGGATTCTGTTTATTGACTACAGCTCAGTGTTAAATTCAATATTTCCTGCAGATCTGATTGAAAAGCTCCAAAACCTGGACCTCTGTACCCACCTCTGCAACTGAATCCTCGACTTCCTAACCGGAAGACCACCATCTGTACAGATCAGAAATAACATCTCCACCTCACTGACAATCAACACTGGTGTACCTTAAGGATGTGTGCTTAGCTCTCTGCTCTACACTCTATACACCTCTGACTGTCTGGCTAGGTACAGTTCAAATGCCATCTGTAAATTTACTGACGACACAGCTATTGCTGGTAGAATTTCAGATGGTGATGAGGACGTGTACAGGAGCGAGCTATATCTGTTAATTGAGTAGTGTCGCAGCAATAACTTTGCGTTCATCGTCAGTAAGACCAAGTAACAGATTGTGGACTTCAGAAAGGATGAGATGAGGAAATACACACCAGTCCTCATTGAAGGATCAGAAGTGGAAAGAGTGAGCAAATTCCTGGATGTCAGTATCTCTGAGGGACTCTCCTGGGCCCGACATATCAATGCGACTATATTTCATTTGGAGTTTGAGGAGATTTGGTGCGTCACCGTCTGGTATGGGGGGGGTGTGGTGCTGCATAGGATCAAAATAAGCTGCAGAGGGTTGTAAGCTTAAGTTAGCTCCATCATGCGTACTGGCCTCCATAGTATCCAGGATATCTTTAAGGAATGATTCCTCAAAAATGTGGCGTCCATCATTAAGGACCCCATCACCCAGGTCATGCCCTGTTCTCATTGCTAACATCAGGTACAGGAGCCTGAAGGCGTGCACAGCGATTTAGGAACAGCTTTTTCCCCTCTGCATCAGACTTCTGAATGGGCATTGAACCCATGATTACTTAACTACCTCAATACATTTTCATTTTTTATTTCTGCATTACCTATTTAATTTAATTATTTAATATATATACTTCATGATTTTTCTTATTATATACTGCATTATGCTACTGCCGCGAAGTTAACAAATTTCACGACATATGACAGTGGTATTAAACCTGATTCTGATGTGAATTAGAGGAAACGTGTTCCATGAAGCTTAACTGAAGTTTTGTAGCACAGTACTGTTCCAAAGCACATGTAGCCAGTTTCAGTTGAAGTACTTTTCAATTATAGGTGTTTTCTGTTAATCTTTGAAGATGAGAAAGTTGTCTTTGGACAATGAAAACATTCTTCCAAGCTCTCAGTTCAGTGGGTTCTCTTTCAAATGTTTCCCTGTCTTTCTAACTTGTCTGGGAATGATATAAAATTTTGAGATTTGCAGGTGGTGTAAAATTTCTGTGAACAATCCTTAATCTGTTACAGTAATGATTCCTCTATAAACATTTTTCTGTCACAGTAACTGGATGAAATCATTAAGCTTGCTCAGAGTTCAAAGTAAATTTATATCAAAGTATGTACACCATATATACAAAGTATATTTACTATAGGCACCGCAAGTCCACCCAGTTGCATTCTCCTCCAGTGATGGCTGACCTTCAGACATATCAAGGTGCCATATCTGAGCTGTTGGAAAATACGCAGTTCTTCTACACCCTCTTCTATTCTGGCTCTTGCCTCTTCTCACCTGCCTATCACCTCCACCCAGATTACACCCTTCTTCCCTTTCTTCTATGGTTCACTCTCCTCTCAGATTCCTTCTCCAGCCCTTTATCTTTCCTATCAACATGGCTTCACCTATCACCTTCGAGCTAGCCTCCTTCCCCTCCCCCCTCTCACCACCTTTTATTCTGTCGTCTTCCTCCTTCCTTTCCAGTCCTGAAGAAATGTCTCGGCTCGAAACATTAACTATTTATTCATTTCCATTGATGGTTCCTGACCCGAGTTCCTTCAGCATCGGCAGAATTTCTTGAGTTTGGGATTAATCACTGCTGCCCAGATTTGATTGGTCAAGTGAAGTTGATCTGTATTATTGAACACCAGGAGCCCATATTATTAATGTTCCCTGGCATTCCTCTGTAATGATATTCAATTCTGTTATTCAGTGTAACAATTGGATCTTCAAAATTATCTTAGTACAATTTTAGTTGGTAACCATATGGGAAAAACATTAATTTAATTAAAGAAATGTCCATGGAATATAATAGTATATTTATATTTACTCCTTGGTTCCAATTTTCTGCTGGGGAGGAGATGATGGTGACAAATATTGACCTCGAGGCAGCATTGGGCCAAGTAAGCATCAGACAGTCTTGGTGGCTTGGCAGAGATCACATGATTGGGAGGTGTTGCTGGATTAGCATAGACTCCTGTGACTCTGTATTTTTTAGATTGTGTATGAAGCAGTGACAATGGTGGTAGATGGGAGTTGATGTTCAGTGAGGTTGATTGGCTGCCAGTTATCCTGGATGGGGTTGAGCTTGAGTTGCACTCACCCAGGCATAAAGAATATTTCTTTACACTCTAGATTTGTTGATGTCTGGAAGTGAATCATTTGCCACAATGCAGTGTATGGGTCAGTGAGTCCAGCCTCGTAACTGTTGTCTATTTGAATTTCTGGTCAGTGGTAACTCCCCTGGATGTATTTTTGGAGGTGGGACCTTGTAATTCTTTTGAATGTTGGGGATAAGTCATTGGATGTTCTTGATGGAGATGATCATTGCCTGGTATTTTAGTGACATAAATGTCACTTGCCACTTAGCTGATGCCTAAATATTGTTTAGCTCTTGTTAACATGCAGGCAGCGAATGCTTCATTTGCTAACAAATTATAAATAGGATTAAGCATTGTGCAATTATTAGCAAGCACCCCCATTCTGACCTTGAGGGAAGGTCGGTCATTGAAACAGCAAAATCCAATTTGGTCTACAGCACTGCCCTGTGCAACTCCTGCAATGATAGGTTGCAATGATTGTCTTCTAACCACAACAAACTTGCTTTGTGGCAGATACTTTCTACTTGATCCCTGTTAGACTTCAGTTTTACCAAGGCCTACTTGGCCCAATACTGTCTTTATACTTTATACTTTATTGTTGCCAAACAATTGATACTAGAACGTACAATCATCACAGCGATACTTGATTCTGCACTTCCCGCTCCCTGGATTACAAATATTAAATATTAAAAATAGTAAAAATTAGTAAATGTAAAAATTTAAATTATAAATCATGAATAGAAAATGGAAAAATGGAAAGTAAGGTAGTGCAAAAAAACCGAGAGGCAGGTCCAGAGGGTACGGCCCAGATCCAGGTCAGGATCCGTTCAGCAGTCTTATCCCAGTGGGAAAGAAGCTGTTCCCAAATCTGGCCGTACGAGTCTTCAAGCTCCTGAACCTTCTCCCGGAGGGAAGAGGGATGAAAAGTGTGTTGTCTGGGTGGGTCGTGTCCTTGATTATCCTGGCAGCACTGCTCCACTTGAGGTCAATAGTTGTCACTTTTATCTGATCTCCAGGCCAAAGCTTTCTAGAACCAAGTAGTACACATCAAAGTTGCTAGTGAATGCAGCAGGCCAGGCAGCATCTCTAGGAAGAGGTACAGTCGACGTTTCAGGCTGAGACCCTTCGTCAGGACTAACTGAAAGAAGAGCTAGTAAGAGATTTGAAAGGGGGAGGGGAAGATCCAAAATGATAGAAGACAGGAGGGGGAGGGATGGAGCCAAGAGCTGGACAGTTGATTGGCAAAAGGGATATGAGAGGATCATGGGACAGGAAGCTCGGAGAAAGAAAAGGGAGGGAGGGGGGAAACGGGATGGGCAAGGGGTATAGTGAGAGGGACAGAGAAAGAAAAAGGAGAGAGAAAGAATGTGTGTATATAAATAAGTAACGGATGGGGTATGAGGGGGAGGTGGGGCATTAGCGGAAGTTTGAGAAGTCAATGTTCATGCCATCAGGTTGGAGGCTACCCAGACGGAAAATAAGGTGTTGTTCCTCCAACTTGAGTGTGGCTTCATCTTTACAGTAGGGGAGGTCATGGATAGACATACCAGAATGGGACGTGACATATCAGAGTGGGATCCTCTCATACCTCCTGTCCCATGATCCTCTCATATCCCTTTTGCCAATCAACGGTCCAGCTCTTGGCTCCATCCCTCCCCCTCCTGTCTTCTCCTATCATTTTGGATCTCCCCCTCCCCCTCCCACTTTCAAATCTCTTACTAGCTCTTCTTTTAGTTAGTCCTGACGAAGGGATTTGGCCCGAAATGTCTTCCTAGAGATGCTGCCTGGCCTGCTGCGTTCACCAGTAACTTTGATGTGTATTGCTTGAATTTCCAGCATATGCAGAATTCCTCGTGTTTGTAGAACCAAGTAGTCTTTGTGATGCTCAAACCTAGCAATAATGAGCAGGTTATTGATGAGTAAGTTAATAACATTGTCTGTGACATTTCCATCACTTTTCTAATGATTGAAAAACTTGAAATGTGATTTGATCTGATTGTTGGGTGTAAGATTACTTGGCAGGGTTTCCCAACCTGGGGTCCAAGGACCCATTGGTTAATGGTAGGGGTTCATGGCATAAAAATGCTTGGGCACCCCTGGTCTACGGTGTGCATCTTTTGCTGTTTGGCACAAGGTTGGCAACTTGTCACTTTTTGATACATTTGTTGACTTCTGCACTTCTCTGGATTAAAGTTAATCAGATTCAGGTTGATTATCACTGATATATATTATGAAATTTGTTTTGCAGCAGCAGTATAGTCCAAGACAAATAAAAAGCACATGAGATTCTGCAGATATAACTTGGAAAATAACAAAATAGTGCAAAAGATAAATAACCATGTGATATTCGTAGCTTCACGGACTGTTGGAGGTGGTGAAGAAGCTGTTCCTAAAATGTTGACTGTGCATCTTCAGGCTCCTGTACTTCATTGTTACTAATAAGAAGAGGGCCTGTCTTGGATGGTGAGGGTCCATCATGATGGAGATTTGATAGTGAGGCATATACCAAACCATGAGATTACTGATTTATGTAGTGTATATTGCTGCTGATGGTTCACAGCACCTCAAAGATGCCTAGTTTTGAGTGGTCCTATCTGTTCTGAGTACATTCCCTTCAGCATGATTGTAGCACCACACAGCATGACAAAGGGTGTCCTTGATGTGAAGATGGGACTTTTTCTACAAGGCATATCTGGTGGTTTTGTCTTCCAGTGTTTCGTGGACAGAAATCAAGTAGGTCAGTTCCTCGTGCTGGATCACTCACTATCTGTTGCAGAGCCAGCTAAGCAGTTAGTTACTCCAGACAGTCCTGGTAATGAATTTTGAAAGCAGCCCCCACCCTCCCTTCCAAAGGGAATTCTGTTTCCTCACAACTTCTAGTGCTTCCAAGTGTTGCTCAACTTGGAGCTCTTTGTCAATTGGTGTGCAATCAGGAGATAGTTTCCATGTCATTTTGATGCCACAAGGCAGAGGGTCCAGAGTCGCTGTTAATTATTTCAAACTGTTCCCTTTCATCTGTACACCACTTCTGATGGGTCTAATCTGCTGATGGGACACGAGAGATTGTAATGGAATATTCTGACACATTGTAAGGTAAAATTGTGATTTTTTTTTGCAACTGTGTAGGGCGTGACTTTACGGTGTATGCATTTGGTTCCTTGGGCAAAGGCTGGTGGTTAACATTTTTCTCTCTCATTGTTTAAAGTCAAGTAGTTGCCATTTTAAAATTCATCTACATCTGGAGTCAAAATTGGAATTGAGATGTTTTTGAATTAATATCATAACACATACTGGGTAGAGTAAAAAGCTTGTCTGGACAGATATTGTATGGATGGTACATTTCCTCTCCTGAAGGCATTAATAAGCAGATGGTTTTGATTGAGAATTTTTGTATGGTGATCATTCTGGAGCCATTTTTGCTTTTTCATGTTCCGTTATAAGCTGAATTTAAATTCCATGCCTGCAGAGATGAAATTTGAACCCTGCTTTCTGGTTTGTACATTCAGCTTTCTGTGTTATTTGTACATTTGTTTTAACTGCAGCATTCCCATTGTTGAGTTTCAATCTGCAATGCTGGTGTGAGAATTCGAATCAGGTTTAATATCACTGGCAAATGTTATGAAATTTGTTTTGCAACAGTAGTACATTGTGGTATATAAAAAACTATGAATTGAGGTGTTATATAAAAAGTCGTGCATAAAGGGAGAAAAATAGTGAGCAACACACACACAACGCTGGAGGAACTTGGTAGGTCAAGCAGCATCGATGCAAAAGGGTGAAATAGTGAGGTAGTGTTCATGGGTTCATTACCCATTCAGAGATCAGTAGTGATAAACTTGTTTGCTGGCTTCTTACAATAGGCAAGAGTTGTGAAAATCCCCTAGTCTTTGGCAAAAATTCCCCAAATAACACAAAGCAGAATTTATTTCAGTACATCTCTAATCTGTGACCCATTACATCTCATGCACCAGAGGTGACAACATTGTCCTTTTTTTTTGGCCTATCTTTCACAGTGACTAATGTCATTGAAATATACTCATTGGTAATTACTTTTCACTTTCTAAAGCATTTTTCTTTGGTCCAATGCATGTAGAATATAATACTACAGCCTACAGAGAAGTCATCACCCTAACTCATTGGTGTGAAGAGAACAACCTCTCCCTCAATGTCCCAAAAACAAAGGAGTTGGTTATGGACTACAGGAGGAACTGATACAGGCTCACCCCTATTGACATCAATGGATCTAGGGTTGAGAGGATGAACAGCTTTAAGTTATCACCGAGCTATATACATCACTGAAGACCTCAGTTGGTCTGTACATATCAGCTGTGTAGTGGAGAAAAAGCACAACAGCGCCTCTTTCACCTCAGATGGTTGAAGTTTGGCATGAGTCCCCAAATCCTAAGGACTTTTGACAGGGGCTTAATTGAGAGCATCCTGTCTGGCTGTATCACTGCCTGGTATAGGAACTGTACTTCTCTCAATTGCAGGACTCTGCAAAGAGTGGTGTGGACAGCCCAGCACATCTGTGGATGTGAACTTCTCAGTATTCAGGACATTTACAGCGACAGGTGCTTAAAAAGGGCCCGAAGGATCATTGGGGATCTGAGTCACCCCAAATACAAACTGTTCCAGCTGCTACCATCCGGGAAATGATATCACAGCATTAAAGCCAGGACCAACAGGCTCTGGGACAGCTTCTTCCGCCAGGCCGTCAGACTGATTAATTCATGCTGACACAATTGTATTTCTAAGCTATATTAACTGTTGTATATCTTACTGTACATACTATTTATTACAAGATTTTTACTTGTGAAGTATGTAAAAAATAGTCTATTCAATTCAGTACTTGGTAAGATTTCCCTTTAGCCAGGTTTTATCAAACCTATAGTTTCTAGACCTTATTAATCTATAGCAGATTTCCTTCACATCTAGATGAAATGACAATTGAATTTCAATGCTAAGGCAGTCTGTTCCTATCCTAAGCATGCTGTTTTCTTGTGGACATTAGATTTGCTGTTTGTTCGCAATTGGAATCATACTCAGTGATGCAGCTCAAGCAGGCCCACTGAGACAGCTCTGACAATCAAGCATATATTTACACCAGTACTAACCTCTCTGTATTTCCTGTCCCTCACACTCCACCAGAGTTACTTAGCCAGCTCCATCAAGAGCACAACCCTCACCACCTTCAAGGACATCTTCAAAAGGTGGTCCCTCAAGAAGGCGGCATCCATCATTAAGGATCTTCACTATGCAGGACATGCTCTATTCTCATTAGTATCATCAGGGAGAAGCTGCAGGAGCCTGAAAACACTTTTTCGATGTTTTCAGAATAGCTTCTTCCGTGCTGCTGTTTAAATTTCTGAATGGTCTGTGAATGCTACCTCACTATTCCTCTTGTACTATTTTAGGTGTAAGGCACTCCTTCCCTCCGTTAGCCTGCAGGTCACCTTTGGGCAAGATGTAGCACCTGCTTAGCCGCCCCCCCCCCCCCCGCATCAGGATCACTTGAAGCCATGGGAGCAAGTGGTGAATGGTCATATGAGCAGCCGGTGCAGATCACAAGTCCTGGTTATGCAACCATTGACACCAGGCAGACAACCTTTGAAGAGTATTGATAACGGCTGAGGTCACCCGTCTTGTAAAGACACTGCCCCGAAGAAGGCAATGGTCACCCACTTATGTAGAGAAATTTGCCAAGAATAATCATGGTCCTGGAAAGACCATGATCGCCCACGCCATACGACACGTAATGAATGAATGACTAGTACTTTTTATGTCTTGCACTGACAAGATATGTCAGTAATAATAAACCTGATTCTGGTTTAGATTTTGCCTGCATACTATGAGCAATTCTCAGTGTCCAGTTAACCTAATGTCCTACGCTTTGGGAACTGGGCAAAAAGCCAGAGCACCCAGAGGAAACCCCATGTTAAAAGAGAAAATGTGTGAAGTTTGCACAGATACCACTGGAGGTCAGGATTGAACCTGGGTTGCTGGTGCTGTGATATTGGTTATTTCTTTGCTAATTCTAAGCCCTTAGTGCATTCAGATTCATTGTTGTCTTTCCTTATGTTACAGTTTATAGATTTGATCAGCCACAGTCTTATTGAATGGTGGTGCAGGCTTGAGCCATTTAGAATATGCCCATTTCTGTTTCTCAAGGCTATAATTTATGACTTAATTGCCCATGAGTACTTTAGTACCTTCTGAGAATACAAAAGGTTCTTGTGTACATCCAAGTTTGTTGTTCTTTCATGGCTGTAAAACTTACAATAATCTTTAAATACTGTTGTTACATTTGTACACGCTGCAGTGAATAAACCCCCATTATTTGTTATTCCTGTGCTAGTCTGGGGGTCAATTCTGATGATCAATTGGAACTCGAAGTGATGGCTGGAGACCAAGAGGCATTCCCTGGAGTTGGATGATTATCCATGTGGGTGGGTGTGAGGGGGAAGAGGTTTTTTAAAGTTGTTTTGTTGCTTGTTGTGTTCTGTGTTCTTCCTAGAATTGTGGGCATGTTACGTTGGTGCTGGAATATGTGGTGGCATTTGCAGGCTGCCCCAGCATATCCTGAGCTATGTTGGTTGTTACTGCAAACAGTGCTTCCCAAGCACCTTCTCCCTAATAGTAGTGACTGTACTCACTTTTTCTCCTGACAAGCTAGAACTTCTGGCATAATGCTGGTGTCTTCTACACAGGTTACAAACAGTTCCTATGAAATGCTGAAAGGGAATGAGAGTGGAAATACAGGAATATCTTTTGAAGGTGTGAAATTGCAGCGGCTGGTGAGATGGAAGGTGAAACCAGTTGAACTCCATCCTTGTTTTGTCTGGGAGAAGAGAGGATGAAAGAGGCACGTGAAATGGATGAGATGTTGTCAGGGCATTGTTAACAAAGATAGAACAGAAACTGGAGAGAAGGAATGCAGTTCAGAGGCATCTGCAGGGAGCATCTCATCAGAGCAAATACAATGGAGACAGAGGAACGGTGTGAATCCTTACAGAAATGGGATGCAGAGCAGGTGATAAAGCAGTGAGAGTTGGTAGCCTTGGAATGAATGTTAGTAACTAATCAGCTCCCAAGATGGAAAACCATGGAAGAGTAAGAAGAAAGATTCTTCCCCTTTCATTTCTCTGGAAATGGAATACATACGCAGCTGGGTCTGCTAGGCCTGTCTTCCTGCACTGAATCTTACAATTCCTATCTCTGTTTGTCTATGTTCTCACTTTCTAACTGTTCTCATTTGCTCATTGCCCACATAACCAAGTTTATAATTTAACTTCATGGTCTTCCTGACTTTATCAGAGACGTTTGCACAACTACCCCCCCCAAATTTATGCCTTTGCTGCATATAATGAGCTTTTCTTTCCTTCCCATTTCTGACAATGTCTTTTAATATTAAACAGTAACCCTGTTTTTCTTCTCACAGATGTGGTCTGACCTGCAGAGTAACTAGGTGTTTCTTGATTATGGTTATATTTTGTTTTAAATTTTCAGTATTGATAGTTCATAAGACCAGAAGACATGGGAGCAGAATTAGGCAATTTGGCCTATGGAGTCTGTTCTGCCAACTCCATCATGGCTGATCCATTATCCCATATGACACCCTTACTAATCAAGAACCTGTCAACCTCTGCTTTAAATATACCCAATGACTTGACCTCCATAGCTGCCCGTGGAAATGAATTCCACAGATTCACCACCCTTGCTAAAGAAATTGCTCCTCATTTCTGTACCAAATGGATATTCCTCTATTCTGTGGCTGCGCTCTTTGGTCCTAGACTCACTCACTGTAGGAAACATCCTTTCCGTATCCACTCTATCTAGGCCTTTCAAAATTTGATAGGTTTCAATGAGATTCTCTCTCATCCTTCTAAACGCCAGTGAGTACAGGCCCAGAGCCATCAAACACTTCTCACCCTTTCATTCCTGGGATCATTCTTGTGAGCCTCCTCTGGATCCTCTCCAATGCCAGCACATCTTTTCTGAGATAAGGGCCCCAAAACTGCTCACAATACCTCAAGTGTGGTCTGAACAATGGCTTTTTTTTTGCTTTCTCAAATTAAAGCTACAAGTTTTTATCCCTGTCTATTTGCATTTTGGAATTGGGCCAGTTGGAATCGATATAGTGTAGACATTTAAAACTTCTGGAAAAGGTAAATTTATTGCCTTTATATTCAACATCCTGTGCAGTCTTTCCACTTTATTGCATAGTCACTGCTGCATTCTGGATATTGGCTGATACTTCAATGGATAGCTTTGAAGACATCATTTTTGAAACTGTTGTGCTGTCTAGGGTAATTTATCCTTGATTTAATTTTAAAGGAGAGGCCTCTTTATATATCATCCATCAGCATTTATTTTAAATGGTTTAATTACGTCTTGATTTATGCTGCCATATTCTGTGATATCAGTTCATAGCCCAGTAGCTAAACAAAAAAGTTTAACAAAAGCATTTATTTAAGATTCGTAGCCAAATAAATTAACGCTGCCAGTTTGTTGTCATGTTACTTAGTCAAAGCTGTTTAGCGCTGCCCTTTGTATAAATTTGATGGCCAACAATTTATTCATAATGGTTCTTCACAGTGGCACAATTTGATATTGTAGACATTGTTCATTTGTTATGTGCCGTGTCGTATGATATGGGCAATCATGGTCTTTCCATGGCCATCATTGTTCTTGGCATAGTTTTCCACAGAAATGGTTTGCCATTACTTTCTTCTGGGCAGTGTCTTTACACGACATGTGACCTAGCCGTAATCAGAGATTGTCTGGCGTCAGTGGTCACGTAACCAGGACTTCTGATATGCACACCTGCTCATATGACCATCCACCTGCTCATGTGGCTTCATGTGACCCTGATCCGGGGGTGGGGGGGGGGTGGTGAGGGGATAAGCAGGTGCTACACCTTGCCTAGAGGTGACCTGCAGGCTAGCAGAGAGAAGAAGCACCTTGCACCTCCTTTGGTAGAAACATATCTTCACCCCACCACCCATTGCAGACATCAGTGGATTTAATTTCCAAATTATGGCTTGGAGAATTATGTACAGTAAATGAAATGTGTATTGTTTCTGGATTGTTGCTTTGTTTTTTTTTGAAGCTGGATTCTGTTTTCGTTACAACTTTCTCTCTGTTTAGAAAATGTGAGTTTCTGTCAAATGCTTATTTTTCAAAACGTATCCTTGATGTTACAATGAGACCGTTACACATAGGCGCAGAATTGGGTCATTTGGCCCATCGAGTCTAATCTGCCATTCCATCATGGCTGATTTATTCAACCCCATTCTCCTGCCTTCTCCCTGTAACCTTTGAGACCTAATCAAGAACCTATCAACCTCTATTTTAAATATACCCAATGACCTGGCCTCCACAGCCAAGTCTCTGGCAGTGAATTCCAGATTCACTACCCTTTGCTTAAGGAAGTTCCTCCTCCTCTGTTCTAAAGGGATGTCCCTCTAATCTGAAGTTTTGCCTTCTGGTCCTAGACTCCCCCACTTAAGGAAACATCCTCTCCACATCCACTCTATCTGTGCCTTGCAATATTCTAAAGGTTGAGCCAGAATGGAGAATGGTAAAAGAGAGAAGAGGGAGAGGAGAGAAATTACTGGAAGCTGGAGAAACTGATGTTCTTGCTGTCAGGATGAAAGTTGAAGGAATATTAGGTGTTACTCCCCCAAACTGAGTGTGTCCTCACCATGACAGTAGAGGAGGCCATGGACTGAAATGTCAAAATCATAATCAGGTTTAATATCACCAGCATATGTTGTGAAATTTGTTAACTTAGTGGCAGCAGTACATTGCAATACATGATAATATAGGAAAAAAAAGTATCAATTACAGGAAATAATTGAGTAGGTTACACAGTTGGCACAACATTGCGGGCTGAAGGGCCTATAATGTGCTGTAAATTTCTATGTTATAACGGGATCTCTCATTCTTCTAAACTCTCAAGTACAGGCTCAGAGCCATCAAACACTCCTTGTAAATTGAACTACATCTTCCTCACTGCCACAGTAATTTCACAACATCCAGATGTAATTTTGTTTAAAATTTAGAAATGTATCAGTAAGTGATTTGTTGTACAAAAGACAGCACAGTGTTGCAAGACTATTTTACACTTGTGTTCAGAAATTGGTGTAAATTTTCATAAGGTTAATGTAATTTTCTGTTGCAATTTTTGCATATGTGGAGTTGGAAGTATTACCTGGATTTGTGCTGCTTCCAGTATCACTTTTAAAGGTAATGCCATAGGATCTTTATATTCCACAGAGGATACAAAGTCTCTATTAAATGTTTCAACTGAGAAACTCCAACACTGAACATAATGTGACAGACAAGAAATGATAAAGTGGAGGGGTGGGTTAGTGAGTGGAGGTGTTGATCAGCCTTATACTAAGGCTATGTCCGCACTAGACCGGATAATTTTGGAAATGCCGGTTTCGCGTAAATACGATAGGCGTCCACACCAGGTGTTCTTGAAAATATCTCCGTCCACATTAAGACAGATATTTGGGCAAATCTCCTACTGGGCATGCGCAGGACAGACACAAAACAAGTGAAGAGGAAACTGTATACTTGGTGTGTGTTTGTCCAGTTACAGACTAGAAAAATATAAAAGGAAACTGCCAAACGAAAGACTTGGTGCGCATTTGTCCAGAAACATTTCCTACAGCCATAGTCTCTTCACCGATGAAAGGGACAACAGCTACAACTAAATGCAATAAGGCTTGTTACTGGGCAAAAGTGAAATTTGCTGTTACCTCATTTGTTTGCCTTTACTTTTGCCATGTCTTTGTGTATTATTTTGCTGTATCTAACGTGCAATAAAGTGAGTTACTGGGCAAAAGTGACAATTGCATCTTTTGAATGTTTGCACAAGCAATACATTAATAAAGCACCTTGTTAAATGTATAAAACATGTCTGCATCAGTGTTATCTTGTATTTCCATACAATGTTACATTCGGCTGTTACACATCTATTGTCAGATATTGTTGTGGTGTTGGAGGTTGCGTTCAAGAAAACAATGAGATGCCGCGCTGCCGCCACCATTTGTTCCGGCACGTCATGACAGCGGTTTTAAAAATAGCCAGTTACCCTTGTCGCACTACGCCGGATATTAGGTGTTTTCAGATTTATTCACTCTGGAGAGTGTTTCTGAAAAGCTCTGTTTTCGGGGGAGGAAAACGTCATTTCAATGTGGACGGAGGGTCAAAACGAAGAGAAAAAACTTCGGTTACGGATTTATCTGGTCTAGTGTGGATGTAGCCTAAGTCTGGTGAGTCTGGCGTGGATGCTTCTCCCTGTTGGGAGTGGGACAAACTCCCCATGAGCAGGGTGGGTGGGATCCTTCATGATATTACTGACCCCTTTTTTTTGGGCACCATTCTTTCTAATATATATATATATATATATATATATATATATAAAATGTATCTCTCATGATGGGTAGGCTGCTGCAGTTTTGACTATCTGTTGCAGTGCAGTTACGGTAACGTGCAGTGATGCAGCTTGTCAGGCTGCTCTCTACTGCACATCTGCAGAGTGACGCGAATGTGGATGTGCAGAGTCTAGCTTTCTTCAGCCTTCTCAGAAAACACAGGTGTTGGTGAGCTTTCCTGCTTTGTGTAGAATGTGTTCTGAGATATTGAGAGGTTGTGTGAGATGTATACTCAGGAGTTTGAAACTATTTGCAGTTTCTACTACTGTGCTGCCAATATAAAGAGGGGTGTGAGTAGTGCAAGTTCTCATGAAGTTAGTAACCATCTCCTTTGTCTTGACATTGAGGAAGGGGTTATTTGCCTGGCACCAGGCCTCGAGCACTTCCACCTCCTCTCTGTAGACAATCTCATCGTTGTAGGTGATGAGCCCCCAGTTGTTCTGTCATTGGCGAACTTGACAATGTGATTACTCGGGTGTTTGGTCGTGCAGTCAGGTGTGAGTAGAGTTTACAGCAATGTGCTTAGCACACAGCCCAAGGGAGAAACATGTGTTGAGGAGGATGGGGAGAGAGAGAGCGGGGGCAGTTGTGCATCCTGACTATCTGAGGTCTGTTGGTTCGGAAGTCTGACAGCTTCTACACATTGTTGAACCATGGACTCTAATTCTCTGACCAAGAGGGAGGTGTGTTACCAACTAATCCACAGACTTGGCAGCAGATTTGTTTTTTTTATGGGTGGTATGGGACGTGTTTGGGAAGGATCCTTAACATATTATTTCAGGCAGTGAATAGTTAACTATGTTAGCAGAATTCTGGACTCTGTCTTAAATTCTATTAATTGATTATGCCCTGGTGAGAGAAAAAACACAATTATTTGGTCCTTTGTTTTGTTATGAGATGATCAAGCTGGAAAGACTTTAAAGCAATAAATTATTTTTCAGCTGTAGTTTTCTCTCAGCACTTGTATTTATAAACAGACTGTGTTGTACAGATTGCTTCAATTTTAGTATCTTGATTGTTTTCATGGAAACCAGATGTGTTTGACACTTTATTACAGAGATAAAATGATCTCAAATGTTTGAAGCCATGTTGTAGCTTGAGCTGCTGCCTGTAGTTAATTTAACAGCCTTTGCTAACGTTAACCGGGAAGCCAAGACAGTGATTTTAGACAGTATTGCAGACGATTGCTCTATTTGTCACATGTACATGGAAGCATACAGTGAAACACATAATTTGCGACAATCAAATCAGTGAGGACTGTGCTAGGGGCAGCCCACATGTTGCTACACTGCTGGCGCCAGTGTAGCATGCCCACAATTTACTCAATCCCAAACCTCTGGAATGTGGGAGGAAACCAGAGCACCCGATGAATGTTGTGAATATTCTGTTGCCTTCAGAGTTGGGAAGATGCATGATTTTGACAAGGTGCATAAGTTGATAGAATACTACCAACCGGCAACTGGTCTACACATCTGAAAACAAGTCATCTTTTTTGGAAGGAAAAAGTCAATGCTGAAGAGTTTTGCAAGATTTTAGTCCCACATTCCATTATCCTGTAACCCAAGAAAATCATTCTATAAAATATTTCAACTATTTGGCACAGGTGTAGATAAAAAGTTGCTTATTTATTCATTGGTATTATGTGGACATTGACAATGCCAGCATTTATTGTTCACCTTGCTGCTATCGAGGAGGCAGTTAACACTGTTTGTAGCTGGGTCTAAAGTCACATAGACCCGGATCAGCAAATTTATGGATGACACCAAGATCAGCAGTGTAGTGGACAGCAAGAATGTATTTGCAAGCTTGCAGCGGGATCTGGAAAAGCTGGAAAAGTGGCGGATGGAATTTAGTGCAGATAGGTGTGAGGTGTTGCACTTTGGGAGGATCGTCCAGGGTAAGTCTTGCACAGTGAATGGTAGGGCACTGATGAGTATGATAGAATAAAAGGATCTGGGAATGTAGGTCTATAATTCATTGAAAGTGGCAACATCAGTTGATGGGATCAGAAAGAAAACTTTTGGCACGTTGGCCTTTGTAGATCAAGGTATTGAGTAAAGGAGTTGGAATTTCATGTTGAAATTGATATTGGTGAGGCCTAATTTGGAGTATTGTGTGCAGTTTTGGTCATCTTCCTACAAAAACAATATCAATAAGATAGAAAATATACAGAGAAAATTTACAAATATGTTGCTGGGACTTGACCTGAGTTAGGGTTTTTTTTGTATTTGCACAGTGTCCTTTTTCTTTGTTTTGCACATTGGTTGTTGTTCACCCTGTTGCATATAGTATTTCATTCATTTTATTGTATTCTTTGTAATTACTGTCATTGTCCGCAAGAAAATGAATCTCAGGGTTGTATATGGTGACGTATATGTACGTTGGTAATAAACTTGAACTTTGAAATGTGATCTAAGTGACTTTGACTGTGAAATGATTGTTGGTGCCAGATAGCGTTGCTTGAGTATCTCAGAAACTGCTGATATCCTGGGACATTCACGCATAATAGTCTCTAGAGCAGGAGTTCCCAGCCTTTTTTATGCCATGGACCATTGCCAGGCAAAGGAGTCTGTGGTCCCCAGGTTGGGAACCCCTGCTGTGCAGTTTACAGAGAATGTACAAAAAATCCAGTAAACAGTAGTTCTGTGGGTGAAAATGCCCCCATAATGAGGGAGGTCAGAGGAGAATTGCTAGACTGGTTCAAGCTGACAGGAAGGCAACAGTAACTCAAATAAGCAAGTGGCGTCACAACAGTGGTGTGCAGGGGACCATCTCTGAACGCACCACGTCAAACCTTAAAGTGGACGGGCTGCAGCAGCAGAAGACCACAAACATGCACTCAGTGGTCCCTTTATTAAGTACAGGAGGTACATAATAAAGTGACCACTGAGTGTGTTTCTAATACGTTAAATAGGCACATCCAAATGATTTACTGTTATTACCAATTTCATTTAATGCATTATTACTAGTCTGCCGTATGGTGAAAATTACACACTAGTGTGCTTAGATCTGCATCAATACTACTTGGATTACTGCCAACATGACTGTAACTGGTGACAGATCTGTAGCAGGTAGTATTTCATGTTAAATTACAAAGCTCAAAATGTCCTTTCCCCAGTGTTATCTATGTTCAGAACAGAATCAGGTTTATTATCACTGGCATGTGTCATGAAATTTGTTAACTTAGCAGCAGTTCAATGCAATACATAATATATAAGATAAAAAATAATAATTACAGTGTATGTATATTGAATAGATTAAAAATCGTGCAGAAACAAATAATATATTAAAAAAAGTGAGGTAGTGTTCAAGGGTTCAATGTCCATTTAGGAATTGAATGGCAGAGGGGAAGAAGCTGTTCCTGTATCACTGAGTGTGTGCCTTCAGCCTTCTGTACCTCCTATCTGATTGTAACAGTGAGAAAAGGGCAGGTGCTGGAGGTCCTTAATAATGGATGGTGCCTTTCTGAGGCATCACTCCTTAAAGATGTCCTGGGTACTTTGTATGTTAGTACTCAAGATGGAGTTGACTAAATTTACAACCCTCTGCAGCTTCTTTCGGTCCTGTGCAGTAGCGCGCGCACCCCCCCCACCCATACCAGACAGTGATGCAGCCTGTTAGAATGCTCTCCACAGTACATCTATAGAAGTTTTTGAGTGTATTTGTTGACATGCCAGATCTCTTCAAACTCCAAATGAAGTATAGCTGCTGTCTTGCCGCCTTTTTAACTGCTTTGATATGTTGGGACCAGGTTAGATCCTCAGAGATCTTGACACCCAGGAACTTGAAGCTGCTCACTCTCTCCACTTCTGATCCCTCTGAGGATTGGTATGTATTCCTTCATCTTACCCTTCCTGAAGTCCACACTGAGCTTTTTTGTCTTATTGACGTTGAGTGCCAGGTTGTTGTTGTGACATTATTCCACCAGTTGGCATATCTCGCTCCCGTAAGCCCCCTTGTCACCATCTAAGATTTAACCAACAATGGTTGTCTCATCAGCAAATTTATAGATGGTATTTGAGCTCTGCCTAGCCACACAGTCATGGGTATAGAGAGAGTAGAGCAGTTGGCTAAGCACACACCCCTGAGGTGCACCAGTGTTGATCGTCAGTGAGGAGGAGATGTTATCACCAATCCGCACAGATTGTGGTCTTCGCTTAGGAAGTCGAGGATCCAATTGCAGAGGGAGGTACAGAGGCCCGGGTTCTGCAACTTCAGTCAGGATTGTGTGAATGATTGTATTAAATGCTGAGCTATAGTCAATGAACAGCATCCTGACATAGGTGTTTGTGTTGTCCAGTTGGTCTAAAGCTATGTGGTGAGCCATTGAGATTGCACCTGTTGTTGACCTGTTGTGGCGAGAGGCAAATTGAAATGGACCCAGGTCCTTGCTGAGGCAGGAATTTAGTCTAGTCATGACTTGTTTTCTCCATTACAGAAATGAATGTACAAGTAGCAGCTTCAGTGATCCTTGAGCTGCCGCAGCAGGAAGTCAATGATTTCATAAATTAATGTCATTTCCTCTTGGTGTCAAAGTCTCTGCAGCAGCAATTAACTGAATTTTCGAAGCTACCAGCTGTAGTATTAACTCTGAGCATTTAGACCATGAAAAATTTTTTGTCATAAACTGTTTTTGTGAATGGTGAATATTAATAAGAGTACTAGGTGTGCACATGTGCATTTCCTACAGTCTTTATCCTTAGGGACTTACTTTCACCCCTTGTTCTTGAACTTGCTTCCTATTCAGTTGTATTTCTAATCTAGCAAAGGATTAAGTATTTTTCTGAGAAAAGCAAGAAACCAAATGATTTCCTGTTTCTGATTGTGACCAAATCTTTCCATGGCCAGAACCTGAGACTTTGCCAGCTTTTGATTTGGAGCATGAGGTGGCAGTGAATTGTGTTATGCTCATTGTTTGGAGAGTGGCCAGTGTTCTACTTTTAACGTAGAACAATGCAGCACAATACAGGCCCTTTGGTCCATGATGTTGTGCTGACCCTTTTAACCTAGTTTAAGATTATTCTAACACAGAGGTTCCCCAACCTTTTTAATGCCATGAACCCCTACCGTTAACTGGGGGGTCTGTGGACCCCAGGGTGGGAACCCCTGTTCTAATACTTCCCCTCCACACAGACCTTCATTTTGTTTTCATCCGTGTGCCTCTCTGCGAGTCTTTTAGATGTATTTACTTCTACTCTTGCGCCTTCCGTGCACCCACCACTGTCAAAATAAAAAGTGTGACATCCCCAACCCCACACTATACTTTCCTCCAAATACCTTAAAATTATGCCACTTAAATTTCAACCATTTGGCTTTTTTGAGCCAACCAAACATAGAGGCCTACTTTATATAGGATAATCGTTTTAAAGGAAAGAATTTTCTGGAGATCAACTTTGTAAACAATGCGCCCATTTGTTGCTGAACTCTGGTTTGCTAGGTTATTTTAGAGAGCAGTTTTGTATTGGAGCAGGCTTTGAAATACATTAGTAATTCTCTCCTTGTTTCATTTTGAATTTATTTTTTAAAAAGCTTTGGTGATCAGAAACTCAAGCTCTTTACTAGTAGTTTTCCACATGTTCTACTGTGGCAGTTTGGTTTAAGTGACAACAGAGGTGTTGCTTTTGCAAATGGAGCTTCCTGGTATTTGAATAAAAACCATAAAATTGTGTCAGATTTGCTCTGCAACATTAGCCAAAAAGGGGCAAACCACTTGTTAACCATCAAAGATGTGTATACAGAAAGGTGCTGGCAAAAGGCCAGCAGTGTCATAAAGGATCCCAACCGCCTTGTTTGTCCCACTCCCATAAAGGAAGAGGCTACGTAGCATCCAGGGTCAGGACCACCAGACTCAAAAACGGTTACTTTCCCCAAGCCATCAGGCTGATCAACTCCTCCACCTTTCAATCCACTCCAGCACCTCAACATGTACATCACCTACACACTTTATGGGTGTATCAGTCTATATACATTGTTTTATAAGATTGCTTTTATATTTGTATTATTTTGTGTTTTATTATGCTGCATTGGATTGAATCATTTTGTTTTCCTTTACGCTTGTGTACTGAAGAATGACAGTAAACAATCTTGAAAATGTGCGGTAGGAAGTACTGTTCCTGGCTGTAGTAATTGCTCAAGATTTCTAGAAGATTAAATCTTGAAAGTGATAATAACTTAAAACATGTTACCACTTCTGGAAAAAATTTCTGTGGTTCATGGAATTTTCCAAGTTGGCATGTTTGAGAAATTACAGACAGTTACTGTTCTCAGTATGTTGAGTTTCATTGAAATGTTAATAAATTCTGCACAGTAAATTTGAAGGAGAAGTGAAGCAAGAAAGCTCTGTGACAAAGCAGTTCTGATTAAAGATCATTGAGGTGAGATGTTAGCTGTTTTTCTTCAGAGGCTATCTGCTCTGAGTATTTCTACCATTTTTATTTCAGATATCCGATGCATAGTTTGCAGTTAGCTGTCCACAAAATGTTGCTGTATCTCGCTAGTACCATTTTGATTTGTTTTAATGAGCTTGAACAACAACAACCTCTCATGCAATGTCAGCAAGACCAAGGAGCTGAGACTCCGCGGAGGAAAATGAAGGTCCATAAGCCTGTCCTCATTGGGGGATCAGAGGTGGAGAGGATCAGCAACTGTGATTTCCTCAGTGTTATCATTTCAGAGGACGTGTAAGAAGTATGAAGAAAGCACGGCGGTGCCTCTACTTCCTCAGAAGTTTGCGGATATTAGATCTGATATTGGCACAGTAATAAGAAGCAGGGAGAGTGAGAGTGGCAGATTGGTTTTTATGATTTGGAAATTTTGATTGGTTGTGGGAGCCCCTTTTGTTATATCAACTCTAGTGTTAATGTTGAACGTACAGTTGCAAGAAAAAGTTTGTGAACCCTTTACGATTACCTGTTTTTCTGCATTAGTTACTCATCAAATGCCTGATCTTCATCTAAGTCACAATAATAAACAAACGCAATCTGCCTAAACTAATAACACACAAACAATTGTACTTTTCATGTTTTGATTGAACACATTGTTTAAGCATTCACAGTCCAGGCTGGAGGAAAAAGTTTGAACCTTTGTATTTAATAACTGGTAAAACCTCCTTTAGCAGCTATAACCTTCATCAAACGTTTCCTGCAGCTGCTGATCAGGCTTGAACAATGGCAGGGAGGAATTTCAGACAGTTCCTCCATACAAAACTGTTTCAGTTCATCAATATTTCTGGGATACCTTGCATGAACAGCCCTCTTTAGGTCAACGCCACAGCATCGCAATTAGGTTAAGGTCTGGACTCTCTGACTTGGCCATTCCAAAACATGAATTTTCTTGTTTTTAAACCATTCTGTTATAGATTTACTCTTGTGTTTCGGATCATTGTACTGTTGCATCATGCATCTTCTGTTAAGCTTCAGATGCTGATGGCTACCCTGACATTCTCCTGTAAAATGTCTTGATACAATTTTGAATTCATTGTTCCATCAATGATTGCAAGTTGTTTAGGCCCTGAAACAGCAAAGCAGCCCCAAACCATGATGCTCCTTCCACCATGCTTCAGAGTTAGGATGACATTTTGGTGTTGATGTACAGTGACGTATTTCCTCTTTGACAATTTCTCTTAACTTGGACTGATGAACACTCAGGTCTTAAAAATGCTTTTGTAGCCTTTTCCAGCTTCATGCATCTCTGCAATTCTTCTAAGGTCCTCTGGAAGTTGTTTTGATCAAGCCATAGTGCACATAGACAGATCTTTCTTGAAGGATAGACTTTGTCAGTATCTTGACTTTGTCTTTTTTAATAGGGCGGGGCACCTCTACGACCTACACCTCCAATCTCATCTCATTGATTGGAACACCGGACTCCAAATAGTTTTTATAGAAGGCATTACCCCAGAGGTTCCCAGACATTTTTGAACCTAGACTGGTTGTTTAAATGGTGTACTCAGTATTGATGAGACATACAATTGTGTGTTATTAGTTTAGGCAGATTGTGTTTGTCCATTATTGTGACTTGAATGAAGATCAGACCACATTTTGAGTAATTAATAGGGAAAACCAGGTAATTGCAAATGGTTCACAAACTTCTTGTAACTGTACACCCAGTGGCCATTTTATTAGTACAGGTTTCCCCTGCCATCCGAAGGTAGAGCGTTCCTATGAAACGGTTCATAAGCCGAAATGTCGTAAAGCGAAGAAGCAATTACCATTTATTTATATGGGGCAAATTTGTGAGCGTTCGCAGACCCAAAAATAACCTACCAAATCATGCCAAATAACACAAAACCTAAAATAACAGTAACATATAGTAAAAGCAGGGATGATATGATAAATACACAGCCTATATAAAGTAGAAATACTTTTACACAATCATTACTGAACTGTTCTCCGTAGCGAAAATCTCACGCAAGCGCCGTCGGCAAAAAATCTCACGCAAGCGCTGTTGGCAAGAACACTCTCTCCAGTAACCTTTAAGCTATGAAGCTGCCAAATCATACCAAGTAACATGTAAAAATACACAGCCTATAGAAAGTAGAAATAATGTATGTACAGTGTAGTATCACTTACGGTAATCGGGAAGACAGCGAGCACACTGATGGTGTGTTAGACTTGTCGGAGCTTGAGTGGTGCGGTGGCCCCCACCCTCCAGGCCGCTAAGTGATACATTGCCGCGAAGCATGCAGGAATGCAGTGGTAGCTGGGAGGTACACAGCACATTTTTAAGAAAAAAGTCAAAACAAACATGCTAATTAATTAGGTGCCGCCCGACACGTAATTGTCGGCCCAGATCAGTGCCGATTTCCAATTGCGTCGTCTCTGATCTGGGCGAACAATTATGTGTTGGCGGCACCTAATTAATTAGCATGTTTATTTTGACTTTTTTCTTAAAGATATGCTGTGTGCCTCCCGGCTACCGCTGCATTCTCCGCGAATCGGTATCTGTCCGTGGCCTGGGGGTTGGGGTGGTGGGACACTGGGGTGTCATCTCGTTGCCTGTTTCCATTAGAGCAGGCAGCTCATCTTCTATCTCTGCCCGCCTCGATGTCGAAGGTCGAGGTTCGTCGTTTGCTGTGGCTGATGTGGGAGGCTTGCTTGACTGCTGAGCCTTGTGCATTTTTCTATCACACAGTTCTTTAATAAGGACTCAAACCATCCTGCAAATATCTCCTAAACCGATGTATCCTTTCAAAATTAATGTCGTACTTTATCATTACTCATTCGGTTTCCATTGTTATCCTTTTTTCTTCCAATTGCATCAGCTCTTCATCTGTCAGTTCTTGGTCATGGGATGCCAAAACCTCTTCAACATCATGTTTGTCAGCTTCCACAAGCCAAACTCGCGTTGTCCTTACTTCGTTCACCACGATCAAAATGCTTAATTATGTCTAGTTTTACCATAAACGTAACACCCTTACGAGCTCTTTCAGGCTTTTCCGATACCATAGAACTCATCTTGCAAACGGCTGCTCACAGGCACGTGTTAAAGCAAAGCAGTTCCGAATCCGCCTTTAATTGCACGCTGAATTTTTTTTTCGTAACAGTGAAAACACCTTCTGAAAGCAAAAATGGGGTACTAATGTAGGTCTTTCGTAACAGTGAGGTTTTGTAAAGCGAATGTTCGAAAAGCGGAGGACACCTGTATACCTGTACACCTCTTTAATGCAAATATCCAATCATCCAATCGTGTTGCAACAATTCAATGTATAGAAGTATGCAGGTATAAGATATAGGAGCAGAATTAGTCCTTTTGGCCCATCGAGTCTGCTCCACCTGTTCATCACAGTTGATCTAATTTTCCTCTCAGCCTTAATCTCCTGTCTCCTCGCCTCCTCACCCCCCCACCCCCGGATCCTTCCATGCCCTAACCAATCAAAAATCTATCAACCTCTTCTTTAACTATACACAAGACTTGGCCTCAACAGCTGCCTGTGGGAAAGAATTCCACAGATTCACTACCCTCTGCTAAAGAAATTCCTCTTTATTTCCATTCTAAAAGGACTTCCCTTTATTCTGATGTTGAGTCCTTTGGTCTTAGACTCTCCCACCATAGGAAACATCCTCCACATCCACTGTATCATGAATTGTCACCATTCAATACATTTCAACGAGGCCATTCATCATTCTTATGAATTCTAGTGAATACAGGCCCAGATCCATCAAATGCTCCTGATATGACAAGCCATTCAATCTTTGAATCATTTTTGTAGCCTCCTTTGAACCCTCTCCATTTTCAGGACACCTTTTCTCAGATAAGGGGCTCAGAACAGCTCACAATACCTCAAGTGAGACCTCACCAGTGATTTATAAAGTGTCAACATTACTTCCTTTTATATTCTACTCTTGAAATAAATGCTAACTTTGCATTTGCCGTCCTCACCAAGAGACTAAACCTGCAAATTAACCTTTAGGGAATCTTGCACAAGGACTCCCAAGTGTCTTTGCACCTCAGTTTTTTGTATTTAGAAAATAGTCCTTTCATTTCTTCTACAAAAGTGCATGCCCATACACTTCCCAACACTGGATTCCATCTACCATTTCTTTGCCCATTTTTCTAATCTGTCTTAAGTCCTTCTGTAGTGCCTCTACTTCCTCAACTACCTGCCCCTCCACCTATCTTATTATCTGTAAACTTTGCAACAGTCATCAATTCCATCATCCAAATTATTGACATATAACTTAAAAGGAATTGGTCCCAACACAGACCCCTGTGGAACACCGCTAGTCACTGGCAGCCAACCAGAAAAGGCTCCCTTTATTCCCATTCTTGCCTCCTGCCAGTTTTATCCATGCTAGAATCTTTCCTGTAATACCACAGGCTCATAGCTTGTTAAGCAGCCTCGTGTGGCACCTTGTCAAAGGCCTTCTGAAAATCCAAGTATACAACATCAACAGATTCTCCTTTGTCTATCCTGCTTGTTGTTTCTTAAAAAAATTCCAACAGATTTTTCAGACAAGATTTTCCAGAAAGGAAACTATGCTTATGGCCCATTTTATCATGTGCCTCCAAGTACCTTGAAACCTTATCCTTAACAATCAACTCCAACATCTTCCCAACCACTTCGGTCAGGTTTACTCCCATATAATGGTCGGAGGAGGCTCATGAGGCGCTCCAGGGTTGTTTTGAGGTGACAGACTGGCAGGCACTCTGTGAGCGACATGGAGAGGGTATTGATGGGCTCACAGAGTGCATCACGAGTTACATCAACTTCTGTGTGGACTGCAATCTTCCGACAAGAACTGTCCTTTGTTACTCAAATAACAAGCTATGGGTAACAAAGGACATTAAGGACATCCTGAACGCTAAAAAGAGGGCGTTTAGAGATGGAAATAGGGAGGAGCTGAGAGCAATACAGAGGGACCTGAAAGCCAGGATCAGGGAGGCTAAAGACAGGTACAGGAGGAGGCTTGAGTGGAAACTCCAGCAGAACAACATGAGAGAGGTCTGGAGGGGGATGAGGACCATCACTGGGTTCCGGCAAACTAGCAACAGAGGAGCTGAAGGCAGTGAGGACAGGGCCAACGAACTTAACCTGTTCTTTAACAGATCTGACATTGTGGCCCCTGCCCATCCCACACATGAGTCATCTGTTGTCGGCTCCCAACCAACACATATTCCACTCTCCCCTCCTACCCCTCCTCACAGTCCCCCACCCTGCTCTCATGACTGTACCCCTTCCCCACACGAAACCACCACGGTGGGCTTCACAGGTGAACAGGTGAGTAGACAGCTGAAACGTCTCAACCCAAGCAAGGCTGCAGGACCGGATGGTGTCAGTACCAGGGTGCTCAAAACCTTTCCCCCTCAGCTATGTGTGGAGTACTTTGCCATGTATTCAACCTGAGCCTGAGGCTCCGGAGGGTTCCTGTGCTGTGGAAGACGTCCTGCTTTGTCCCTGTGCCGAAGACGCCGCGCTGCAGCGGCCTCAGTGACTACAGACCGGTGGCATTGACCTCCCACATCATGAAGACCCTGGAGAGACTTGTTCTGGAGCTGCTCCGGCCTATGGTCAGGCCACACTTGGATCCTCTCCAGTTCGCCTACCAGCCCCGACTAGGGGTTGAGGATGCCATCATCTTCCTGCTGAACCATGCCCATGTCCCCTGGACAAGCCAGCGAGCACTGTGAGGGTCATGTTTTTTGACTTCTCCAGTGCATTCAGCACCATCCGCCCTACTCTGCTGGGGGAGAAGCTGACAGCGATGCAGGTGGATGCTTTCCTGGTGTCATGGATTCTTGATTACCTGACTGGCAGACCACAGTACATGTGCTTGCAACATTGTGTGTCCGACAGAGTGATCAGCAGCACTGGGGCTCCACAGGGGACTGTCTTGTCTCCCTTTCTCTTCATCATTTGCACCTCGGACTTCAACTACTGCACGGAGTCTTGTCATCTTCAGAAGTTTTCTGATGACTCTGCCATAGTTGGATGCATCAGCAAGGGAGATGAGGCTGAGTACAGGGCTACAGTAGGAAACTTTGTCACATGGTGTGAGCAGAATTATCTGCAGCTTAATGTGAAAAAGACTAAGGAGCTGGTGGTAGACCTGAGGAGAGCTAAGGTACCGGTGACCCCTGTTTCCATCCAGGGGGTCAGTGTGGACATGAAGGATTACAAATACCTGGGGATACAAATTGACAATAAACTGGACTGGTCAAAGAAGACTGAGGCTGTCTACAAGAAGGGTCAGAGCCGTCTCTATTTCCTGAGGAGAATGAGGTCCTTTAACATCTGCCGGACGATGCTGAGGATGTTCTATGAGTCTGTGGTGGCCAGTGCTATCATGTTTGCTGTTGTGTGCTGAGGGTAGCAGACACCAACGGAATCAACAAACTCATTCGTAAGGCCAGTGATGTTGTGGGGATGGAACTGGACTGTCTGACAGTGGTGTCTGAAAAGAGGACACTGTCCAAGTTGCATGTCATCTTGGACAATGTCTCCCATCCACTACATAATGTACTGGTTGGGCACAGGAGTACATTCAGCCAGAGACTCATTCCACCGAGATGCAACACAGAGCGTCATAGGAAGTCATTCCTGCCTGTGGCCATCAAACTTTACAACTCCCTTGGAGGGTCAGACACCCTGAGCCAATAGGCTGGTCCTGGACTTATTTCCTGGCATAATTTACATATTACTGTTTAACTATTTATGGTTTTATTACTATTTATTATTTATGGTGCAACTGTAATGAAAACCAATTTCCCCCCAGGATCAATAAAGTATGACTATGACTAATTCCTTTCTTCTGCTCTTCCTCCCTTCCTGAAGAGTGGAGTGACATTTGCAATTTTCCAGTCTTCTGGGAACATGCCAGAACTGGTGATTCTTGAAAGATCATTGCTAATGCCTTCATAATCTCTTCAGCCACCTCTTTCAGAACCCTGGAGTGTAGACCATCTGGTCCAGGTGACTTATTTACCTTCAGACCTTTCAGTTTCCCAAGAATATTCTCTCTAGTGAAGATTGTTATTAATGATTATGATATAGTTGGGATCACAGAGACATGGCTCCAGGGTGACCAGGGATGGGGGCTCAACGTTCAGGGATATTCAATATTCAGGAGGGATAGACATGAAAGAAGGGGAGGTGGGGTGGCGTTGCTGGTTAAAGAAGAGATTAACGCAATAGAAAGGAAGGACATAAGCCGGGAAGATGTGGAATCGATATGGGTAGAACTGCGTAACACTAAGGGGCAGAAGACGCTGGTGGGAGTTGTGTACAGGCCACCTAACAGTAGTAGTGAGGTCGGAGATGGTATTAAACAGGAAATTAGAAATGTGTACAATAAAGGAACAGCAGTTATAATGGGTGACTTCAATCTACATGTAGATTGGGTGAACCAAATTGGTAAAGGTGCTGAGGAAGAGGATTTCTTGGAATGTATGCGGGATGGTTTTTTGAACCAACATGTCGAGGAACCAACTAGAGAGCAGGCTATTCTGGACTGGATTTTGAGCAATGAGGAAGGGTTAATTAGCGATCTTGTCGTGAGAGGCCCCTTGGGTAAGAGTGACCATAATATGGTGGAATTCTTCATTAAGATGGAGAGTGACATAGTTAATTCAGAAACAAAGGTTCTGAACTTAAAGAGGGGTAACTTTGAAGGTATGAAACGTGAATTAGCTAAGATAGACTGGCAAATGACATTTAAAGGATTGACGGTGGATATGCAATGGCAAGCATTTAAAGGTTGCATGGATGAACAACAATTGTTCATCCCAGTTTGGCAAAAGAATAAATCAAGGAAGGTAGTGCACCCGTGGCTGACAAGAGAAATTAGGGATAGTATCAATTCCAAAGAAGCAGCATACAAATTAGCCAGAGAATGTGGCTCACCTGAGGACTGGGAGAAGAGGACAAAGCAGAGGAGGACAAAGGGCTTAATTAGAAAGGGGAAAAAAGATTGAGAGAAAACTGGCAGGGAACATAAAAACGGACTGTAAAAGCTTTTACAGATATGTAAAAAGGAAAAGACTGGTAAAGACAAATGTAGGTCCCCTGCAGACCGTGTAAAGCACACGGTATTGGGGGTAAGGTATTGGTGTGGGTGGAGAATTGGTTAGCAGACAGGAAGCAAAGAGTGGGAATAAACGGGACCTTTTCAGAATGGCAGGCGGTGACTAGTGGGGTACCGCAAGGCTCAGTGCTGGGACCACAGTTGTTTACAATATATAGTAATGACTTGGATGAGGGAATTGAATGCAGCATCTCCAAGTTTGCGGATGACATGAAGCTGGGCGGCAGTGTTAGCTGTGAGGAGGATGCTAAGAGGATGCAGGGTGACTTGGATAGGTTGGGTGAGTGGGCAAATTCATGGCAGATGCAATTTAATGTGGATAAATGTGAAGTTATCCACTTTGGTGGCAAAAATAGGAAAACAGATTATTATCTGAATGGTGGCCGATTAGGAAAAGGGGAGGTGCAACGAGACCTGGGTGTCATTATACACCAGTCATTGAAAGTGGGCATGCAGGTACAGCAGGCGGTGAAAAAGGCGAATGGTATGCTGGCATTTATAGCGAGAGGATTCGAGTACAGGAGCAGGGAGGTACTACTACAGTTGTACAAGGCCTTGGTGAGACCACACCTGGAGTATTGTGTGCAGTTTTGGTCCCCTAATCTGAGGAAAGACATCCTTGCCATAGAGGGAGTACAAAGAAGGTTCACCAGATTGATTCCTGGGATGGCAGGACTTTCATATGAAGAAAGACTGGATGAACTGGGCTTGTACTTGTTGGAATTTAGAAGATTGAGGGGGGATCTGATTGAAACGTATAAAATCCTAAAGGGATTGGACAGGCTAGATGCAGGAAGATTGTTCCCGATGTTGGGGAAGTCCAGAACGAGGGGCCACAGTTTGAGGATAGAGGGGAAGTCTTTTAGGACCGAGATTAGGAAAAACTTCTTCACACACAGAGTGGTGAATCTGTGGAATTCTCTGCCACAGGAAACAGTTGAGGCCAGTTCATTGGCTATATTTAAGAGGGAGTTAGATATGGCCCTTGTGGCTACGGGGGTCAGGGGGTATGGAGGGAAGGCAGGGGCGGGGTTCTGAGTTGGATGATCAGCCATGATCATAATAAATGGCGGTGCAGGCTCGAAGGGCTGAATGGCCTACTCCTGCACCTATTTTCTATGTTTCTATGATAACTTCACACAATTCATGAGCCCTGACACCTGGAACTTCCACCATACTGCTGGTGTCTTCCATAGTGAAGACTGATACAAGACACTTATTCAGTTCGTCTGCCATTTCAGGATCATTTTCCAGTATTTTGATATCCACTCTCACCTTTTTTTTTATGTATCTGAAGAAACTTTTAGTACAGTTGTCCCCCGCATTTCGAACATTCGCTTTATGAAACCTCAGTGTTACGAAAGACCTACATTAGTACCCTGTTTTCGCTTTCAGAAGGTGTTTTCACTGTTACATAAAAAAAAATCAGCGCGCGATAAAAGGCAGCACGTGCCCCGAGCAGCCACTCTCCCCTGGATTCTTGCTGGCATTGCTTAAATACGTGCCTGTGACCAGCTGTTTGCAAGATGAGTTCTACGGTATTGGAAAACCCTAAGAGAGCTCGTAAGGGTGTTACACTTAGCGTAAAACTAGACATAATTAAGCGTTTTGATTGTGGTGAACGAAGTAAGGGCAAAGTGAGTTTGGCTTGTGGAAGCTGACGAACATGATGTTGAAGAGGTTTTGGCCAAGAACTGACAGATGAAGAGTTGATGCAATTGGAAGAAAAAAGGATAACAATCGAAACCGAATGAGTAATGATAAAGTACGACTTTACTTTTGAAAGGGTACATCGGTTTAGGGGATATTTGCAGGATGGTTTGAGTCCTTACAAAGAACTGTGTGATAGAAAAATGCGTGAGGCTAAGCAGCCACAGCAGACGACGAACCTCGACCTTCGACATCGAGGCAGGCAGTCATAGGAGAAGATGAGCAGCCTGCTCTAATGGAAACACAATGAGATGACACCCCAGTGTCCCACCACCCCAACCCCCGGGCCACGGACAGATACCGATTCACGGAGAATGCAACAGTAGCCGGGCGGCACACAGCACATCTTTAAGAAAAAAGCCGAAATAAACATGCTAATTAATTAGGTGCCGCCGAAACGTAATTGTCGGCCCAGATCAGAGACCACGCAATCGGAAGTTGGCACTGATCTGGGCCGACAATTACGTGCCGGGCGGCACCTAATTAACTAACATGTTTATTTCAGCTTTTTTCTTAAAGATGTGCTGGATGCCTCCCGGCTACTGTTGCACCCCTGCATGCTTCGCAGCAATGTATCGCTCGGCGGCCTGGAGGGTGGGGGCCACTGCACCACCCAAACTCTGACTCAGTTTAACACACCATCATCAGTGTGCTTGGCACTGTCTTCCCGATTCCTGTAAGTGATACTACACTGTACATACATTATATCTACTTTATATCGGCTGTGTATTTTTACGTGTTACTTGGTGTGATTTGGCAGCTTCATAGCTTAAAGGTTACTGGAGAGCGCTTACGCCGTGTTTTTGCCAACAGTGCTTGCGTGAGATTTTCACTACGGAGAACAGTTCAGTAATGATTGTGGAAAAGTATTTCTACTTTATATAGGCTGTGTATTTATCATATCATTCCTGCTTTTACTCTGTTACTGTTATTTTAGGTTTTATGTGTTATTTGGCATGATTTGGTAGGTTATTTTTGGGTCTGCGAACGCTCACAAAATTTTCCCATATAAATAAATGGTAATTGCTTCTTCGCTTTACGACATTTCGGCTTACAAACTGTTTCATAGGAATGCTCTACCTTCGGATGGCGGGAGAAACCTGTATCCTCTTTAACATTACTGGCTAACTTACTTTCATATTCCATCTTTACCTTAATGACTTTTTTAGTTGCCTTTTGTTGGTTTTTAAATGCTTCCCAATCCTCTAATTTCCCACTAATTTTTGCTCTATTATATGCTCCGTTTGGCTTTAGTGTTGGCTTTGACTTCTCTTGTTAGCCACAGTTGTGTTATCTTTCCTTTAGAATACTACTTCCTCTTTGAGATGTATGTACCCTGTGCCTTCCGAAATGCTTCCAGAAATTCCAGCCATTGCTGCTCTGCCGTCGTTCATACCAGTGTTATTTACAAATCAATTCTGGCCATCTCCTCTCTCGCGCCTCTGTAATTCCCACTGTAATACCGATACATCTGACTTTAACTTCTCCTTCTCAAGTTATCAAGAGGTTCATTTAGTGTTCAGACCAAACATCAGAATGGGGAAGAAATGTGATCTAAGTGACTTTGACCGTGGAATGGTTGTTGGTGCCAGACAGGGTGGTTTGAGTCTCTCAGAAACTGCTGATCTCCTGGGATTTTCATGTACAACAGTCTCAAAGTTTAGAGAATGCTGTGAAAAGCAAATATCGAGTGGCAAAATGCCTTGTTAATGAGAGAGGCAAATGTTCAAGCTAACAAGGAGGCAATGGTAACTCAAGTAACCACATATTAAACAGTGGTGTGCAGAAGAGCATCTCTGAATACACAACACTTCAAACCTTGAAGTGGATGGGCTTACAGCAGCAGAAGACCATGAACATACACTCAGTAGCCACTATTAGGTACAGGAGGTATATAATAATGTCGTCATTGAGTGTATTTCATCTACTTTGCTTCTAACTTCATCCTTTGCTCACATTTAAATGGTTGTTCTCTTCCCTTGGATATTGTGAAAAGTAGAACTGGGATGGAGTTGAGAGAGTAGGTTACAGGGAAAATGGAGGGATGGGATTAGTGCAATTGCTTTGAGAACTGGCATGGATTCTGGGCTTAATGGCCTCCTTTATCATTAAATAGGTGTCAGTTCTGTGGTCCTAAATTTTTCACATAAAAGTTTTACTGATGTTGGCTTAGCTTTAAGATCAGTTCTGTTAACTCCGTAAGGTAAATTACCATTTGCATTGGCTTGGGTTCAGTTGCTTTTGGACGATATCCAGTGTTATGGTACCAGGTGTAGGTTTAAGTTAATGTCAGGCAATGAAAAAATGGGTGGTACCTTTTACAATTAATTTGTTTGCAGATCTTTTCCAGAGGCCTTTGGATACAATGTGAAATGAGCTGAAAAATCCTAATACAAAGTAATATTGCCAAAAATTGATCCTTGTTTCTAGTAAAAGCATTCTTGTATTGCTCCCCTTCTGTCCTTGCACTGGCTTATGTTGGATTGTCAGTCAGTTCTCTGGCAGCTTGCCCAAGTGGCTATTTTTCACATGTCAAGATTTGAGTATTGGCTGGCTATTCAGCAATAATAATTTGCATTTAAATATTAACTGAGCAAAAGCATTCCCAAGTGTTTCATCATTGTCCAAGGACAAATGGTGGAAGCTGAACTGAATGAGAGAATTCAGTAGTTGGGCAAAAAGCTTTTAAGGAGGTTTTAAACAGTGGAGAGGAAAAATTAACTGATGGAATTTAAAAGTGAGACTTCTACAGGTGAAAGCACAAATGAGAAATTATGGAGACCGGAGAGACTGCAGATATTGGATGCTTTATTTTTGTGGAAGTGGGTAGGGATGGAGGATTGTTGTTTTGCTGTGCATGTGTTTCTAACGTTTTTTTTACTGTCATTCATTCTTTGGGGCAGTCTTCTGTTTTTATGATGTATGTGAAGAACAAGAATTTCAGGATGTATATTGTTTACATTTCTCTGATTAACTGGAACAATTGAACTATTAAATTTGGCTACAATGAGCAGCATCTTGGAGGGGGATTTGGAAGGAATTGCTGATGCTTCAGGTGGAAACCCTGTATCAGAATAAATGATGGAGCGGGGGGATGGGGAGTTTGTACTCCTTCCCTTCCTCCCCCCCACACCAATCTGGCGGCTTCCCTTTTCCTTTTCAGTCCTGATGAATGGTCTCGGCCAAAATAACAGCTATTTATTTCCCACCACAGCTGCTGCCTGACCTGAATTCCTTCAACATTTTGTATGTGTTGCTTTGGATTTCCAGCATCTGTAGAATATCTTGTGTTCATGATCTGAATTCCTGCATATTCATGTTATAAAAATGTAGTGGCTGCAAATATGAACACAAATGTTGCAGATGTTTGGACTCTCGTTTAACTACATTGTGTGGCTATGATCCATATTTTGTCTCAACTTTCTAACAAGCCATGCAGTCAAGTCCAAAACTTATCCATATTATTTTTCTATAGCCATTCCAGCATAAATTGAATGCAGATTTCAACATCTAGTGTTTTACTGATTGACCACAGATGAATAAAGACTGCAGCAAAATTCAAAGTTCCAAATAACTTTATTTTCAAATTTTACTATATACTACATTGAGGTTTATTTTCATGCAGACATTACACAGAAAGAAAAAGAAATGCAATAGAATGGCATGGTAGCATAGTGGTTAGCACAACGCTTTATAATACCAGCGATCCAGGTTCAATTTCTGCTGCTGACTGTAAGGAGTTTGTACGTTCTCCCCTGTGACCACGTGGGTTTCCTTCATGTGCTCCAGTTTCTTCCCACAGTCCAAAATGTAAGAGTAGGTAGGTTAATTGGTCATTGTAAATTGTCCTGTGATTAGGCTGGGGTTGGAATCAGGTTGCAGGGTGGCGTGGCTTGAAGGCGGAAGGGCCTACTCTGGGCTGTATCTTAATATATTAAAAAAATGAGCAAAGACTGAGAAAAGCCAAGGAATTTAAAGCTGCTGACCCTCCACCTCCATTCCTCTAATGAGGATTGGATTATGGACCTCCAGCTTCTTCCTCACGTAGTCAATAATCAACTCTTTGATTTTGCTGACGCTGAGTGAGAGGTTGTTGTTGTGACACCACTCAACCAGATTTTCATTCTCCCTCCCATATGCCAATTTGTCACCATCTATGATTCGACCAGCAACAGTGGTGTCATCCGCAAACTTAAATAACATAATTGGATCTGTACTTCGCCACATGGTCCTTCCACTCAAACAGAAAAGCTTATTGCATTAGCTTGCCATTTGTCATTGCTGTGGATAGATCTGTCCAGTGTAGGACTAGACTGTGTGGAGACTTCATCTGACTAAATTTAACAGCCTAAATTTTTGGCAGGGGCAAAGAACCACCCAGTCTTTGTTTCTTGCTGATGTGTTGGCAGCCAAATGAGTGACAAGCTGGGACTCGTTCTGTGACAGCTCTGCATTACTATACAAGGTGCTTCTCATCAAATTAATATTTAACCAGCACCATATGATGGTGTCTGTTCATGTCAAAATATTTAATAGGTAGGGTGATATGTTGAATCGGTGCAGATCCATTACTTACTGAGCCAGCATCTTGTATGTTAAAGCTCCAAGTTACCTGCACCTAGAAAACAATTTAAATATGTAATACAGACAAAATGTTGGATGAACTCAACAGGTCAGGTAGTATCTATGGAGAGGAATAAAGCGCTGATGTTTTGGGCCGAGACCCTTCATCAGAGCTTAATTATACTCCAGCCTTGTAAGTTACTGAAGTTGTTCATCAGAACTTAAATATTTAATCAGTATTCAGTGATGCTGAGGAGGAATAGCTGGAAATGAGGCAAAAGCAGCGTTGAATTGATTGTTCAGTACTGTAGGCTTTTCCCATTGAGTGACATACTGACTGGCTTATAAGGTGAAATGAGGCTAAAGAGGACTTTAGGGTCCTTTATAAACTGAAATCGTAAAAGTTACAAAATTTCATTTGTAGAATTGGAAAACAGTAATTTATGGATCTGAAAATAAATTCTGTTTATTTGGCAGCTGAAAGATGAACATGCCTGCCTGGTGGACTAATGACTTCATTTACTTTCCATTTACTCTCCTGGAATCTGTTTTAAAGCGTGCCTTCTAGACTGGAGATACTCCATCTTTTGGATGCTGGGACAGCTGGCTACCATACTGAACTAAATTTTATTTAAGATCCTGGCTGCTTTTGTTTTTCTTTTTACTAACATTTGTGTATATTAGCTTGAAATTACAATTGCAATGCTCGACTGCCTTTGTCCTCTACTTGTGTTTAAATGTCAACAGAATTCAAGATTGTTGAATGCCATTTCCAGTACATAAGTGTGAGGGAAAACAAAATAATTGTTACTGCAGATCTGATGCAGCACAAATAAAAACTCAATTAGATTAAAAAAAAACACAATTAATATAAATAAGATGGCTTGTATACATGATTGTATGTCCACAAAGTGACGCTAGGCACAGGAGTGTCTGTACATAGTGGCTGACAGGAAATGATAAAGTAGTGGTGGTTGCGCCTATGGAGGGGTGGGTTAGTGGGTGGAGGTGTTGATCAGCCTTGCTGCTTGGGTGAAGTCATTGTTTTTGAGTCTGGTGGTCCTGATGTGGATGCTATGTAGTCTCCTCCCTGATGGGAGTGGGATAAATAATTCATGAACAGGGTGGGCGGGGTCCTTCATGTTACTGGCCCTTTTCTGGCACCTTTCTGCATGTATGTCCTTGATGCACTGAAGGTCTGTTATAATTGACAGAAATATTTCCATGCATTTTCATATCACCATGTATTTGCATTAATTTAGCTGTAAGTATTCACCACACGTTTATTGATTTGACTGACTGAAAGCTTAGGGGTCTATTCTTTAAACTTTGAAGAGGAAATACATTTCCTTTATCCTGTAAAGATAGTTGAGAGTACATTACTTTTACATGCTTAGCTTTACAAGTATTAACTAAAGTTCCCTGTGTTTAAGATAGCAGAGATAATAAGTACATTGTCATTATTTTGTTATTGTTTGAGGACCAGAAGAGCTTTTTGTGTGCCTTTTGAATATAATTGATATGAGCACAAGGAAAACTGTAGATGCTGGAAATTCAAGCAACACACACAAAAGTTGCTGGTGACCGCAGCAGGCCAGGCAGCATCTCTAGGAAGAGGTGCAGTCGATGTTTTGGGCCTAGATGCTTTGTCAGGACTAACTGAAATAAGAGCTAGTAAGAGATTTGAAAGTGGGAGGGGGAGATCCAAAATGATAGGAGAAGACAGGAGGGGGAGGGATGGAGCCAAGAGCTGGACAGGTGATTGGCAAAAGGGATACGAGAGGATCATGGGACAGGAGGCCTAGGGAGAAAGAAAAGGGAGGGGGGAAGCCCAGAGGATGGGCAAGGGGTATAGTGAGAAGGACAGACCCCTCCCCCTTGTACCCCATCAATTATTTATTTATTTACACATTTTTCTCTCTCTCCTTTTTCTCCCTCTGTCTTGCCAATGGACAAGAGTAGCAGTCAAATACATTGTGTTCACCCCAAGAAAGGCTACCATGACCATGGATGTACATGCCCTTTTTTTCCTACAAATCGTTTTTGGCAATTCTGTTCAGTGAAACTACACTGTACATACATTATTTCTACTTTATATAGGCTGTGTATTTATCATATTCCTGTTTTTACTATATGTTAGTGTTATTTTTGGTTTTATGTAACACAGTGCATGAATATAGTGATAAGTCAATTATAAGTCACTTATAAGTCAATAGCATCATAACATTTTAAGTAACGTTTGGATATTAAACACACAGCACATATTTTCCCCGTATGAACATATAAAATCATTACAACACACCAATATCGCTGAATCAGTGGGAGCCCTGGGCTTGTTTCCCTGCAACAAACAGTCCCATCGAAGGGGTGATGGGAGACAGCGAAACTCAAAGGGGGTTCCTTATGTCCAGTCTATTCCACAATTTAGTTTTCGTAGCATTTGTTGCAGAAAAGCCCGCTTCGCAGAAATATGTTGGAAATGGAAGCAACATTTTCAGTGATTTCGTGGCTATCTCAGGATATTTAGCCTTGACTTTGATCCAGAATGCCGGCAGGGATGTTATGTCAAACATACTTGTCAGCCCGCCGTCATTTGCAAGCTCGAGGAGTTGATCTCCTTCCCGCGCTGACATGGATGACGCGCGGGTAATGACCTCGCATGTGTTCAAGTTCAACAGTGCGTGACAGGGAATGAGGAAAGGTGCAGCTGACTCATATTGCCAAATCATATCATTTCCTCGCGGCCCGGTAGCGCATGCTTTTCGGCCCGGTGGATGGGGACCGCTGATCTAAAAGATATGGCACTGGAGAAGATGTAAAAAAAAAAGTAAAATTGTAGCCGAAATGCAAGTTCCTATATGCCAGGAAAGGAATAAAAGACCGGGTGTGATCTGATAGCGGTATTAAACTGTGTGATATTTCAATAGAGAAGGCAATGTTTTCATACATGGGCCCATCAATGCACCAAGGCACAAAATGAGTAATTCAAACAAGAGACTGTTGTCAATGTTGAATTTTCTATTTCACTGGGAAATGCATTGGTGCATTTAACAGATAATGGGCGGGGCGGGGGTGCAGGTGGGTTGCATTCCCAGAATCCAGAAGTAGGTTCTTTGGAGTTGTGTGTGTGGGGGCGGGGGGGGGACCTTGCCAGGGGTGGTGTTAGAGGCAGATATGTTATGAACTTTTAAGAGACTGGATGAAAGAAAAATGGAGGGCTAGGTGGGAGGGAATTATTGGATTGATCTTGGATTAGGTTAAAAGGTTGGTACAACATCATGGGCCGAAGGGCCTGTACTGTAATGTTCTATGTCCTCTGTCTGGAGTGGGCATACCAGACGAAGGATTCGGCTGTGGCTGCCAATCACTGGAATGGCAGTCAAATCTTATTGCCCCACAGTATTGAGTGAGTAAATAATATTAAAAAATAATTTATTTTGCGTCTATCAGCTCCCCTCATGCACTCATTCCATAAGAACAAATTTTATTGTCTCAACTTTTTCCTGTAGCTCTGCAAATACAGAAAGAAAAATAATAAATAAGCAATAAGTATCAAGAACATGAGAGGGAGAGTCCTTGAAAGTGAGTCCAAGGTTGTGGGAATTATTTCAATGATGGGGCAAGTGAAGTTATCCCATCTGGTTCAAGAACCTATGGTTGAGGGGTGGTAACTATCTCTGAACCTGGTGGTGAGTCCTTTCGATCACTTTATCCAACTTTTTGCTTGCCCAACACTGCATTACAGTTCATACACAAAATGGGTGCAGATATTTTTGATTATCACTTTAATTTAGCCACTATTAACATTATTCAGTAGTTTGTTCATCAAAACCCCTTGTAACATGAGCAGCTGTTTTGTAAATTTTCTTGTCCGAATACCTAGGCTTTAATTGACTTGAAATATTTTATATACTTCTACCTGTTCATGGATTAACTTTTTCCAAAGAAAAAGTAAATCTCCATTATTGTTGCAGATTATTACTTGAGTGGTATGTATGATTGCATCTCTTTTGTGGATCCTGTGAATGTAATAACCTTGTAATAACCTTATAGCTCTGACTGTTTTTAGGTGAATTGGTTCCTGTTGCATGTGAGAGATTCATCACTTTATGGCTGTAGATCTGAAGTGAGTTGCTTGGGGCTTGTATATATATTTTGAATTATTCAAAATATTGCCATTATTTTACAGTTCGTATAATTTAAATATAAATCATAATTATAATTGTAGAATGCAGGTGCATTTCTGTCAAGGGTTGATGGCAGCTGGAAGGAGGAGAGGAAACCAAGAAATGGCTAACCTGGATTTATTGCAAACTGCCCAGCCTCCATTATTTGTCCAAAATTTTATGATTTTTTATATATATATATATATATATATATATATGTTTTTTATAGGAACATTGGGCATTAATTTTACCACCCTTCCATATACATATTCGTACCTGCACCAGCACATTTACAATGGCTTCTCCCCTTCATAACCTTACAAATCCCTCCTGGACTGCTGAAGTCTCCACACTAAACCCGACACTTCAGATTTTAGTTGCTCCAACTTGACTGAACTGTGTATAATGTCTTACAGTGCCAATAAAAAGTATTCATCCCCTTTGGAAGTTTTCACATTTTATTTTCTTACAACATTGAATCACAGTGGAGTTAATTTGGCTTTTTTGACACTGATCAACAGAGTATTCTTCCATGGCAAAATGAAAACAGATTTCTACGAAGTGATCTAAGTTAATTACAAATAAAAAAAACACAGAATAGTTGATTACATAAGTATTCACCTTTCTTTAATATGACACACCAAGTCATCACTGGTGCAGCGGTTTGGTTTTAGAAGTCACATAATTAAATGGAATGGGGATCACCTGTGTGCAGTCAAGGTGTTTCAATTGATTATAGTAAAAGTGCACCTGTAAGCACAAGTCAGGTGATGAATACAAGAACATTTCCAAGTCACTCAATATCCCTTGGAGTAGAGTTAAGAAATCATCAAAAAATAGAAAGTATATGGCACAGCTGTAAATCTGCCTAGAGCAGGCCTCAAAAACAACTGACTTCCCCAAATCACTGTACTTTTTTTTTCTTGTTTTCACCATTTTGATGTCATCCTTAACATTTACCCATGCCCCCCTCTTTCTCTCTTCTCCCCCCCCCCCCACCATTTACCCCTTGCACATCTCTTCTGTAAGGCTTATTTGGTTATGAGATCCATCAGTTACAGTTGCAAGAAAATGTTTGAGAGCTGTTTGCAATTGCCTGGTTTTCTGAATGTGGTCTGATCTTCATCTAAGTCACAATAATAGACAAATGCTAGTTTAGACAAATTATAACACAAACACTTGTACTTATTGTTAATACTGAGTACACGATGTTTAAAAAAAAATCAGTCTAGGGTTCAAATATGTATGGGAACCTCAGGAGGTGATGCCTTCTACAAAAGCTCTTTTGAGTTAGGTGTTCCAATCAATGAGATGAGATTGGAGGTGTGGGTTGTAGGGGAGCCCTGCTCTATAAACACGCAGTCAGGTTACTGGCAGAGCCTGCTTTTCTCAAGAAAGATCCATTTATGTGTACCATGCCTCAATCAAAACAACTTTCAGATGACCTTAAAAGAAGAATTGTAGAGATGTATGAAGCTGGGAAAGGCATTTCTAAAGACCTGAGTGTTCGTCAGTCCACGGTAAGAGAAACTCTACAAGTGGAGGTAATTCAGTACTGTTGCTACTCTCCCTAGGAGTGGATATCTTGCAAAGATCACGCCAGGAGTACAACGTGCAGTGTTGAAGAAGGTGAAAAAGAACCCAAGCTTAACAGCAAAAGACCACCTGGATGATCCACAACACTTCTGGGACAATGTTCTGTGAACAGATGAGATAAAAGTTGAATTTTTTGGCAGCAATGCACTCCACTATGTTTAGAGGAAAAGGGACACTGCTCACCAACACCAAAACCTCATCCCACCTGTGAAACATGGTAGAAGGAGCATTATGGTTTGGGGCTACTTGCTGTCTCCGGGCCCGGACAGCTTGCAGTCATTAAGGGAACAATGAATTCAAAATTTTATCTAGATATTTTACAGGGGAATATCAAGGTAGCAGTCTGCCGGCTGAAGCTTTATAGAAGTTGGATGCTGCAACAAGGCAATAATCCAAAACCCAAGAGTAAATCAACAACAGAATGGTTTAAAAAGAAAATTTGTGTTTTGGAATGGCCAAGTCAGAGTCCAGACCTTAACCCAATTGAGGTGCTGTGGCATTGACCTAAAGAGGGATGTTCATGCAAGGTATCCCAGAAATATTGATGAACTGAGACAGTTTTGTATGGAGGAATGGTTTAAAATTCCTGCTTGCCATTGTGCAAGTCTGATCAGCAGCTACAGGAAACATTTGTTGGAAGTTATTGCTACTAAAGGAGGTTCTATCAGTTAATTAATACAAGGGTTCTCACTGCATTGTGATATGCAAGGAGAAAATTGGTGAGCTTCTGATTCAGAGTTAGTTCAGAGTTCTGCTGACATTGCTGTCAGTGTGTTCTTTAGACTATGGGCAAACCTTTCCACCAAGCCATTTGCAGCTGCGTTGTGTGGTGCAGATCTAATGTCATATTCCATTCATTTTCATGAATGACTGAAACTGTTCTGCAGCAAAATGTAGTCCATTGAATTGACTTTAATACGTATTCAATTGACTTGTCACTGACTAAGTGTTCTGGAATACCAGTCCTTGAGAAGAGGCTTCTCAACACAACAGTGTGCAAGGCTGTAGTGGATGCAACAGTGTGTTCAATAAAGAATCAAAATTGGTTTCATATCATCAGCATAAGTCATGAAATTTGTTACCTTAGTGGGAGCAGTACATTGCAATACATGATAATATAGAAGAATAAAAATAAGTAAAAAAAAAAGCAAAAACAGAAATATTTTTTTAAAAAGTGAAGTAATGTTCATGGGTTCAGAGGAAAATGTGAATATTAGCTGTTAAAGAGTACCGAATACTTATGTGACAATTTATAAAAGTAAACTATAATGGTAAAAGTTACTCTCGTAAGTTCGGTTCCGATTCCCATCCCCGTTCTGACATGTCAGTCCATAGCCATCTCTTGTGCCAAATGAGGCCATCCTCAGGATGGAGGAGAAACATCTTGTATTCTGTCAAGATTGCCTCCAACCTTGTGGTATGAATATCAATTTCTCCTTCCAACTAAAACAAAAATTCCCTCTCCCCTTCTGCGCCTTCTGTTCCCCGCTCTGGCCTCTTAAGTCTCCTCACTTGCCTTGCCTATCGCCTCCCCGTGGTGCCCCCCCCGCACTCCTTCCCTTTTCCTTTCTATCATTAATGTGCGTGCATGTGCGATGCAGCAGTGCGTTTCAGTAGCTCCGTGTGTTTGCTGCCTTAACGATATTTAATGTTTCTTTAGTTTTTGTACTGGTGAGCAATACTGCAAAATAACAATGGACATTAATCTGTTTTAAGAACATTTTCACCATCCTTCTTGCTCTCAGGATACTTTATTCCATTGAGCGCTGTGACTACAGTAGGTGAGGCAGACCTGTGTATACGAGGGAGCAGCTACTAGCAGCTGGGAAGCAAACTTTGTTTGCCCAGCAGAAGTTCGATATTCTGGACGAGTGGAAATGGAGATACTGTACCGAGGCTGCAGATTCAGATAAAAAGTGGCACAAAAGGTAGAGATATAAACCACATCTCCCATCTATCATTATGGGGAACGTAAGATAGCTAGCAAATAAATGGATGAACTACAACAATTGTTCATCCCAGTTTGGCAAAAGAATAAATCAAGGAAGGTAGTGCACCCGTGGCTGATGAGAAATTAGGGATAGTATCAATTCCAAAGAAGCAGCATACAAATTAGCCACAGAAAGTGGCTCACCTGAGGACTGGGAGAAATTCAGAGTTCAGCAGAGGAGGACAAAGGGCTTAATTAGGAAGGGGAAAAAAGATTATGAGAGAAAACTGGCAGGGAACATAAAAACGGACTGTAAAAGCTTTTATAGATATGTAAAAAGGAAAAGACTGGTAAAGACAAATGTAGGTCCCCTGCAGACAGAAACAGGTGAATTGATTATGGGGAGCAAGGACATGGCAGACCAATTGAATAGTTACTTTGGTTCTGTCTTCACTAAGGAGGACATAAATAATCTTCCAGAAATAGTAAGGGACAGAGGGTCCAGTGGGATGGAGGAACTGAGCGAAATACATGTTAGTAGGGAAGTGGTGTTAGGTAAATTGAAGGGATTGAAGGCAGATAAATCCCCAGGGCCAGATGGTCTGCATCCTAGAGTGCTTAAAGAAGTAGCCCAAGAAATAGTGGATGCATTAGTGATAATTTTTCAAAACTCGTTAGATTCTGGACTAGTTCCTGAGGATTGGAGGGTGGCTAATGTAACCCCACTTTTTAAAAAAGGAGGGAGAGAGAAACCGGGGAATTATAGACCGGTTAGCCTAACGTCGGTGGTGGGGAAACTGCTGGAGTCAGTTATCAAGGATGTGACAACAGCACATTTGGAAAGCAGTGAAATGATCGGACAAAGTCAGCATGGATTTGTGAAAGGAAAATCATGTCTGACGAATCTCATAGAATTTTTTGAGGATGTAACTAGTAGAGTGGATAGGGGAGAACCAGTGGATGTGGTATATCTAGATATTCAAAAGACTTTTGACAAGGTCCCACACAGGAGATTAGTGTGCAAACTTAAAGCACACGGTATTGGGGGTAAGGTATTGGTGTGGGTGGAGAATTGGTTAGCAGACAGGAAGCAAAGAGTGGGAATAAACGGGACCTTTTCAGAATGGCAGGCAGTGACTAGTGGGGTACCGCAAGGCTCAGTGCTGGGACCCCAGTTGTTTACAATATATATTAATGACTTGGATGAGGGAATTAAATGCAGCATCTCCAAGTTTGCGGATGACACGAAGCTGGGTGGCAGTGTTAGCACTGAGGAGGATGCTGAGAGGATGCAGGGTGACATGGATAGGTTGGGTGAGTGGGCAAATTCATGGCAGATGCAATTTAATGTGGATAAATGTGAAGTTATCCACTTTGGTGGCAAAAATAGGAAAACAGATTATTATTTGAATGGTGGCCGATTACGAAAAGGGGAGGTGCAACGAGACCTGGGTGTCATTATACACCAGTCATTGAAAGTGGGCATGCAGGTACAGCAGGCGGTGAAAAAGGCGAATGGTATGCTGGCATTTATAGCGAGAGGATTCGAGTACAGGAGCAGGGAGGTACTACTGCAGTTGTACAAGGCCTTGGTGAGACCACACCTGGAGTATTGTGTGCAGTTTTGGTCCCCTAATCTGAGGAAAGACATCTTTGCCATAGAGGGAGTACAAAGAAGATTCACCAGATTGATTCCTGGGATGGCGGGACTTTCATATGAAGAAAGACTGGATGAATTGGGCTTGTACTCGTTGGAATTTAGAAGATTGAGGGGGGATCTGATTGAAACGTATAAGATCCTAAAGGGATTGGACAGGCTAGATGCAGGAAGATTGTTCCCGATGTTGGGGAAGTCCAGAGCGAGGGGTCACAGTTTGAGGATAGAGGGGAAGCCTTTTAGGACCGAGATGAGGAAAAACTTCTTCACACAGAGAGTGGTGAATCTGTGGAATTCTCTGCCACAGGAAGCTGTTGAGGCCAGTTCATTGGCTATATTTAAGAGGGAGTTAAATATGGCCCTTGTGGCTACGGGGATTAGGGGGTATGGAGGGAAGGCTGGGGCGGGGTTCTGAGTTGGATGATCAGCCATGATCATAATAAATGGCGGTGCAGGCTCGAAGAGCCGAATGGCCTGCTCCTGCACCTATTTTCTATGTTTCTAAAATGGAGGAGCTAGCAGTACTCGTGAGGGCAGAGAATGAATATCTGGAATGCAGTTATATGTTTCACCAAGACATGATTTGCTCATGTAACCCTGGATTCCAATGCTGCTGTGAATGGGTTTGCAATGACATGAGCAAATAAGAGTTAATCTACAGTGGAAGGAAGGAAGAGAGGTGGGTTTGCTGTGCTTGTGAACAACAGATGGTGTAATCCCAGTCATATTTCTGTAAAAGAACGAGCCTACAGTCCATCGAACTGCTTATTGAGAGTTTGTGTCTGTTTTATCTATTGCGAGTTCAGCTGTGCCATATTGCTCATTGTTTACATTCTGCCTCCCTCACACAGTCCCAATGTTGCATGTGACGTCATACACACTACCATTGTGAGACTCCAGACTCCACTTCCCAATATGTCCATTGCAGTATGGACAGACTTCAACCACATTTCTCTCTCGACATCCCTACCCATCTTCAATCAGTTTGTCAATTGTCATACAATAGGAAATAAAACACTGGATATCTCTGTATGCAAATATTAAAGATGCATACAAATCCACAGCTCTTCTCCCCCCCCCGCCCCCCCACTTGGAAGATCAGATCACAACCTGGTTCACCTCATGTCCTTGTATAAGCCCAAAGTACAGCAACAGCTAGCTACCACTAAGATGGTAAAGAAATGGTGTCCAAAGGCCATCGAGGCCTTGATGGGCTGCTTTGAGGTTACTGACTGGAATGTGCTTAGTGAGCCATATGGGGAGGATATTAATTAACTTACTGATTGCTTCACTGACTACATTAACTTCTGTGTGGACATTAATACCTTCAAGGACACCACAATACCAACAACAAGCCTTGGGTCACCAGTGATCTAAAGGCTCTTCTCAACTACGAAGAGAGAGCCTTTAGATTAGGAGACAATGAGCAATTAAAATGTGTGCACAGGGAGCAAAAGGCGAAGATCAAAGTGGCTAAAGAGGAATACAGGAGAGAGCTGGAGAACAAGCTTGGAAGGTGTGGAGAAGCATGAAGATCATTGGCTTCAATCAGCCTAGCTATAGAGCCTTGGAATGCAGCCATGAATGGGCTAATGAGTTATCATGTCAGTGGTTGCTCTTCCAGCCCTAAAGCCACATTGGCTTTCAGGAAGCACATCTTCTGACATGATCTTGAGTTGGTTGAGCAGTATTTTCACCGTAATCTTGCCAGCTGTGGACAGAAGTTTCCACAAACGCTACGGTCACCTTTCTTCTTGTAGATGGTGACTATCAGTGCATCTTTGAAGTCATGAGGGAGACATTGACTCTGCCAACAAGCATTATATAAGTTCAACAGTTCAGTCTTCAGAGCAGGACCACCTTGTTTCAGTACATCTGATGGAATGCCGTCTTGCCCAGGTGCTTTACCACTTCTGGTATCTTTTAAAGCCTAATTAAGTTCTGTCATAGTGATGAGTCCATATAGCTCTTCTCTTACTGGTCTAGTTGTGAGCCTTTCACATGCATTGCAGTCAGCCACACCTTGTTGATTTAGAAGGTTACAGAAGTGTTTCTTCATCGCTCAATGATGTCTTTCCTGTCAGTGCATAGCTTGCTCCCATCTGCAGTTTTTACTGGGGCCACTGTATTGCTTCTTGCACCATAGATAGCTTTCAGTCCTGAGAAGAGCCTGTAGTAGTCATTCCTGTCTGACATTTGAACTCCCTTTGAACTTTGGCTTTCACGGCCTTAAATGCTGCTTTGCTTCTTTCAGAGTTCTCTTTCAAGTGACACATATAAAGCCTTTGTTTCATCTTCAACAGTTCTTGAATTGAATCATTTTGTTCTTGAAACCAGTCAGGAGTTTTTCCTCTTAGGGTGACCAAGCACCGCACTTGCAGTTGAATGGATGGTTTTCTTGAGCTGCTTCCAGCATTCTTCAATATTGGTTGGGTCATTGAGAGGGTCTTTGTCGTCTTGGAAATAATGGACCATAATTTGGACAAAGATGTATACATCAGGACTCGCTCAGATGGAAAATTGTTCAACCTGTCAAGACTCAAAGCCTCAACCAAATCAAGAGAGATATGTGTCAGAGAGCTTCTGTATGCAGACGACTCAGACCTGGTTGCTACTGATGTTAATGTGATTCAAGAAATTGTAGACCACTTCTCGTTTGCTGCCACTCTTTTTGGCCTAAGAATCAATGTCTCCAGAACTGAACTACTGTACCACCCTCCTCCTCTGTGTAGTCCCAGTGAGACCCAACCACCGGTCATGTCGGTCAATGGGGTAGCAGTGAAATGTTATGACTCTTTCACATATTTAGGAAGCGCTGTGACCATGACCAACACCAACTCATCAGATCTGGAAGTTGAGAGGAGAATTCAATCAGCTGCAGAAGTCTTTGGTGCTTTGCGAAAGCAACTTCAGTCTCGTCATGACATTAAAATGGCAACCAAGGTCAAAGTGTATAACATAGATGTTTTACCATCTCTGCTTTATTCAACTGAAACGATGACATTGTATCGGAAGCACATCAAGAAATTGACCAAGACACAACACAGGCATTTATACCAAATATTACGCATCAAGTGGCAAGAGAGGGTACCAGATGTGGAGGTGCTCAAACGTGCTGGGGCAGTCAGCGTAGAATCACTCATTACAGCTTCTCAGCTGCGCTGGACTGGTCATGTCACAAGAATGAGCGATGTTCGTTTACCCAAAGCTGTTTTCTGTGGCGAGCTACATGAAGGAATGAGGAAGCATGGTGGTCAGAAGCTGCCCTACAAAGACGTGCTCAAGCGCCATATGAAGAACACTGACATGAATGTCAACACCTGGGAGAAAGATGCTTTGGACAGAAGAAGTTGGCACGACATTGTCAAGAAGTCAATCCCAGCTATCGAGGAGAAAAGGCAGAAGAAATATGCAGCAGGTCATGAACGCAGACATTCGGTGCTAGACCAGTCAAATCACAAATGCAACCGATGTGGGAGACGGTGCTGATCCAATGCTGGTCTTGTGGCCTATAAACGTGCCTGCAGAGACTAAACTCTCAGCACAGTCAACATCGAAATCAATGGACAGCCGAAGAAGAAGGAATAAGTTAACCAGTTCTTCAAGAGGTCTGACAATTGCTCTCCTGTTCACACCCCCTTAGCACACTACTTCGGGTGCAGAAGCACCCAGTGCTTCCCCTCCACCCTCCTCCAGTTTAACGTGTGGATGAACAACACAGGCTACCACTGTCTACATCCCTTCCTTGCCCTGTACCTACCATCCACACCTCCACATTGTTATCGTCCCAATCTTCAGCTCCCCCAGCCCACACCTTCCATCAACTCCTCAGTCATCACAGACTCACCTTCACTATTAAGCAGGTGAGAAAGGCTGTGGGGAAACTCACACAGCAAAGCATTGCGAGTGGATGGTTTGAGCCCCAAGGTCCTGAAGGAGTGTGCTGAGCAGTGCATTTCCAGTCTGAGTCTCAGCCTGGAAAGGGTCTACAGTGAGGTGTGGAAAACATCGTGTGTGTGGTCCCAGTACCCAAGAAGGGCCAACCGAAAGTCTTGAATGACTACCGTCCAGTGGCCTTGACCTCTCATCATGAATCATGAGAGGTTAGTCCTGGTTCACCTCCAACCTCTGGTCAGATCAGACCTCGATCCCCTGCAGTTTGCCTACCAGGAGCACATTGGAGTTGACAGTACTGTCACCAACCTGCTCTATTGAGCCTACTCCCGTTTGGATAAGCATGGCAGCACAGTGAGGATCATGTTTTTTGATTTCTCAAGTGCTTTCAATACCATACAGCCCTCATGGCTGGGGGAAAAGGCTAAGGTAACTACGCTGTTCCAAAAAGTGTGATGTGAGATTGTTCTTGCCCTCAGCCATTACGCTCTATAATGAGTTAACCTATAGCTGGGGAAGTGATGACCCCCCCCCCCCCGTTAGACTGTGGTAACTTAATTTTTATTTTTCTTCTTATTCTAAATTATTTATGTATGTGCACTTATAATGCTACTGTGACATTGTAATTTCCTTTGGGATCAATAAAGTATCTATCTATGGTCCACTCTCCTCTCCGATTCCTTCTCCAGCCCTTTACCTTTCCCATCTACCTGGCTTCACCTATCACCTAGCTATCCTCCTTCTCCTCCTCCCTCCCCGCCCCCAAATTCTTTTTATTCTGACATCTTCCCCCTTCCTTTCCAGCCCAAGGTTCTCGGCCCAAAACATTGAATGTTTATTCATTTCCTTAGATACTACCTGACCTGAGTTCCGCCAGCATTTTGTGTGTGTTGCTTTGAAATTAGGTTCAATGCTTGATTTCTTTTAAAATCAGAAATGCAACACATCTTACTGAAGGATGATATAAATATTTTTAGCAAATGCAAAGCTGATGAGGAAGGCTGAAGGTGTACATTGGTTTGTTTGCTGTGCTTATTCATATGATACAGTTCATAACCTGCCACAATATTAGGGTGATGATATTTTTGAATGTTCCACAAAAGTGTACTAATCTCAACTTCTCCATATAGTCAAAGGCTACAGAACTACTGCCTGCAGCTTCTCCGGGGTATGATAGTTGATTTTAAAGCACATCTCCTCAGGAGTCTGGTTTCCTCCTTCCCTCCTCAGTTACTCAAATGTGGAACTAATTTTACAAAGTGGAGTTTGAGGATGAGATTGAAAGAACCATCTAGATCAAAATAACAAATGAAATGAGAATGTGTATGTTCAAGTTTACTGGTTTTTATATATTTGTGTATGTATTTACAGGTAAGACAGACAACCAATCAGATTGTTATGAACTGTGCTGACATAGACATCATTACAGCATCGTATGTTCCACAAGGTGGTGAAGGTAAGATTTTTTTATTTCAATCAATGTGCCATAGGTACAATGCATCCATTGGATGTGCAAAATGTGCTGAACTCTGACATTTGTCTGTGCATTTTCAATAAAGATGACCTTAAAAAATTTGAAATAACTACTATTCAGGATCTTGTTTTGCTATTACTTAGTATTTTCTATACTCTTCACATTTGATGCCCCGTAACTTGTTGAATGTAACGTGATCTCACTGCTTTCAGAATTGTGTGCAGCTGCAATGGGATACCAGTACTGATCAGCTAGGTTAGAGAAACAAACATTGATTTCTTAGACTTTCCATAACTGTTTGACGAGTAACTCTTTATTTTTTTCAGTAGCCATTTCTCAATATGAGACACAGGAGTAGAATTAGACCATTTGATCCATTTGAATCTGCTCTGCCATTTCATCATGGCTGATCCTGGATTCCACTTGACCCTATACACCTGCCTTCTTGCCATATCCTTTGATGCCCTGACCAATCAAGAAACAATCAACTTCTGCCTTAAATATATCCACGGATTTGGTTTTCACCGCACTCTGTGGCAGAGCATTCCACAGATGAACTACTCTCTTCTTACCTCTATTCTAAAAGATTACCCCTTAATTTTGAGGCTGTGTCCTCTGGTTCTGGATACCCCCAACAGAGGAAACATCCTCTCCACATCCACTCTATCCAGTCCTTTCAACTTTCGATAGGTTTCAATGAGATCTCCACACACTCTTCTTAGTTCCAGTGAGTACAGGCCCAGGGCTGTCAAATGCTCCTCAATGTTAACCCTTTCATTCCCGTAATCATCCTTGTGAACCACCTACGGACCCTCCAATAGCAACACATCCTTTCTGAGATACGGGGCCCAAAACCGTTGACACTACTGCAAGTGCGGCCTGACTAGTGTCTTAAAAAGGTTCAGCATTATCTCCTTGCTTCTATATTCTAATCCCCTTGAAATAAATGCCAACATTGCCTTTGCTTTCTTGACCACAGACTCAGCCTGTAAATTAACCTTACGGGAGTCTTGCATGAGGACTCCCAAGTCCCTCTGCACCTCTGATGTTTGAACCTTCTCCCTATTTAGTCTGCACTATTGTTCCTTTTACCAAAATGCATTATCGTACATTTCCCAACATTATTCCATCTGCCACTTTTTTGCCCATTCTTCCAATTTGCCTAAGTCCTGCTGCAATCGTATTGCTTCCTCAGCACTATCTATCTCTCCACCTATCTTCATATCATCTGCAAATTTTGCCACAAAGCCATCAATTCCATTATCCAAATCATTGACGAACAATGTTAAAAACTAGCAGTCCCAATACTGACCCCAAGGAACACCACTAGTCACTGGCAGCCAACCAGAAAAGACTCCTTTTATTCCCACACTCTGCTTCTTGTCTGTCTGCCATTCTTCTGTCCGTGCCAGTATCTTTCCAGTAACGCCATGGGATTTTATCTTGTGTGGCACCTTATCAAATACCTTCTGAAAATTCAAGTAAATGACATCCACTACCTCTCTTTTGTCTACCCTGCTTGTTACTTCCTCGAAGAACTCCTAACAGATATGCCAGGCAAGATTTCCCTTTACAGAAACCATGCTGACTTTGACTTATTTTATCATTAGTCTCTAAGTACCCCGAAATCTCATCCTCAATAATAGGCTCCAAAACTTTCCCAACCACTGAGGTTAGGCTAACTGGCCTGTAATTTCATTTCTTTTGCGTTGCTCCCTTCTTAAAGAGTGGAGTGACACTTGCAATCTTCCAGTCCTCTGTGAACCTTCCATGCCCCGACTAATCAAGAACCTATCAACCCTCCGCCTTAAATACACCTGGTGACCTGACTTCCACAACTGCCTGTGGCAACAAATTCCACAGATTCGTCATTCTCTGACGGGGAAAAAATATCCTCCTCAGTATTTGACCAGTCCAAAGCATCGCTGTTTAAGTCTCACTTCCTAAATTTGACCATTCAAAGTACATTTATCAAAGTATGTATACAGAATAAAGCTCTGAGATTCGTCCTCCCGCAGGCAACCATAAAACAAAAACACTGTAGAACCAGTTCACGAAAACATCAGACACCCAACGCACAAAAAAAGAACAAATTGTGCAAACAGTGATCAAACAACACGTAGAATATCAAACGTCAGATCAGCAGTACAGTTCAGTGCCATGCTGCTAGCCAATGCAGATTGCAGAGTTATTCTTCACCAAAGAGCTTCAGTCCGCATCAATCAAACCCGGATTCACACAGTGTAATGCGGATTAGAACTCCCTAGATGACCTGTGAATTTTTGTAAATAATGTAGAGGAAGTGACATACTTTGTACTCCTAATTTATCCAATCTGATAGTGCGGGTGATTTGAAAGCTGCAAATTGAGTTTAAGAAGTGGATTGTTGAAACCATTCAATTGGTTGACAGCATTAGCATCTTCATCCATAAAGAGTGGATTTCTGGTAGCATATTATGGAACTATACACTTGAGCTGTTTGCCTCCTGAAGGAAACAATAGACAATAGCAACATTGTGACAAATCTCCGACAATGGATGACTTTTTCACATGTCTGACCCCCCCCCCAGCTTATTTAGCTTATTTACTTTAAAAGTAATGATTCTGTAGAAAATAAAACCAAACCCTTAATAATTATTAATGGTGAGTGGGAGCTAGAAATATTTTAGCTGCAGGGTTGCTCTCTGGATGTGATTCTGAAATGGAAGATTTGGTTGATTCTAGTGAACTTTGGGGCAGTGATGAACCAGTGTTGGTATTTTATTGCATTGGATAATAGTACATGATCTCATCTTCACTGTTGCTATTGTAGTGCATTAGAGCATGTGGCAGCAGTTTCTTGGCAAACACTAAAGCTACCCACTGGTTTTCAAATGGATTTGTTTTCCAACGGTAATGATTATTTATAGAGTAGGTATTTTAGCACATGATTTTCTTTGTACCACCCTGCCCCTGACCATTACTTTTGTATAATATCTACCAAGCTAGTATTTTTTGTCAAAGAGTAGCATTCTAAGCAAGGTGTTGATCTGTAAACTTTGGTGACTAGACATTTTCTCTCAGAAATAAAACACTAGGTGCTGCAGCTACTTAACAGTTTGTGCTGCATCTGTGAAGAGAGAAAAGTTAATGGTTTTGGTGCCAATTGCCAGAGTAAATTCAGCATACAGGAGGGAGATTGAAAATCTGGCTGAGTGGTGCCTTAACAATAACCTCTTGCTCAATGTCAGCAAGACCAAGGAGCTGAATATTGACTTAGAACCATAGAAACTACAGCACAGAAACAGGCCTTTTGGCCCTTCTTGGTTGTGCCGAACCATTTTCTGCCTAGTCCCACTGACCACATGGACCATATCCGTCCATACACCTCCCATCCATCTATCTGTCCAATTTATTCTTAAATGTTAAAAAAGAACCCGCATTTACCACCTCGTCTGGCAGCTCATTCCATACTCCCACCACTCTCTGTGTGAAGAAGCCCCCCCCAATGTTCCCTTTAAACTTTCCCCCCCTCACCCTTAACCCATGTCCTCTGGGTTTTTTCTCCCCTTGCCTCAGTGGAAAAAGCCTGCTTGCATTCACTCTATCTATACCCATCATAATTTTATATACCTCTATCAAATCTCCCCTCATTCTTCTATGCTCCAGGGAATAAAGTCCCAACCTATTCAACCTTTCTCTGTAACTGAGTTTCTCAAGTCCCGGCAACATCCTTGTAAACCTTCTCTGCACTCTTTCAACCTTACTTATATCCTTCCTGTAATTTGGTGACCAACACTGAACACAATACTCGAGATTCGGCCTCACCAATGCCTTATACAACCTCATCATAACATTCCAGCTCTTATACTCAATACTTCGATTAATAAAGGCCAATGTACCAAAAGCTCTCTTTATGAGCCTATCTACCTGTGATGTCACTTTTAGGGAATTTTGTATCTGTATTCCCAGATCCTTCTGTTCCACTGCACTCCTCAGTGCCTTACCATTAACCCTGTATGTTCTACCTTGGTTTGTCCTTCCAACGTACAATACCTCACACTTGTCAGTATTAAACTCCATCTGCCATTTTTCAGCCCATTTTTCCAGCTGGTCCAAGTCCCTCTGCAGGCTCTGAAAACCTTCCTCACTGTCTACTACACCTCCAATCTTTGTATCATCAGGAAACTTGCTGATCCAATTTACCACATTATCATCCAGATCATTGATATAGATGACAAATAACAATGGACCCAGCACTGATCCCTGTGGCACACCACTAGTCACAGGCCTCCACTCGGAGAAGCAATTCTCTACTACCACTCTTTGGCTTCTTCCATTGAGCCTTGTCCATGATCAAGTTGAAACTAATGGTGTTATGATCACTGGAACCAAAGTGCTCCCCTACACAGACTTCTGTCACTTGTCCTAACTCATTTCCTAACAGGAGATCCAATATTGCATCCCCTCCAGTTGGTCCCTCTATATATTGATTTAGAAAACTTTCCTGAACACACTTTACAAACTCTAAACCATCTAGACCCCTAACAGTATGGGAGTCCCAATCAATGTATGGAAAATTAAAATCCCCTACCACCACAACTTTGTTTCCTGCAGTTGCCTGCTATCTCTCTGCAGATTTGCTCTTCCAATTCTTGTTGACTATTGGGTGGTCTGTAATACAATCCCACTAATGTGGCCATACCTTTCCTGTTTCTCAGCTCCACCCATAAGGACTCAGTAGACAAGCCCTCTAATCTGTCCTGCCTGGTCACTGCTGTAATATTTTCCCTAACAAGCAATGCTACTCCCCCACCTTTCATTCCTCTGCCTCGATCACATCTGAAACATCGGAACCCTGGAATATTAAGCTGCCAGTCCTGCCCTTCCTGTAGCCAAGTTTCACTAATTGCTATAACGTCATAATTCCACGTGTCAATCCACGCCCTCAACTCATCCGTCTTCCCCGCAATACTCCTAGCATTGAAATACATACACCTCAGAAGATTTTTACCACCACTCACAACCTTTCTATTAGCGGATTTGCTTGAACTTTTAACATCATTTATTTTCACCCCAGCCACACTGTCAGCTCTGGCACTCTGGTTCCCATCCCCCTGCAAATCTAGTTTAAAGCCTCCCCAATAGCACTAACAAACCTCCCTGAAAGGATATTGGTCCCCCTGTGGTTCAAGTGTAACCCGTCTCTCTTGTACAGGTCCCACCTGCCCCAGAAGAGGTCCCAATGATCCTGAAATCTGAAACCCTGCCCCCTACACCAGTTCCTCAGCCACTTGTTCCTCCTCCAGAGCATCCTATTCCTACCCTCACTGGCATGTAGCACAGGTAGGAATCCTGAGATTACCACCCTCGAGGTCCTGCTTTTCAACTTCCTACCAAGCTCTCTATACTCACTGTCCAGGACCTCCTCACTCCTCCTTGCTATGTCATTGGTACCGATGTGCACCACGACATCTGGCTGATCACCCTCCCACTTCAGAATGTCATGCAATTGATCAGAGACATCCTTGACCCTGCACCCGGGAGGCAACAAACCATCCTGGATTCTCTGTCACGACCACAGAACCTCCTATCTGCACCTCTAACTATCGAGTCCCCTATCACTACCGCTCTTCTCTTTTCCCCCCTCCCTTCTGCACTGCAGAGCCAGACTCAGTGCCAGAGATCCGGCTACTGCAGCTTGTCCCAGGTAAGTCATCCCCCGCAACAGTATCCAATGCGGTATACTTGTTGTTGAGGGGAATGGCCACAGGGGAACCCTGCTCTGCCTGCCCTTTCCTCTTCCCTCACCTGACAGTGACCCAATTTCCCGTCCTCTGCTCCTTTGGTGTAACTACCTCCCTGTAGCTACTATCTATAATCTCCTCATTCTCTCGAATGATCCGCAGGTCATCCAGCTCCTGCTCCAGTTCCCTAACGCGGTTTGTTAGGAGCTGCAGCTGGATGCACTTCTTGCAGGTGTGGTTGTCAGGGACACCGGAGGGCTCCCTGACTTCCCACATCCTGCAAGAGGAGCATTCCAACATCCTGCCTGGTATTCTCTCTACTCTAAACAATCTGAACAAAAAAAAACTTACCGGAACCTACCCTGGCCTTTGCCTGTTCTCGCCGAAGCCTGTTTGAGCCAAAGCCGTCCCACTCTGACTCAGTCCACTCCGACGATGGCCGCTGTATATGGTGGTCTGCTTTTAAACCTTGGCGCGCTACATCACGCGCCTGCGCCCCGAGCAGTGTTTATAAAAAAAACGACTTATTCTACCCGAGTTCTTCCACTCCCTTCTTCAGCTGCTTGCTTCGACTGAAACAAGAACCGTTGAAAATATTCTCTTTTTAAACCACTTCAGGAGAAGGAAACCACAGGTCCAGCAACCAGTTTTCATCAGAGTTGAAGAGGGTCAGCAACCTTAAATTTCTCGGTGTTATTATTTTGGAGGACTTGTCCTGGGCCCAGTATGTAAGAGCAATTAGGAAGAAAGTATGGCAACGCCTCTACTTCCTTGGAATTTGTGAAGATTTGGCATGACGGCTAAAACTTTGACGAACCTCTATAGATGTGTGATGGAGAGTATATTGACTGCCTGCATCACAGCCTGGTACGGAAACACCAGTGCCCTTAAGCAGAAAATCCAACAAAAGGTAGTGGATATGGTCCAGTCCATCATGGGTAAAGCCCTCCCCATCATTGAGTACGTCTACGTGAAATGCAGTTGCAGGAAAGCAGCATCCATCATCAGGGACCCCCACCACCCAGGACATGCTCTCTTCTCACTGCTACCGTCATGAAAAAGGTACAGGAGCCTCAGGACTCACATCACTGGGTTCAGGAACAGTCAAAACACCTCAACCATCAGGCTGTTGAATCAAAGGGGATAACTTGGCTTGGCCCATCATTGAAATGTTCTCACAATCTATGGACTCACTTTCAAGGACTCTTTACCTTGTGTTCTTGATATTTATTGCTTATTTATCTATTATTATTGTTTCTTTTTGTATTTGCAGTTTATTGTCTTTGCACCAATAGGGAAGATAACCAGTGTGCAGTATTTCATTGACTCTATGATTATTGGACTTGTAGAGTATGGCCTCAAGAAAGTGAATCTCAGGTTGTGTATGGTGACGGATATGTACTTCGGTAATTTTACATTGAACTTTAAACTAATAAAGTTTATTTAATATTGTCACATGTACTGAGGTACATGTCATCAATAATGATCAGTTCATTGCAACAGTGCATTGATGTAGTTCAAGATAACACCATAACAGAATGCTGAATAGTGTCACAGTTACAAAGCAATTGCAGTGCAAGCAAACCAGATGGTGTACAAGGCCATAACATGGTAGACTGGGGTCACAGGGCCATCTAATTGTTCAATAATCTTATCAGCGGGACAGAAGCAGGAAAGAAGGATAAGAAAGATGCTGAATAAGGAAAGCCTCGTCTGGCAGAGGTGGCAGACCATGATCACCAACATCATATGATGACTTTCAGTATGCCTGATCTTGTCTTTGTGCTGCCAAGGAGTGAGTGAATCATCTGTAGCCATTTTCTATCTGGATACAAAAAATATCTCTTTTTCCCCCCTACAAGATGCTGTTTAATACTTGGGTATCTAGCCATTTTCTTCTGCTCAATGTCCTTCTCAGTTTATTTCTTGATCTTTGTTTTTCATTTACAAAGTACTAATGGTGCCATCCTGGTATGGTGTTGTACGTCATTTAAAAGAAAAGTTTAAATGAAATATGTACGTTGGTACATCTTTTAAGTGAAAGCTGCAAAATCAAAGGAACACCCCCCAATCACTCAGGACATGCCTTGTTCTCATTGCTATCATCGAGGAGGTACAGGGGCCTGAAGACCCACACTCAATGCTTCAGAAACAGCTTCTTCACCTCCGCTCTCAGATCTCTGAATGAACAATGAGCCCAAGTACACTTTGCTCTTTTTGCACTACTTATTTAGTTTTTTGAATAGATTTCCTCCTGTAATTTGTTTTTTTAAATTATGTATTACAGTGTACTTGTGTCACAAAACAACAAATTTCAAGGCATATGCTAGTAATATTAAACTTCATTCTGAGAAATGGGTCAGACGGTTGCTAGAGTCTGTCTCATCTTCTGATCTGATCTTGGCTATTTCTGAATCCCTGCCTCTTTCCCATAACTCTAGGTTGTCTTGTGTAGTTTAGTAGTCGGTCTTCTCATCTGGTTTTCGGGGATACAGTTTATGGATTAGTTGAATCCACCAGTGTTTTTCATGCAATCATTGCTACCACGGATAAAAGTCTCCATCTCTAACCATTTGTTCTAATTATACTAATTATCAACTGCTACATTTTAGTTTATCGGAATATTTTGCAGAATGTTTCATTCCCTCCTATAGAAACATAGAAAACCTACAGCACAATACAGGCTCTTTGGCCCATAGAGTCGTGTCAAACATGTTCCTACCTTAGAAATTACTAGGCTTACCTATAGACCTCTATTTTTCTAAACTCAATGTACCTATCCAAAAGTCTCTTAAAAGATCCTATCGTATCCGCCTCCACCACCATTGCTGGCAGCCCATTTCACACACTCACCGCTCTCTGAGTTTTAAAAAAAAAACTTGCCCGACATCTCCTCTACCTACTCCCCAGCACCTTAAACCTGTGTCCTCTTGTGGCAACCATTTCAGCCCTGGGAAAAAGCCTCTGACTATCCACACGATCAATGCCTCTCATCTTATACACCTCTATCAGGTCACCTCTCATCCTCGGTCATTCCAAGAAGAAAAGGCCAAGTTCACTCAACCTATTCTCATAAGGCATGCACCCCAATCCAGGCAACAGCCTTGTAAATCTCTTCTGCACCCTTTCTATGGTTTCCACATCCTTCCTGTAGTGAGGCAACCAGAATTGAGCACAGTACTCCAAGTGGGGTCTGACTGGGGTCCTATATAGCTGTAACATTACCTCTCGGCTCCTAAATTCAATTGCACGATTGATGAAGGCCAATGCACCGTATGCCTTCTTAACCAGAGAGTCTACCTACGCAGCTGCTTTGAGCGTCCTGTGGACTGGACCCCAAGATCCCTCTGATCCTCCACACTGCCAAGAGTCTTACCATTAATACTATATTCTTGCCATCATATTTGACCTACCAAAATGAACCACTTCACACACATCTGGGTTGAACTCCATCTGTCACTTCTCAGCCCAGTTTTGGATCCTATCAATGTCCCGCTGTGACCTCTGACAGCCCTCCACACTATCCACAACACCTCCCACCTTTGTGTCATTAGCAAACTTACTAACGCATCCCTCCACTTCCTTATCCAGGTCATTTATAAAAATCACGAAGAGTAAGGGGTCCCAGAACAGATCCCTGAGGCACTCCACTGGTGACCAACCTGTATGCAGAATATGACCCATCTACAACCACTCTTTGTCAGTTCTGGATCCACAAAGCAATGTCCCCTTGGATCCCATGCCTCCTTACTTTCTCAATAAGCCTTGCATGGGGTACCCTGATCAAATGCCTTGCTGAAATCCGTATACACTATATCTATGGCTCTACCTTCATCAATGTGTGTAGTCACATCCACAAAAAGTTCTACCAGGCTCGTAAAGCACGACCTACCTTTGACAAATTCATGCTGACTGTTCCTATTCATATTATGCCTCTCCAAATGTTCATAAATCCTGCCTCTCAGGATCTTTTCCATCAGCTTACCAACAACTGAAATAAGGCTCACTGGTCTGTAATTTCATGGGCTATCTCTACTTCCTTTCTTGAATAAAGGAACAACATCTGCAACCCTCCAATCATCTGGAACCTCTCCCGTCCCCATTGATGATGCAAAGATCATCGCCAGAGGCTCAGCAATCCCCTCCCCTGCCTCCCACAGTAGCCTGTGGTACATCTCATCCGGTCCTGGCGACTTATCCAACTTGATGCTTTCCAAAAGCTCCAGCACATCCTCTTTCTTTATATCTACATGCTCAAACTTTTCAGTTTGCTGCAAGTCATCACTACAATCACCATCCTGACGAAGGGGCTCGGCCTGAAACGTCGACTGCACCTCTTCCTACAGATGCTGCTTGGCCTGCTGCGTTCACCAGCAACTTTGATGTTTGTTGCTTGAATTTCCAGCATCTGCAGAATTCCTGTTGTTTACTACAATCACCAAGATCCTTTTCCATAGTGAATACTGAAGTAGAGTATTCATTAAGTACCTCTGCTATTTCCTCCGGTTCCATACATACTTTCCCACTGTCACACTTGATAGGTCCTATTCTCTCATTTCTTATCCTCTTGCTCTTCACATACTTGTAGAATGCCTTGGGGTTTTCCTTAATCCTGCCTGCCAAGGCCTTCTCTCAGCCCCTTCTGGCTCTCCTAATTTCCTTCTTGAGCTCCTTCCTATTAGCCTTGTGATCTTCTAGTTTATAATCTTTCATCAATGTAAACTTTTTAGAAACTATCTTTGGAAATAAATAATAAATATCTAGGGCCAGACAACATATATCCAAGGGTACTTAAAGAGGTCTGTAATTATATATACAAACCCCTAACATGTATTTTTCAAGTCAGTAGACTGGAAATGGGCTAACGTTGTCCCAGTATACAAGAAGGGTGACCTCACTGACCCTGGTAGCTTTTAGCTAGGAGGCTTAATGTGTATTGTAGGTAAGATAATGTAAACATTAATAAAGAATGAGATGGCAAAGCAGTTTATAAGAATGGGCATGTTAGTAGAAAGCTAGCACGGGTTCAGAAAGGGGAAATCATATTTTACTACTATGCTGGAGTTCTCTTGACTCCAGCCCCTCTGTTTAGATTTTCTCATTTCATTCATCATCTTCTAGCTCTATTTTTCTATTTCTCCAGATCTATACCTGTTCGTTCATTATGTACGGTGTCATATGATGTGGGTGATCGTGGTTTCCATGATCATGATTGTTCTTGGCAAATTTTTCTCCAGAAGTGGTTTGCCATTGCCTCCTTCTGGGCAGTGTCTTTACAAGACGGGTGACCCCAGCCATTACCAATACTCTTCAGAGATTGTCTGCCTGATGTCAGTGGTCACATAACCAGGACTTGTAATCTGCACCGGCTGCTCGTCCGACCATCCACCACCTGCTCCCATGGCTTCATGTGACCCTGATCGGGGGGCTAAGCAGGTGCTAACTTTGCCCAAGGGTGACCTGCAGGCTAGTGGAGGGAAGGAGTGCCTTACATCTCCTTTGGTAGAGATGTATCTCCACTCCGCCACCCTGTCTATTCTGTAAAAAAAAATGCGATTGTCACGGTTAACATCATCATCAACTGAGATTACAGCATTTTTTCCTTAAATATAGAATGAAGTAATGTGAACTAGATATATTTCAAGTTTCTAATTCTAGAACACTTTGCCCTACTGTTTCCTTCCCCTTTAGGCAAAGTTCCTTAATTATGTAATTATTTTGAAGTAATGATTTTACTGTTTTAGAGAACTTTTGTTTTGAATTAAGAGTTTACACTGGTGCATAGTTTTACATGTTATCTCTTTAGATTAATTCATCTAATGGTGAGTGATAAGAACTTGGCTCTAGTTTTAAATGAATGAATCATTACAGAACTACTGAGTCTGTGCTAATTGGTAGTGAGTTGAGAGCAGTTTCACTTCATCTTCAGAAGTGTGTTGCCACTGAGTTTGATAGAAGAGCACAAAATGATACTCTATAATCCTTCAATATCTCCTCAGATCTTTGGTATAAAGATACAAGTGTCATAAAGCACTACAGTACAGTAGCAGCCTCGTCAGCCTCTCTAGTTCATGCCAAACTGTTATACTGCCTAGTCCCATTGACCTGCATCTGGACCATACCTCTGCCATCCACGTACTTATCCAAACTTATCTTAAATGTGCAGTTGAACTCACATCTGCCCCTTTCACCAGCAGCTTGTTCCATCCTGCAAGTGAAGAAGTTCCTACAGTTTCCCCTTAATATTTCACCTTTCAGCCTTAACTCATGAAATCTAGCTGTAGTCTCACCCAACCTTGGTGGAAAAAGCCTGCTTGCATTTACTCCATACCGCTCATAATTTTGTATACCTCTGTCAAATTTCCCCTCATTCTCCTACATATGCAGGGCCCTTAGTATTATTAAGGATCCCACCTATCTGTCCAGCATCCTCTTTGACTTTTTACCATCAGACTGAAGACTACCATGCATAAAAACAAGAACGGTCAGGATGGGAAACATTTTCTTCCCTCAGGCCAATAGGCTTCTTAAACTCCAGCCGCATCATACTCAAAGTGTCACGTCACTGGTTAAACTATTCCATACCTTATATTTAATATTAATGCACTCCAGTTTATTTATGTGTGATTCATCTGTAGATTTTATCCTTGCCTTCATAAGTTATCATTGCGTTTTACACATAAGAACAATGTCCATCTTCAACAGAATAATAAATAATAGCATTGATAAACAGAAGCGATTCTGCAGATGCTGAAAATCAATAGTAACACAGAATGATGGAGGAACCCTGCTCTTCAGGCAGTTTTTATGGAGAGGAATAAAGAGTCAACATTTTGGGCCAAGGCTCATCATCGGGGCTAGAAAGGAGGAAGAAGCCAGCATAAGATGGTGAGGAGTGGGGAAGAAGCACAAGCTAGCAGGTGATGGGTGAAGCCAGGTGGGTTGAAGTTAAGAAGCTAGGAGGTGATAGATGGAACAGATGAAGGACTGAGAAAGGAATCTGATAGGTGAGTGGAGCATGGGAGAAAAGGAAAGAGGGAGGCACCGGGGGGAGGTGATAGATAGGCATGTAAGGAGCTAAAGTAAGAGGGGAGCCAGAATGGGCTATGGGCAGGTTTGGGGGTGGTGAGGGGAAAAACTTTGAATACTAACTTTGCTGATAATTGATAAATGCAAGACTATTTGTTATAGTTTAAGCAAAATAACAAACATAGAATTTGTACAGTACCACACCCCACCCAAACATTGAGTACTCCCTCAGTTAATTACTTTGAGCATATTTTGAGTCAAAATCCCCAAGTTGTTCTGTATTATCAAATTAACTTAAGCTGCCTGAAAGGAGTACAGATTCATTATTAAGGTTTTTTGAATTTTCTTTTCCTTGTTCACTTGCTCCTTTGGTTTCTCATAATTGCTCTTTATTTTTAATTATACTTCATCGTGAAATTTGTACTGTGTGATTAAATGAGACATACAAAACATAAGTATGACATTAAGCAGAACTTCAATGATGAGATATGGTATTTGAAGTTAAAGTTGAAAAGGAGTAGATTATCCATGGTCAGAAGACTCAGTACAAAATTTTTATCTTCTGAAACTATTGATTAATTTTCTTGATAATTCTGTTATTTAAATTTTAATACAACCAATATTTTCCTATTTAAGTTACAAATAGAATCAGATGTACATCGGCTCTGGCAGAGTTTGCAGGCCATAACTTCCTACAAGGTGAAACCTAACATCATGGATGGCTGTGATGCTTCACTCCCAGATGAGCTCAACTCCTTTCGTGCTTTGAAAGGGGCAATAAAAGTATACCTGGGCGAATGCCTGCAGTATCTAGTAACCCTGTGATATAAATCTTGGAGACCATCATTCAAGAGGGTGAACCCTCAAGAGGTGTGAGACCGTACCTGTTAAGGCCCAGTGATACTCTCAACCATTGACATATAAAGCCATAAGACGTAGGAGCAGAATTAAGCGATTGCTCTGTCTTTCAATCATAGCTGATTTAGTATCCCTCTCACCCCATTTTGCTGCCTTCTCCTCTCCCCATGACCTTTGTCATTACTAATCAACCTCCACTTTAAACATACCCAATGATTTGGCCGCCACGACTGTCAGTAGCAATAAGTTCCACAATAACACCCCCTCGATAAAGAAATTCCTCCTTATCTCTTTTCTAAGGGGACATCCTTCTATTGTGAGGCTGTTCCCTCTGAGACTCCCCCACTATAGGAAACATTCTCTCCACATCCACCAGGCCTTTCAATATTCCGTCCCTGTGCATATCTATTTTCCTCAAAGCATTCGGCAAAAGTAGGCTTAGAACCTAATTTTACAGGGGAAAAAAATTCATAAGCATTTTTTTAAATGTGTGCATCAAAGCAATTTGCTTCTGTTTTAGTTACAATATTTACAATAGGGAGTAGTATGAATGCATGTACCTGATTAAAAAAAAAAGATGAAAGTTGCTCTCATTGTGACAAAAGTTCCAGAAAAGGAGGTCTGACCTTGCAATCGCAAAGAGCTTTTGTGTGTTACTTCAAATGGATAATGAGAGTGAAGAAAATCAGTTGGCTGTGGTTGATGTCACAAGCTCTGGTTTCCTTGGAAAACCTGTAAACATCTATGTCCAATATTGATACAGATGTCTGAGTAACACACACAATGCTGGAGGAACTCAGCAGGTCAGGCAGCACCTTATGGAGAGGAATCAAAAGTTGGCACTTCAGTCTGAGACCCTTCTTCAGGACTGAAGGGTCAGATGTCTAAACTCCTTGCAGTTTTGGAAATTTTTTTAATCCCTGATTTTCATCACTCTACATTGGCTGTGATGCTTTAGTTCAGGGGTCCCTAACCTTTTTTGCACCACGGACCGGTTTATTATTGACAATATCCTTGCGGACCAGCCGACCTGGGGGGGTAGGGTTGCCAGCGGACAAGATTAGTAGTCAAATATGTTGCGTTTACCCCGAGAAAGACTACCATGACCATGAAGCCTTGTGCGGGCACCTGTGTGCGCATGTGTGTACACGCCCATATTTTTTTTCCTACAAATCGTTTTTGGCGATTCTGTTCCCGGGGGGGGGCAGGGGGGGTGTTAATCACGACCGGAATATTGGTGATAAGTGGCTAATACACTCAATTTCCTTTCTAAAAGGGTTTATATAATGAATTTAATATTAAACACGCAGTGCATATTTTCCTCGCATGAATATAGTGATAAGTCAATTATCAGGGGAGGATAGGGGAGCTTGAAGTAAGTGTTGAACGAAATTCCAGGTGAAGTGGTAGAGGCAGGTTCGATATTATCATTTAAAGAAAAATTGGATAGGTATATCGACAGGAAAGGAATGGAGGGTTATGGGCTGAGTGCAGGTCGGTGGGACTAGGTGAGAGTAGCGTTCAGCACAGACTAGAAGGGCAGAGATGGCCTGTTTCCGTGCTGTAATTGTTATATGGTTATATAAGTCAATAGCATCATAACATTTAAAGTAACGTTTGGATATTAAACACACAGCACGTATTTTCCCCGTATGAACATATAAAATCATTGCAGCACACCAATATTGCTGAATCAGTGGGAGCCCTGGGCTTGTTTCCCTGCAACGAGGTGGTGCCATCGAGGGGTGATGGGAGACAGTGATACTCGAAGGGGGTTCCTTATGTCCAGTCTATTCCACAATTTAGTTTTCGTTGCATTCATTGCAGAGATATGTTGGAAATGGAAGCAACATTTTCAGTGCTTTCGTGGCTATCTCAGGATATTTAGCCTTGACTTTGATCCAGAATGCCGGCAGAGATGTTATGTCAAACATACTTTTCAGCCCGCCGTCATTTGCAAGCTCGAGGAGTTGATCTCCTTCCCGCGCTGACATGGATGACGCCCGGGTAATGACCTCGCATGTGTTCAAGTTCAACAGTGGGCGTGACAGGGAATGAGGAAAGGTGCAGCTGACTCCTGTCGCCAAATCATATCGCTTCCTCGCGGCCCGGTAGCACATGCTTTGCGGCCCGGTGGTTGGGGACCGCTGATTTAGTTATTAGGCCATTGGCTCTGGTATTATCTTTCTGAACCTCAGTTTCCATTTCTTTCAAAAGCTATTCATTTTAAGTCAGCAGAATTGTTTTGAATGTTTCCATTTGTTTAAAATTTGCCTGATAATGACTAGACAAAATGGCTCTCAACTTTGTCTGTCTTAAGCTATGAAAGTATATTGGGAAGAATTTTTATAGTTGACTATTACATATGATGTGAACATTTACTGCCACAGTTGTATAATTGCTGCTTGATGACTGTTAGTAACTTTGCATTTGTGTTATAGGAGTTAGAATGAAAAGCAGGCGAAAAGTAAAGATGTAGGGTCAGCTGAGGCAGTAAGAGTGACGGTGAATTTGACCACGGGTGGCCCTGGGTTTGGTAGAAAAGGAAGTTCTGCCATTCTGCAGCAAAATGTGCATCCTGTTGTAAGAGAGAGAGGTCAAGTTGGGTTGTGTTTGATCCCCTTGTGAATAGTCAACTACCTCTTCTCACCTGCCTATCACTTCCCCAGATGCCCCTCTCCCTTTTCTCCCAAGGTCCACGCTCTTATCATCAGATCCTCCTCCAGCCCTTACCTTTTCCAAATAGCACCTGTCAGCTTCTTGCTTCATCCCTCCCCCACCCACCTGGCTTCACATATCACCACCTAACTTGATCTCCTTCCTCTAGCCCCCACCACCTTAGTCTGGCATCTTCCCCCTTCCTTTCCAGTCCTGATGAAGGTTCTCAGTCCAAAATGTGGACTGTTTATTCATTTCCATAGATGCTGCCTGACCTGCTGAGTTTCTCCAGCAGTTTGTGTGTGTTAGCCTAGCAGCATTCTGTGCTGGGCTGTCCCACGAATCATTGAAAAATAAGGAGGCAGCCATGGAACTGTAAAGGGTTGTTTCCCATCAGGAAGAGCAAAAATTTAGAGGGAAAAGAACATTTCTTGAACTATGATGAGCCATAATTAAAAAAATTGATGATCTCCAGTCTGACTGCGATGGGCTACCTGCTCCTGGCCCTGTTGGCAATCCACTGGTTTTGCAATTGCATTTTTCCAACTGCAGTGCTCTTTCCCTCCACTGGCCTGTAGGTCACCCTTGGCCAAGATGTAGTTGCTGCTTAGTAACCCCCCCCCCCCCAGTTAAATAGCTAAGAGGAGGGACAGGCTCCATCCTGAACAATGACAGGGCCCAGCAGTAACTAAGGTGAGGCTTGAAGGAGTAGTAACCATCTTCAGCTGGAATTGCCACTCAGCTCTCCTTCCTGAGATTACCATCATCACAGAAACTGGTCTTCAGTGAATTTAATTTACTCCGCACGATCTCAAGAAAATTACTGAGACTCAGTACAGATGTGAAATTATCAATGGTGCTCTCGTGTTGTACTTGTCTTCCAATAATTTGCTTTCCAAATCCTAGTTTGGATCACTGAGATCCAAAGCTGGAGACCAAATAAAATCAATGCTCACAATGACCAATAACCAGGAATGCAGGCTAGTAGAGTTCACTCAGCTATCCACTTGTCCAGAACCCAGCGGCCAGCATGACAGCCAACCAATCAGAACAACGAGTCAAACCAATATAAATGCGAGTACTCGGCTATAACAACACAGTATTGCGCACTGATGGTGTCACCTCGACTGGTGACAAAATGTTTGCGACCTTGCATCCAGGCTCGGCAAACAAGCAAATGAAGTGTTCATGACCATTGTGTCAACACAGTACTTGATAGAGGTGCGTCATAGATATTTGGAAAAGCTCAAATCAAGGTATAAACTCCAGCAACTGGCATGTACTTTAACAATAAAATTTACTTGAACTTTAAATTGTATGTCCATTAAGTTCTGCTAGGCATAAGAGTGTCTGTGCATAAGCTGACTGACAGGAAATGATAAAGTAGTTTGAAGTTAATAACTCATCTCCTTCTACTTTAGGCCGCGAACTTACCAATCACCCTTGATGAGTTATTAACTGATGAATTATTAACCTCAAAACTTGCTGCATAATCACTCAATGAGTTGAACTGCATGTGCATGTAACGAGAGCTGTATAACTCATCTCCTTCTACCTTAGGCCACAAACTTATCAATCACCCCTGCCATGGGCACTTTCTGGAGGTCCAAGATCCGTGTGCTCCATGACCGTTGGACTAAGTGTGTAAACGTAGGAGGGGACTATGTTGAAAAATAAACGTACTAGGTGTTCTAAAATTGACTCCTTCTACCTTAGGCCACGAAGTTATCAATCACCCCTGGTATGTCTTTGATGGCAGGTAGGCTGATGCCAATCATAGGTAGACAAGGTGGCATTTGGCATGCTTGCCTTCATCAGTCAGGAAATTGAGTACAGGTGCTGGGACATCATGTTCTAGCTGTACATGACATTGGTAACTGTGTTCAGTTCTGGTTGCCCTTCTATAGGAAGGATGCTATTAAACTCGAGAAGCTGTAAAATTTAAAAAAAGAGATTTACAAGGATGTTTCCAGGACTTGGTTATATGGATTGATTGGGATTGTTTTCCTGAAGTTTAGGAGGCTGAGAGATGACCTTATAGGGCACAGGTTCCCAACCTGGGGTCCACAGACTCCTCGGTTATGGTAGGAGTCCATGGCATTAAAAAAATTTTGGGAACCCCTATTATAGAGGTTTAGTTAGGCACATGGAGGAAAGAAAAATGGAGGGCATCTGGGAGGGAAATGTTAGATTGATCTTGGAGTAGGTTAAATGGCACAAAATTGTGGGCTGAAGGACCTGTACTGTGCTGTAGTGTTCTGTTCCTTAGGGCAGTGAAACAGTTTGGAACTGAGATTCTTGTCGATTGGATAATGTTCAGTTCCATTCACAATACTTCAGCAACTTCATTCCTGCATTTAACAAAACCAGAAAGCATTCAAGCTGTCTGATAAGTGTAATATGCTGATGTTGTATGGCAAGTTTCTGTCCTGCCGGAGCTTGTGTTAGGACACCTGTATTACTGTGTGACAAGTGTACCATCCCAGTCAAACATGCTGGTGGACAGAGTTTTACCTGTTTTTTAGCGCTGGAATTAGTTACATTCGGACACATCTCGTCAGCGTGGCAGCAGGATGGCCGCATTGTGTATTCCGGGGACCAATTGATTGCGCTCATGCCCTCCGGTTTAGCGAACAGAGCAGCGGACCTACCGGCTGAAATCTGGAGGAAAACACAAAGGATGCAGAGGGGGATCAAAAAGGTGAGGGAAGAGGACCGGGTCGAGACAACAGAGGCTTATGGAGAAGAGAAGTTATAAGCCGTGTCTCCCCCCCTCTCATTATGGGCAATGTGAGATCACTGGGGAATAAAATGGACGAACTGACGGCGCTTGTCAGGGGTCAGGGAACATTTCGGGAGAGCAGTGTCATGTGCTTCACTGAGACGTGGCTGCACAAGGACATACCCGATCAAAGCGTTTCCATTGAGAGCTTCCAGACCGTTTGAGCTGACCGGAATCGCACTGAGAGCGGTAAGCGTAAAGGAGGGGGTCTGGCGGTTCTGGTAAACAACAGATGGTGCAATCCTGGGCATATTACGATCAAGGAACGTGTCTGTAGCCCGGATATTGAACTTTTTGCTGTTGGACTCCGGCCATATTATTTGCCAAGAGAAATCTCGCATGCAATTGTTGTTGTTGTTGTGTACATCCCTCCCTCTGCCAACCTGGCGTCGGCGTGTAACATCATTTACACCGTCATAGCCAGATTATAAACCCAGCACCCGAGTGCCTTCATTACCATCTCGGGTGACTTCAACCAGGTTACCATGACTAGAACACTACCCAACTTCATGCAGTATGTGAGCTGTACAACCAGAGGGGAGAGGACTCTGGATTTGATGTATGCTAACGTTAAGGATGCATACAGCTCCTCTCCCCTCCCCCCACTGGGAAGGTCAGATCACAACCTGGTGCATCTAAAACCCTGCTACGTGCTTCTGGTGAAGAGTAAACCTGCAACCTCAAGGACAGTGAGAAATTGGTCGGAGGAGGCTCATGAGGCGCTCCAGGGTTGTTTTGAGGTGACAGACTGGCAGGTACTCTGTGAGCGATATGGAGAGGATATTGATGGGCTCACAGAGTGCATCACTGGTTACATCAACTTCTGTGTGGACTGCAATCTTCCGACAAGAACTGTCCTTTGTTACTCAAATAACAAGCTATGGGTAACAAAGGACATTAAGGACATCCTGAACGCTAAAAAGAGGGCGTTTAGAGATGGAAATAGGGAGGAGCTGAGGGCAATACAGAGGGACCTGAAAGCCAGGATCAGGGAGGCTAAAGACAGGTACAGGAGGAAGCTTGAGTGGAAACTCCAGCAGAACAACATGAGAGAGGTCTGGAGGGGGATGAGGACCATTACTGGGTTCCGGCAAACTAGCAACAGAGGAGCTAAAGGCAGTGTGGACAGGGCCAATGAACTTAACCTGTTCTTTAACAGATTTGACATTGTGGCCTCTGCCCATCCCACACATGAGCCATCTGTTGTTGGCCCCCAACCAACACATATTCCACTCTCCCCTCCTACCCCTCCTCACAGTCCCCCACCCTTCTCTCATGACTATACCCCTTCCCCACACGAAACCACCACGGTGGGCTTCACAGCTGAACGGGCGAGAAGACAGTTGAAATGTCTCAACCCAAGCAAGGCTGCAGGATCGGATGGTGTCAGTACCAGGGTGCTCAAAGCCTGTGCCCCTCAGCTATGTGGAGTACTTCGCTATGTATTCAACCTGAGCCTGAGGCTCCGGAGGGTTCCTGTACTGTGGAAGACGTCCTGCCTCATCCCTGTGCCGAAGACACCGTGCCCCAGCGGCCTCAATGACTACAGACCGGTGGCATTGACCTCCCACATCATGAAGACCTGGAGAGACTTGTTCTGGAGCTGCTCCGGCCTATGGTCAGGCCACACCTAGATCCCCTCCAGTTCGCCTACCAGTCCCAACTAGGAGTTGAGGATGCCATCGTCTACCTGCTGAACCATGTCTACGCCCACCTGGACAAGCCAGCAAGCACTGTGAGGGTCATGTTTTTTGACTTCTCCAGTGTGTTCAACACCATCCGCCCTGCTCTGCTGGGGGAGAAGCTGACAGCGATGCAGGTGGATGCTTCCCTGGTATCATGGATTCTTGATTACCTGACTGGCAAACCACAGTACGTGTGCTTGCAACACTGTGTGTCTGACAGAGTGATCAGCAGCACTGGGGCTCCACAGGGGACTGTCTTGTCTCCCTTTCTCTTCACCATTTACACCTTGGACTTCAACTACTGCATAGAGTCTTGTCATCTTCAGAAGTTTTCAGATGACTCTTCCATAGTTAATGCATCAGCAAGGGCGATGAGGCTGAGTACAGGGCTATGGTAGGAAACTTTGTCACATGGTGTGAGCGGAATTATCTGCAGCTTAATGTGAAAAAGACTCAGGAGCTGGTGGTAGACCTGAAGAGAGCTAAGGTACTGGTGACCCCTGTTTCCATCCAGGGGGTCAGTGTGGATATGGTGGAGGATTACAAATACCTGGGGATACGAATTGACAATAAACTGGACTGGTCAAAGAACACTGAGGCTGTCTACAAGAAGGGTCAGAGCCGTCTCTATTTCCTGAGGAGACTGAGGTCCTTCAACATCTGACGGACGATGCTGAGGATGTTCTACGAGTCTGTGGTGGCCAGTGCTATCATGTTTGCTGTTGTGTGCTGGGGCAGCAGGCTGAGGGTGGCAGACACCAACAAAATCAACAAACTCATTCATAAGGCCAGTGATGTTGTGGGGATGGAACTGGACTGTCTGATGGTGGTGTCTGAAAAGAGGATGCTGTCTAAGTTGCATGCCATCTTGGTCAATGTCTCCCATCCACTACATAATGTACTGGGTGGGCACAGGAGTACATTCAGCCAGAGACTCATTCCACCAAGATGCAGCACAGAGCGTCATAGGAAGTCATTCCTGCCTGTGGCCATCAAACTTTACAACTGAGTCAGACACCCTGAGCTAATAGGCTGGTCCTGGACTTATTTCATAATTTACTGGCATAATTTACACATTACTATTTAACTATTTATGGTTCTATTACTATTATTTATGGAGCAAATGAACGAAAACCAATTTCCCCCGGGATTAATAAAGTATGACTATGACCATGACTAAACTCCCCACTTGCCACTGTCCCCGGAACAGGTCACACGTATGCTATGACACACATCAAAGTTGCTGGTGAACACAGCAGACCAGGCAGCATCTCTAGGAAGAGGTGCAGTCGACGTTTCAGGCCGAGACCCTTCGTCAGGACTAACTGAAGGAGGAGATAGTAAGAGGTTTGAAAGTGGGAGGGGGAGATCCAAAATGATAGGAGAAGACAGGAGGGGGAGTGATGGAGCCAAGAGCTGGACAGTTGATTGGCAAAAGGGATATGTGAGGATCATGGAACGCCCAAAACGTCGACTGTACCACTTCCTAGAGATGCTGCCTGGCCTGCTGTGTTCACCAGCAACTTTGATGTGTGTTGCTTGAATTTCCAGCATCTTCAGAATTCCTCATGTACACGTATGCTGTGGTTGTGCCAGGCAGTGATCATCTCAATAACAGTGTGCCTAACCACCTCCCCTTGAGATTGAGGATCCCAATTGGCATCCTGTTTGTTATCATTAAACAGGAACTAAACCAGTTTAGCCATCTGTTAATGCAAGGGTTCCCAACCTTGGGCCCATGCCCCCTGCCCCACAAGTTATGGTAGGGGCCCATGGCTTATAAAAGGCTGGGAACTCCTAAGTTAATGTGATCACAAGGATGCATCTGGAGCTAAGTTGGCTGTGTCAAGTTACTCAACATCTGTCTGCACCAGAGCCTTTCACTATACATAAGAAGCAAGTTGGGAGATCGATGGAATGGTCTCCATTTGTCAAGGAGGCTGTGAAACAATATTTGAAGCTAGATAGCATGCAGGGCAAGCACTTGACTGATACAGGTGTCCCCTGCTTTTTGAATGTTTGCTTTACAAAACCTCACTGTTACGAAAAACCTACATTAGTTACCTGTTTTCACGAACAGAAGGTGTTTTCACTGTTACGAAAAAAAAAAATGCGCCCCGAGCAGCCGCTCCTCCCCCGGATTCGGAACTGCATTCTAGCCGGCATTGCTTAAACACGTGCCTGTGAGCATCCGTTTGTAAGATGAGTTCTGAGGTATTGGAAAAGCCTAAAAGAGCTCGTAAGGGTGTTAAACTTAGCGTAAAACTAGACATAATTAAGTGTTTCAATCGTGGTGAACGAAGCAAGGACAAAGTGAGTTTGGCTTGTGGAAGTTGATGAAGATGATGTTGAAGAGGTTTTGGCATCCCATGACCAAGAACTGATAGATGAAGAGCTGATGCAATTGGAAGAGGAAAGGATAACAATCAAAACCGAATGCAGTAGCAAATGGACCGAAAGTGAAGTCGTCCAGGAACTGAACGTGAAGCAACTGTGTGAGATTTTCGCTGCAATGATAAAGTACAACTTTAATTTTGAAAGGGTACGTCGGTTTAAGGCATATTTGCAAGATGGTTTGAGTGCTTACAAAGAACTGTATGATAGAAAAATGCGCGAGGCTCAGCAGTCAAGCATACTGTCATTTTTCAAGCCTTCCACATCAGCCACAGCAGACGATGAACCTCGACCTTCGACATCGAGGCAGGCAGACATAGAAGAAGATGACCTGCCTGCCCTGATGGAAACAGATGACGATGAGATGACACCTCAGTGTCCCACCACCCCAACCCCCGGGACACAAACCGATACATTGCCGCGGAGAATGCAGCGGTAGCCGGGACGCATCCAGCACATCTTTAAGAAATCTTGCTGATTGCGTCGCCTCTGATCTGGGCCGACATTTACTTGCCGGGCGGCACCTAATTAATTAGCTTGTTTATTTCCGCTTTTTTCTTAAAGATGTGCTGGGTGCGTCCCGGCCACCGCTGCACCACCCCAACCTCTGACAACTCAGCCTAACACACCACCATCAGTGTGCTCGGTGCTGTCTTCCTGATTCCAGTAAATGATATACATTATTACTGATATACTGATATGATTACTGATATATGATATACTGTATATACATTATTTCTACTTTATATAGGCTGTGTATTTTTATGCGTTATTTGGTATGATTTGGCAGCTTCATAGCTTAAAGGTTACTGGAGAGTGTTTCCGCCGAGAGTGCTTGCGCTGTGTTTCTGCCAAGAGCGCTCGCGTGAGATTTTCGCTACGGAGAACAGTGCAGGCAATGATTGTGGAAAAGTATTTCTACTTTATATAGGCTATGTATTTATCATATCATTCCTGCTTTTACTATATGTTACTGTTATTTTAGGTTTTGTGTTATTTGGTAGGTTATTTTTGGGTCTGCGAACACTCACAAATTTTTCCCATATAACTAAATGGTAATTGCTTCTTCGCTTTATGACATTCAGTCTTACGAACTGTTTCGTAGGAACGCTGTACCTTCGGATGGCAGGAGAAACCTGTACATCGACCACAATCCTTTGTACTCACTGCAGTCACAGGAGTGAAAAGCAATTTCCCAATCCACTCCAATTGCCTGTAAACATTACTCTATAGCAGCTACTGAACCTGCAACTTTCCACTAATGTGGATAATTTCAGAAACAATGGATTATCACCATTTGCACCATCCCTCCAATTAATTGACCATCAGACTTGGAAATGTATCAGTGGTTTTCTTACTACTAAATCTGCACTGTGATTACTTTACTAGGTACTTCCTGTAACTAATAAAGTGGCCACTGAGTGCATATTCATGTTCTTCTGTGCACCACTGATGTAACGCGTGGTTATTTTAGTTACTGTCACCTCTTCCTGTCAGCTTGAACCAGTCTGGCCAATTCTTCTCTTATCTCTTTCATTAACAAGACATATTCACCCACAGAACTGCTGCTTAATCGATGTTTCTGTCTCGCACCACTCTTTGTAGCTCTAGAGCAGGGGTTCCCAACCTTTAGCCATGGGCTGCTACCATTAACAGGGATCTTTGACCGCCAGGTTGGGAACCCCTGCAGTAGAGACTGTTGTGTGAAAATCCCAGCAGATCATCAGTTTCTGGAACACTCAAACTACCCTCTCTGGCACCAACAATCATTCCACAGTCAAAGTCACTAAGATTACATTTATTCTCCATTCTGATATTTGGTCTGAACAGCAACTGAACCTCATGACTGTGTCTGCATGCTTGTGTTGTGGTCACATGATTGGTTGATTAGATGTTTGCATTAACGAGTAGGTATACCTAATAGTGGCCACTGGAATTCCTTACCCATAAATAAATTCTCAAAAAGGGCTGTAGCTGTTTTGAGTTTAGTTGGGGTACTTAAAGGTGAGTATAAATACTAACCATGCCACCAACTGCTGCCTCACCACCTGTCTCATTACAATACAAGGGAAGCAGGCCTGCAGCAATCAATGTCCAACAGAGTCTTGCAATTGCAAAAGAAACGTTCAAGACAGTCACTCAGTTTCACTGCACGCCGCCTTTGCGCCAACTCGAAGGCACCAGAATAGTGCCTCAGAGTAACAAGCAGCAGCATGGTCTGCACCCAGGTCAGCTCTTCTGAACCAAATCTGGCTTCTGTGTCATGATGGCCCTGTTCGAATTCCCTGGCCCGGCTCTTGCAACACCCCAGCCAATTACTCCAAACAATGAGCAGCTCACTGATGCGTTCAGCCTGCTGTGAATGCAGTTATTGGAGTCAAGAATAGTCTTACCATGTATAAACACATTTTACAAGGGAAAAAAAACACCTTTGGTTGGCCCCTGAGAGGCTGCTGTGTATGTATGCGCAGCGCTTTTACTGGAAGCAACTATAAAGAACTATATAAAAATAAATTTAGGAGTATGGATATGGAGTAAAATGTACATAAGTACAGTACATGAATATTATCATGTATTTTATAATGCAGTTTACATTGTAAAAATGTTTTAAAGTAGTGATAGAGGGAGTTGGGTGGGACTAACTAGAATCATTAAATTAACTGTCTGGGGGAAGAAGCTTTAAAGATGTAATAACTTTTTTTGTTTTAATAGTTCTTTAGCACTTTCCTTGGGTGGCTGGCTGGAGATGTGTCTCTAACAAAGGAGATATAAGGTGCTCCTTCCCTCCGCTAGCCTGCAGGTCACCCTTGGGCAAAGTGTAGCACCTGCTTAGCCCCCCGATCAGGGTCACGTGAAGCCATGGGAGCAGGTGATGGATGGTCGTATGAGCAGCCGGTGTATACCACAAGTCTTGGTTATGTGGTCACTGATGCCAGGCAGCCAATCTCTGAAGAGTATTGGTAATGGCTGGAGTCACCCGTCTTGTAAAGACACTGCCTGGAAGAAGGCAACGGCAAGCTATTTCTGTAGGAAAAATTTGCCACTACTTTGTCCTGGACACATACAAGTCCTGTAGTGATGGTAGACTGCAGCCAATGACCTTTGCTGCTCTGACAGTTCACTGTAGATTTTGTATATTGTTGGAAGATGCTGTACCAACCAGACAATAGCTGCTGATGTAAGGATACTCTATTGGAGTGATTTAACAATAATAAAACTTTGTTTATATCGTTTTACAGAAATAAATGCAACAGGGTTCAATTATCAAAATGAAGATGAGAAGGTGACGCTCTCGTTTCCTAGTGCTCTACAAAAAGGTAATTGTAGATCATTGAATACGATAACATCCTTCTATTTTCCGTAAAATTCAGTTGCAGTAGTTTCCATTCTTTTGCTTCTAAGAACTGGATAAGTTTGTTTTATAGTTATGCCTTTTTTGTTCTTGCCTAGAGATACAAATTCTGACTTACCAGTTTTTTTTGTGAGACTAGAGCATAGTTCCCTGTTGTACATAGCCTGCACGACCTTAATAGATGATGGTAACTACAGGCTCTAGTTGTGCACCTTTGCAAAGTGGATACAATAATGCATTTGTTTCTTGAACACGGATCCATTCTATAAGATGTACCTTCCTCAGTTAGGGCTGAACCTTAGATAATTTCTGTCCGGAAGCTGATTTATTTTTTTTTTTTTGCGTAGTTTACTGTGTACAGAAGAACATTGTCAGCTGTTTTTTTTTAAAAAAAAAGAAAGATTCCATTCCTAATTATTGTTGCACTCTTCATTTTGGGACATCTAGATAATTGGGTTTTTATTTGATTAATAGTAGAAAGAAAGTATTTTGGACAAAAGCAGAACTCTTTGATTAGTAAGGGTGTCAGAGATTATGGGGAGAAGGCAGGAGAATGGGTTTGAGAGGGATAATGAATCAGCTGTGATGGAATGATAGAGCAGACTTGATGGGCTGAATGGCCCAATTCTGCTCTGGTGTTTTATGGTCTAAAGCAGGTGATGTTCACAATTGTTTTGAGATATTAATACTTACATTAATAGCTACTGCTATTTTCTAAACTATTAATTTTTGGGAAGGAGAGGAATGAGGGCTAGCTGGCAGGTGATAAGTGAGACCAGGTGAGGAGTAAGGTGGGTGAGATGAGAGGAATGAAGTAAGAAGCTGGGAGGTGATAGGTAGAAGAGGTAAAGGGCTGGAAAATCTGTTAAGTTCCAGAGCTGCTGTTGTTATTGCAAAAATAGGTAATAAAATATTTATTACTGAAGCACTTAGAGATGTACTCATTAAACCATAGAACACTAAAGTGCAGTACAGGCCCTTTGGCCCACAAGGTTGTGCCAATCTTATAACCACCTCTAAGGTCAATCTAACTTTCCCTCCCACATAACCCTCCATTTCTTTGTCATCCATGTGATTATGTAAAAGTTTGAGTGTCTGTAATGTATCTGCCTCCTCCACCACCACTGCCACCCCAGCAGAGTGTTCCACACTAACCAGTCTCTGTACAAAAAGTTACTCCTAGGTTTAATGAATGCTCTCATCTGGCTTTTATGACAGCTTTCTTCATCTTCCGCTTTTATGCTATGCAGTATGATTTTTGTTTGTTATTAATGATAAGATTACATTTTAACAGGTAATGGCACTTTGAAGATCGATTTTGTTGGAGAACTCAATGATAAAATGAAGGGATTTTACAGAAGCAAGTATACCACACCGTCAGGAGAAACCCACTATGCTGCTGTCTCTCAGTTTGAGGTTTGAAAATATAACTTTAGTGTAGCAGTGTCCATTCTATCATGAGCACCTTTCTGATAAATCTTATGCAAAGGTCAAGGGATGATTTTGAAAGTGTTGAATTTGTTTGGGTTTTTGATGGGGGGAGGGGAAATGGTGCAGAGGGGGTACTGCATTTTGCCTCGCACCTAAAATTACTGACCATCTTGGGTCGTTGACCTAAAATTATTTCCTTTGGCTATATGGTCTTCCAAGTCTGGATCTTTTGCATTCTTTAACTGTTTGGCATGCATTTCTTTAAATTTGCTTGACTTTGGGATTCTTCTATCTCAAACCAGATATTTCTCAATAAAACAATATTTTTCCTTTTCCTGGCCAATATAATTATACCATTTCTTCCATTACAAAGTAATTGTAAGACCATAAGATATAGGAGCTGAATTAGGCCACTTGGCCCATTGAGTATGCAACATCATTTCATGGCTGATCCATTTGTAACCCTTTATGCTCTGACTAATCAAGAACTTAACCTCTGCCTTAAACGTACCCAATGACTTGGCCACAACTCAACAGCAGCCTGTAGCAATGGATTCCACACATTCACCAATTTGGCTAAAGAAGTTCTAAATCTACGTCCCTCTATTCTGAGGCTGTGTCCTCTGGTCCTAGAGTTAAAAACCATGAAGTATTGCGGACTTCAGGCATGTAAATGCACACTGGGACAGCAATAATAAAACATGAGGCTTTTTTAAAATACATTTAGAAAAATGTTTGTGATTTCTGGTCCAACAAAAAGTCTCAATTTTTAGGCTTGCTTTTGGGAAGCGAGCCAGGCCAAGTGGGAGAAACTTGGGGGAGGTGGGGTGAAGAATATCTGGAGCCAACAGTCACAGTATCACAATATTAAGAATAATTGTGGAAAATGATATAGACAGTTTCAAGGTTTTTTTAAAAAAAATAATTTGGAGAAAGGCCAAGTTCAGTGAGATGAGACCAAGTGTAGTCAGGTTAAATGAAACCAGAGCTCGGCAGATAGAAGTGTCACTGAACCATGGAAGGCCCTTAAAGTGGAGATGTTAGTAAAAGCTAGTTACGTTCCCATGAAGCAGACAGATATAGAAATTAAAGACTGAGATCCATGGATGACCAAATGAATAGAGTGTAGAAGAGGAAAAAATGTGAATAATAGAGTAGAGGAGAAAAAATGTGATGGATCAGTGTGACCTCCTCTACATCGCTGAGACCTAGTGCAGTTTGGAGGACCGCTTTGTTCTGTCTTTTGCACAACACAGGATTTCCCGATGGTTTCCCATTTCAATTTGACTTCTCATTCCCATTCTGACATGTCTGTCCATGGTTGCCTCGACTACCATGATGGGGCGCACTCAAGAACATCAATTTTTGTAGCTTCTGGTAATTTCCCCCACCTTCCCTTCTCTTCTTTTTCCATTCCCCATTCTGGTTACTCTCGCCCCTTCTCATCTACCCATCACCTTCCCCTGGTTCCCCCCTCCTTCCCTTTCTCCTATGGTCCACTGTCCTCTCCTATTGGATTCCTCCTTCAGCCTCCTTCATCTATCATCTCCCAGCTTACTGCATCCCCTCTCCTTCCCTCTCAGCTGGGGGAATCGCCTGTAGCCTATCAGCTATCACCTTCCAGTTTGTATTCCTCCTGTTTCCCACCACCTTATTCATGCTTAATTGTAACTTGGACTGATATTTCCAATTCAGTAATAGGCATGGTAGCATTGCAGTCTGGTTACTGCACTAATATTCTGAGGTCAGAAGTGTTGACTTGGATAGTTAGCAATTGATTTAAATTTAAGTAATTAAAGGCATTTGGAACAAAAAGCTGATTTTGTAATACAAATGCTGGAGGAACGTAGCAAATAAGGCACTATCTATAGAGGTGAATAAACATAGAAAAACTATAGCACAATACAGGTCCTTTGGCCGACAAAGCTGTGCCGAACATGTCCTTGCCTTAGAAATTACTTAGGGTTACCCATAGCCCTCTATTTTTCTAAGCTCCATGTACCTATTCAAGAGTCTCTTAAAGTACCCTATCGTATCTGCCTCCATCACCGTTCCCAGCAGCCCATTCCATGTACTCACCACTCTTTTTTTAAAAAAAAAAGAAGCAACAACAACTTACCCCTGACATCTCCAGTCAATGTTTCGGGCCAAAGCCTTTCATCAGGGTCTGAAAAGGAAGGGGGCACGAGCCAGAATAAAAAGTGGCTACATAGTGGTTAAGAAGGCATATGGCATACTTGCCTTTATTTGTCAAGGCAGTGAGTGCAAAAGTTGAAGTTGTGTTGAAGTTTATAAAACTCTAGTTAGGCAGCATCTGGATTATTGCACAAAGTTCTGGTCACTCCATTATCGGAAGGATGTGGAGAGGTTGCAGAAGAGGTTTACCAACTTGTATTAGAGGGCATGTGCTGTAACAGGAGTTTGGACAAACTTGGTTGTTTTCTCTGGAGCAGTAGATGCTGAAGATCTGATAGAGATCATGAGGGGCATAAATAGAGTAGACAGAGTATCTTTTTCTCAGGGTTGAAATGCCTCATACCAGAGGGCATGCATTTAAGTTGAGAGGGGGTACTTTCAAAGGAGATGTGAGGGGCATGGTTTTTTACACAAATAGTGGTGGGTAAAATACACTGCTTTGGGTTGTGATAAAGGACAGGTACATCAGGGACTATTAAGAGAGGTTTGGATAGGGACGTGAATATGAGGAAATGGAAGGATGTGAATGTTGTGCAGGTAGAAGAGAGTAGGTTAGTTGGGCATTTGTTAGCTAATTTTTGTTCAGCACAATATTGTGAGCCATAGAACCTGTTCCTGTGCTATACTCTTCCATAAAAGAGGGTGGGGAGGGGGGAGGGAGGAGGGGAAGGAGTAGAAGCTGGAAGATAGGTGAAACCAAGTGAGGAGAGAGGGTATGAAGAAAGAAGCTAGGAGTTCATAGGTGGAAGGGTTGAAGGAGGAGGAATCTGTTAGGAGAGGACAATGGACTGGGAGAAAGGAAAGGAGGGAAACCGGAGGTAGGTGATGGGAAGGTGAGGAAAAGGGAAGGGGTGAAAGGGTAGCCAGAATGGGAAATGGATAAAGAGAGAAGAGGGAGGGTGGAGAAATAACTGGAAGTCAGAGAAATCAACATTCATGCCATCAGTTTGTAGGTTACCCAGTTAGAATCTGAAGTGTGGCCTCATCATGGCAATGGAAGAGATCATGGGCCAACATGTTGAGTAAATGATTAGGGTCCAGTTTTCTGTGCTAATGACAGTAGTGGAGACAAATTCAATTATAGTGTTCAAATGGGAAGTGGTTAAGTGTCTGAAAGTAAAGATTCTAGAGCCCTCCAGAGAACTGAATAACTGTTATGTGGAAATTGAAGAATCAAGCACTCTTACATATGATAACCCTTCTGTGATTCATTATACATTTAATATTTTTATGTGTGGGGATGAACTCTGAATAACTTTTCCCAGCGTTATTTGTAGAGTGATGCATTCTGGTGTCTATACAGTGCATTAGATATTTAGTAATGTTTGCACTGTTTGAACCAAACTTTCCTTCTCCTCCATCTGTCACTCTGCTGGTTTTTTTTCTTTACTCCTCTTGCAGTTTTACCTAACTTTTTTTTTCCTTCCAGCCAACAGATGCAAGAAGAGCATTTCCATGTTGGGACGAACCTTCCATTAAAGCAACATTTGACATCACACTCATCGTTCCAAAGGACAAAGTTGCCTTATCAAACATGGTTAGTACCAATCATCGATTTGTCTCTCTCATTAGCCCAGCGACAAATGGTAGAAGAAATGAGGACCTCGTGATTTTAATTAATAAATCCAGAAAAAAATAAAACATTAAAATTAGTTTGGGGCAAGGGCAAGACAATTGCCGCCTTGAATCTGTTCCACATTCAATAAGATCCAGTTTTGGTCTCGAACAACTTTTCTGCTCTTTATCTATATCCTATGATCTTACAGTTCAAATATCTATTAGCCTTCACTGATGTACATTGGCATTAACCTATACAAAAGTTTAAGGTCAAAGAGATTTGCTTGTCCTTTATCTTTTCTGGAGTCTTGCCTTTTTCTTTTTTGTACTGTTAAGTTATTGCAACTTTGTGCCTTATTCTGAAGCCTTATCTTCACCTAGGTTCAGTAATGTCCATCATCTCCCATTCAGCACTGAAACTCTTCTCCTATCTAAAGCTTCCTAAAATCCAACTGTGGCAATTCACACTTTGTGGATTGGGGGAAAGGGTATTATTGAAGCTGCAAGCATTTTGGTTGCCATTCTCTTTCATGATTAATTTTGACCTGCAAAATTTGTTTTTCCAGCTGAGATATCTTAATTATGGTTTTTTGACAGCATCACATATGTTTGTCTCTAGGATAAATACTTTTGTGGATTAGGTGAAGAGTTGATGTCTGTATTCGAAATGAAGGTTCAGTTTTTTAGTTCCATTTATTGCTGGTCATTTGGAGAGATCAGTTGGTTGGGCTTGGACAATACATTATCTACTGTTGCTAGAGATCTCTTAGAAACCCGAGTGCAACATTGGAAAGATTTAGTCTTCAACCAAATGCTCTTTTGCCTGCATATGTTCTGTATGAATAGATTTTCAATGTTATGAACACCAATGTGATCAGTACCAGAGAGGTAATGTCTAGGGTAGTTGCAGTTAGAAAGCCTGTTTTAACTTGGACCACCTGAAATTTACATTGAGTGGTGAAATTAGGTTGTGACTTGCAAATCATTGTAATCAAATTGTTTAAAACAGGGGTTCCCTACCTGGAGTCCACAGACCCCTCACTTAATGGTATTGGTCCATGGCATAAAAAAGGTTGGGAGCCCCTGGTTTAACCCATGTGTTCTCAGTCTTAATTGCAGTTACAAATGCTGTGGTGCTTATTATGGTGATCTTTTAAGACTGAGGCACAATAGTTTCAGCACACATCTTCACTCATTTGTGTTATGTACAGTATTCGTAGAGCAAGAATGGAGTAGTATGATTAAATGCTTTAACTAAGTCATGTTAGTAATGATGCACACTGGGCAACTTGGTGTGGTAGCATTGAACTGGGCCAGCTGAGATATTTTTTAAAAAAACATGTGCCGTTGAACCCCCGTGCCAAAAGAGAACTGTCTGCCCAAGGAGACCCAGTCAATTCACTGTATACGATCAATCCATGCATGTGCACTTGCCACTATCTCAGTCAATCCAATACTGAAGCTGACTTTTAAGCTGTAGCTGGTAGAGACCAAAATAGTATCTATGTAGGGAGTAGAGAATCGCATTTATAAAATAATACTGTTGGCTCCTTCCTCTCACTTATCTGTGGATAGTAATTTTTTTGTTATTGTAAATTGATGGTTGCCTTTCCTTCGTTGCCCCTTCTACCTCTTGTTGATTATTGTCAGTTAGTCAAGTGGTATGTCCAACAACTTTACAAAGTCAGAATATGGTAATAGAGATTATTTCACATCTCTTGGGCTTACTACTGTTAATGGGTTTTGGCTAGATAAAGGCACATTCTGGTCTCTCAGTAGCAACAGCTTGGTTGATATGACTGAATTGTGTTGAACAGAGGTTTAACTCTCATAGGCATAACTGATGTGTTGTGGTTCTGAGGTTGTAGCTTTGGTGTGAGGCTCAAGGGTATAGCGATGATCTGACCTTAGATATTAATGTTCCTTTTACTCTTCTATAGTCAAATCTTACAAATGGAATTAAAATTGATTATTTTCCAGTTCAAAGTCAAAGTAAAGTAAATTAATTATCAAAGTACCTATATGTAATTGAGATTCATTTTCTTGCAGCCTTTACAGGAAAATAAAGAAATGCAATAGAATTTATGAAAATCTATACATAAAGACTGACAAACAACCAATTTGCAAAAGAAGATTTTGTGCAAATAAAAAAATAATACTGAGAACATGAATTGTAGAGTCCTTGAAAGTGAGTCTGTAGGTTGTGGAATCAGTTCAGAGTTGAGGTGAGTGAAGTTATCCACGCTGGTTCAAGAGCCTGATGGTTGAGGGGTAATAACTGTTCCTAAACCTGGTGGGGTGAGTCCTGAGGCTCCTGTAGCTCCTGCCCGATGGCGGTAGTGAGAAGAGAACGTGGCCTGGATGGTGGAGGTCCCTGATAATGGATGCTGCTTTCCTGTGCCAGCACTCAGGAAAATGTGCTCAAAGAGTTTCTGAATTAATTTGCTATTTACTGTTCACTCTCAATTTGCTTGTGGAGAGGTAGTTATTTCCTGCCAGTCCGAATTCCATCTGTTCCAGGTTTGCCTTAAATCAGGTCTAAAAATAAGACCTATTTTCCAGCGCGTAATAAAATGTTTTATCAAGGACTCTGTATTCTCACCCACTATGTACTATTCATGCTTCTTGTTTATATGATGTTGCCCCCTTGGTGACTCATCTTTGAACCGAATATCACAATAACCTGCAAATTAAATAATTTTATTTCTATTGTGATCTACTAAAATGTACATGTGTTGAATACTGCAGTCAGCTGCTACATTTAGTTAGCATTTAATTATGATGTTATTGAAGAATAATTGCACCTCTGCCTATGATCTAGCTATTCCAAAGCACCTGCAGCCACAAATGTCTTCTAATGCCTCCATTACTTATAAGTTTTTATTTTCAAGGTTCTCCAGGCACAATTCCTAAATTTCATATTTCTGCTGTCGTTCGTTTGAGCTGTGTATAGGAAGCGATCCTTTTGGTTAGTTATATATTAGAAATTGGAAATGACTGAGTATTTATAACTGGCCAAGCTCTTAGTCATGCAGTACAAAACCGGCCTTTTGGCTCATCATAACAGTATTGGCCATTAAGTACTCATCTATACTTAACCCTATTTTCCATCACTGGTCCATAGTTTTCTATGCCTTGATGATTAAGCACTCATCAAGGTACTAAAAATTCTGAGTATATTCCAGATTACAAGCATTGCATGGGCGAAGCTGTTTTTCCCTTAACTTCCCTCTAAAGACCATAAGGCATTGCAGTAGAATTAGGCCATTCAGCACATCGAGTCTGCTGTCATGCCATTATGACTGATTTATTGGCCCTTTGAATCCCACTCTCCTGCCTTCTCCCTGTAACCTTTGATGCCCTTACTAATCAAGAATCAAGCAATGAATTCCATATATTCACCATTTTCTGGCTAGAGAATTCCACCGCCTCTGTGCTAAAGGCATATCTTTCTATTCTAGTCCTAGACTCCTCACTATAGGAAACATCCTTTCCACATCTACTCTATCTAGGCCTTTTAAATTGATAGGTTTCATTGAGATTCCCCTTCGTTCTTAAACTTCAGCAAGTACGGGCCTAGAGTCATCAGACACTCCTCATAGGTTAACCCTTTCATTCCTGCGATCATTCTTGTGAACCTCCCTTGAACCCTTTCCAATGCCAGCACATCCTTTATCAGATAAGGGGCCCAAAACCTCCCACTCGTTACCTTAAACCCATGTACTCTGACCTTAGATACCTTTTCTCGGTGGGGGAGTGGGGGGGAATTTCTTACCTCACAATTATGGATACTTCTGATGAGATTCATTGCCTCATTCATCCTCTGTTGCTCCAAGGAAATCCTCACAACTGAAACACTTCATCCTTGAATCACTTCTGTATCTGAACCAGCTGGGGAAAATGGGCTGAATAATGGCATATGGAATTTAATGCAGACAAGTCTGAGGTGCTGCACTTTGGGAGGACAAACCAGGGTAGGAATTGCATACTGAACAGCAAGGGTGCAGTGGAACAGAGGGATCTTGGAATACAGATCTTTAACTCCTGGAAAGTGATGTCTTGGATAAATAGATTTGTAAAGGGAGCTTTTGGCACACTGAACTTCATATTGAGTACAGGAGTTGGGTTGACATTGAAGTTGTTTAAGGCATTGGTGAGCCCAAATTTAGAGAAATTTGCGCAGTTCTGGTCACCAAACTACAGGAACAATATCAGTAAGATTGAAAGAGTACATAGAAAATTTGTAAGGGTGTTGCCAAGATTTGAGGACCTGAGTTCTTTGGAAGGTTGAATCTGTGAGTACTTTATTCCCTGGTGCGTATGAGAATAGGGAAGAATTAATAGATGCTTCAGTCAGTCAGTCAGTGGGTGCTGTCCCGAATCTGGGGTTGGCAGCTATGCACCTCCATCTTCGATCTAGTGACAGCATCGAGTACAGCCTCTCCTCCAGTTTGTTCTCGCTGGCCGCCTTGGCACCGCCGGCCGCTACCCCCGCCGAACTCGAGCCCGAGGCCATGTTGGCCTTCAGCCGCGGCCGCTTCTTCGAGCTCAGCCCTTCCTTGGGCAGGTCCAGGCACACAGTGCAGTGCCCAAGTTCATCATATCTCTTCTAACTAGGTGCATAGCATACAATTGGTAAGTACGTGGTGAGGCTTTAATCTCCTCCACGGAAGATGGCCATTGGCTCACAAGGAGCTCATCCGCCCTTTGTCAGGTCTTATTTGTTTTCAGTCCTGCTGGGTGTCCTCACACCCTCCTCACCAGACTAAGTCCGGTGGGGGATCCGGCCCAAGTCGCCGACCACTCGACCACAGCCCCTGGCTGGGCGCCCGCCCCCCACCAAATCTCTCAGAGCGTCCGGTGCCCGACCGAAAACCATGGTCGAGCGGCCGGCGACTTAACCGGAAGCTTATGAGGGGTATAGGTAGTTTTTCTCACAACAAACAGGATTTTTCTCCTGAGGCTGCATGAGACTAGGTCTAAAGGTCATGGGTTAAGGGTGAAAGGTAAAATGTTTAAGGGGAGCCTGAGGAGGACCAACTTCACTCCATAGTGCAAGTGTGGAACGAACTGCCAGAGGAAGGGGTGGATGTGGGTTTAATTTCAACATTTTAAGAGAAATTTGAATGGTACATACAATCCAGGTGCATGTAGATGGATGAGACAACATACTGTAACAGTTAGCATGGACTAGATAGGCCAAAGGGTTCATTTCTGTGTTGTGCTGTATAACTACACTCTCCAATGCAAACACATTCCTGATGCAATTTACTTCACTGAAACCTTGCTCAGTCTCCTTGAATTTATGCGCAGATGTTAGTCAAGTTGGGATAGTCAGCTTGGCTTTGCCAAGGGCAGGTTATGCTTTATGGACCTGATTGAATTCTGAGGATGTAACAAAACACATTGAAGGTAGAGCAATGGATGTAGTGTATATGGATTTCAGTCAGGCATTTGATAAGGTTCCCCATGAGAAGCTCTTTCCTAAAGTAAGGAGGCATAGAATCCAAGGAGACATTGTTTTGTTGATCCAGAATTGGCTTGCCACAGAAGGCCAATTCTGTGGTTGTAGATGGTTCGTATTCTACATGGAAGACGGTGACTAGTGGTATTCTGCAGGGATCTGTTCTGGGACCTCTCCTTTTGTGATTTTTATCAATGACCTGGATGAGGAAGTAGAAGGGTGGGTTAGTAAGTTTGCTGATGACACAAAAGTTGGGGGTGCTGTGGATAATCTGGAGGGTTGTCAGCGGTTACAGTGCGACATTGATAGGATGCAGAATTGGGCTGAGAAGTGGCAGATGGAGTTCAACCCAGATAAGTGTGAAGTGGTTCATTTCAGTAGGTCAAATTTGAAGACAGAATATATTGTTAATGGCAAGACTCTTGGCAGTGTGGAGGATCAGTGAGATCTTGGGGTCCGTATCCATAGGACACTCTAAAGCTGCTGCAGAAGTTGACAGTGTTGTTAAGAAGGCGTATGCTGTGTTGGCCTTCATCAACCATGGGATTGAGTTCAAGAGCCGTGAGGTAATGTTACAGCTATACAAGACCTTGGTTAGACCCCATTTGGAGTACTGTGTTTAGTTCTCGTCACCTCATTACAGGAAGGATGTGGATGCTATAGAAAGAGTGCAGATTTACAAGGATATTGCCTGTATTGGAGAGCATGCCTTATGAGAATAAGTTAAGTGAACTTGGCCTTCTCTCCTTTGAGCGACAGAGAATCAGAGGTTACTTGATATAGACGTATAAGATGATGAGAGGCATTGATTGTGGGGATAGCTGGAGGCTTTTTCCCAGGGTTGAAATGGCTTAACATGAGGGGGCATAGTTTTAAGGTGCTTGGAAGAAGGTACAAAGGGATTGCCAGAGGTAAGTCTACAGGGTGGTGGGTGTGTGCAATGCACTGCGAGCAAAGGTGGTAGAGGTGGCTACAATAAGATATTTTAAGAGCCTCTTAGGTAAGTATGTGAAGGTTAGAAAAACAGAGGACTATGCAGTAAGGAAATTCTAGGCATTTTCTGGAGTAGGTTACATGGTCGGCACAACATTGTGGGCCAAAGGGCCTGAAATGTGTTTTATATTTCTATGGTCTAAATTGTGTACATTACATACCCAAATACTAAGATTTAAGTTCTTATTCTAAATTAATAATCCAAGATCTTTAGAAAAGTCTTTTGGTTAGGGAAACCTCTCATAACATACACTTCATATCTTTGTCTGAATTTGGCAAAACTGGAACTTGGATAACTTTATAGTTGCTGGTGAATGCAGCAGGTCAGGCAGCGTCTCTAGGAAGAGGTACAGTCAATGTCTCGGGCCGAAGTGTCGACGGTACCTCTTCCTAGAGATGCTGCCTGACCTGCTGCGTTCACCAGCAACTTTTATGTGTGTTGCTTGAAATTCCAGCATCTGCAGATTTCCTTGTGTTTGCTTGGATAACTTTTCTTTTTCTATTAATAATCACTCCTGCAAATTTAAAGCATAACTGATAAAGCAGCTTCAGCCATATTTCTGAAATGTGAGTCAACTCCAAGTACAGTTCACTTTGCTTTTCATTATTTTCACCACAAAAGTTAAATGTAAACTTGTTGTCAAAATGCATCTAATGTCACTATATACAACCCTGAGATTCATTTTCTTATGGGCATAAACAGTAAATCCAAAAAACATAATAGAATCAATGAAAAGCTGCACCCAACAAGATGGACAACCAATGTGCAAGAGTCACCAACTGTGTAAATACAAAAGAAAACAAAATAATAAATAATAAGCAATAAATACTGAGAACCTCGGGTGAAGAATCCCTCAGTAAGGCCATTATTTGTGGGAACAAATAAAGTGATTGGGGCAAGTGAAGTTATCCCCACTGGTTCAGGAGCCTGACGGTTGAGGTAATAACTGTCCCTGAATCTGTGGTGCAGGGCCGTGAGGCTCCTGTACCTCCTTCCTAATGGCAGCAATGAGAAGAGAACAGGTGCTGGTTGTCTGTGATGATGGGTGGTGCTTTCCTGCGACAGCGCTCTGTGTAGATGTGCTCAATGGTGGGGAGGGCTTTACCTGTGATGGGCTGGGCCGTATCCACTACTTTTTGTTGGATTTTCCATTCAAGAGCACTGCCATACCTGGCAGTGAAGCAACCAGTCAATACACTCCCAACACATCAATTTGTCAAAGTTTTAAATGTCACGCTGATTCTTTGCAAATCTCTGAGGAATGAGCTGTTGCTGTGCTTTCTTTGTAATTGCTCTTGCGTGCTGGGCCCAGGACAGAAATCCTCTGAAATAATAACACTGAGGAATTTAAAGTTGTTGACACCCCCCCCCCCACCCCCCAAAGATGTGGCCTGGTTCATAGAACTTTGGTTTCCTCCTTCTGAAGTCAATAATCAGCTCCTTGTTCTTGCTGACATTGAGTCACTCAGCCAGATTTTCAATCTCACTCTTGTATATTGTATATACTGATTCATCACCACCTTTGATTCACTGTGCTAAGTACTTCCAGGTGTAGAAATCCTTGTGTACTTGAGTAGGCTGTGCAAGCGGTTATGCAAGTGGAGTGGTTGTGTGGGAGGTACAGTAGCCGAGTGGTTAGCATAATACTATTACAGTGTCAGCGATCACAATCGGCATTCAGTTTCCGCGGCTGCCTGTAAGGAGTTTGTACATTCTCCCCATGACTGTTTCCTCGGGTGCTCTGATTACCTCACACATTCCAAAAATGTACAGATTTGGGTCAGTAAAATTGTGGGCATTCTATGTTGGCACTGAAAGTGTGGTGGCACTTACAGACTGGCTCCAATGCGATCCTTGAACTATATTGGTCCTGACACAGATGTCACATTTCACTATATTTAGATGTACATGTGACAAATAAAGCTAATCTTTAGATCTTTTATCTTTTTTTTATCTGGAGGATGCTAAGCTTGAGAGAGTATTACTGCCTGGATATGCCCGGTTTGTGAATCTTTGTCTCTGCTGTTGTACTATTGACTGCCAACCTGAAAATTCCTATCAGAAAGTAAAAGGTCCAGTAAAATATTACTTTCACTGGAAAACTTTAACTTCAATCAAAACTGGAACTCTGTAAATCATCAGAAAGTTGGTAGTCAATCTATTGCTGGTTTCCCATTAAGTCAGTTATTGTAGTGATGAAGTATGGTTATTTGTCATAAGTGTCACATGTTCCTTTTTATAACAACTTGCAAAGCTCTTTCACAAGTTTCACATGTCTCCCCATCGTCATGAGAACATAGTAGCGCAGTACAGACCCTTTGGCCTGTGATGTTGTGCCGACCTTTTAACCTACTCAATATCAATCTAACCCTTCCCTCCTACATAGCCTTCCACTTTTCTGTCATTGATGTGCTTATCTAAGAGTTTCTTAAATGTCCCTAATGTATCTGCCTCTACCACCACCCCTGCAAGGTGTTCCACACACCCACCACTCTGTGTAAAGAACTTGTCTCTGAAATCCCATTATACTTTCCTCTAATTATCTTAAAATTGTGCCCTCTGCATTAGCCATTTGCACCCTGCTAAACAGTCTGGCTATCCACTTGATTGATGCCTCTTATTATCCTGCACAACCACTAATCTATCAGCTCTGAAGAGATGCCCTAGCTTGCTCAACCTATCCTTATAAGACCAGCTTTCTGATCCAGGCAGCATCCTGGTAAATCTCCTCTGTACCCTCTCTAAAGCTTCCACCATCTTTCCTATAATGAGGGGAATAGAAATGTATGCAATATTCCAAGTGTGGACTAACTGAGGTTTCGTAGAGCTGCAACATTACCTCGCGGCTCTTGAACTCAATCCCCTGACTAATGAAGGCCAACACACCATACATAATCTTAACCCTATCGGTTTACACGGCAACTTTGTGGGATCTATAGACTTGGACCCAAAGATCACGTTGTTCCTGCACACTACCAGAAATCCTGCCATTAACCCTCCATTTGGACTTCAAATCGGACCTTCCTAGGTGAATCACTGCACACTTTTCCAGGTTGAACTCTGGCACTTTTTAGCCCAGCTCTGCATCCTGTCAATGTTCCACTGCGACCTACAACATCCCTCTAACCTTTATGTCACCTGCAAACTTACTAACCCACTCTTTCACTTCCTTATCAAAGTCATTTATAAAAATCACAAAGAGCGGGGGACCCAGAACAGATCCTTGTAGAACACCACTGGTGTTTACTGATTTTCAAATTTAAGTTTGTCATTCAGCTATATAGATAGATATACTTTATTAATCCCGAGGGAAATTTGGTATACAAGAATATAGCCAAATGAAACAACGTTCCTCTGTATAGCACGTGGCATGTATAGTTATGATAGCAGAAGAACAAGTCCCTGAGTGTCATGGGCTGTAGATTGATGTCCTGGAGCCACGTTTCTCAAGAACAAGATGCAGCAGTTCCTCATCAAGCACTAGTGAAGCCGCGGATGAACATAATCCAGTTAGTTTTCCATCAAGCAAACACTGGAGGGCATCACTGACGGGTGGGGTTAGCATGCCCACAGAGACATCTGCTCTCTTCTACACAGCTCCCGGTATCTCCTCTCCCTAGTCAGCCGCAACAAGCGACACCATGGCATGAGGGTCTGGTCTGCACAACAACCGAGATATCGCAGCTGTCCTGCCATCAGTCTCGCCAGTAACCCAGTGAACTGGACTTGGTACTCTGTTACCAATGTCTAACAAGGTCTTGCGACCACAGCTGCACTGAATAAATTTGCTCTGATTGTAGCTACCATGGTCATGTGCTTTATGTGGGCATAGATCATGCAGACTGAAATGTGGATTGTTAGACTTCAGTTCTTGTTTCTTCTCAACATGCATGCGCTTGGAGCAATTTAAAACAAATCTCTTAAATTATTTTCTAAATTACAAATGTCATCCTAACTGTTAGAGGAATGCACACAAAATTCTGGAGGAACTCAACAAGTCAGACAGCATCAAAGGAGAGGAATAAAGAGTCGATCTTTTGGGCCGAGACCCTTCATTAGGAGTAGAGGTCCTAATCTTTGCAAATGTAGTGGGTGATTTGCTCATTCTGATATCTGTGCTTGCATGAGGGATGGAAGAGATACCCAAGCAGTGGACAGAACATGTGAATGCTATAAAGACAGCACAAGCCCATAAGATATCGGAGCAGAATTAGGCCATTCAGCCCATCGAGTCTGCTCCGCTATTTCATCTTGGCTGATTTTTATTATCCCTTTCAACCCCCATTCTCTTGCTTTCTGCCTGTAACCTTTGACACCTGTTGACATGGTATCTGGAGCTGTGGGGCAACAGTACTGATCTATAATCAACTATGGAGACAACGAATGTTCACATTGCCCATTCCCATTAGCAGCAGTGAGATTTCCTTTGTTGCAATGTAGGTTGAAGGATATTGATTTTCCATAATATTCCTCTATTGATGGAACAAAGGGGTCTGTGATCTATCATGAGGGAGCAGCTGGAGCTGTAGTTTTATATCTCATCGACATCTGTCATGTCCAACACTCAAAAATCATAACCTTAAATAGAGACTACAAATTGAACTCAGATTTCTGATGTGAGCAAGGATGCTTGTATTGATTGAAGCATGATTTAATATGAGATTAGAAGGAAATGCAATTCTGAAATCTATGCTGTGTCAAAAATCTACTGTATTCATGCATGATGTCAGTAAATTATAAAATACCTGAGTAACTCAGCAGGCCAGACAACGTCTGTAGAAAGGAATGAAGAGTCGATATTTAGGGTGGAGACCCTTCATCAGGTCATTTCAGGCCAAGGCCTGAAACGTTGACTGTTTATTCTTTTCCACAGATGCTACCTCACCTACTGAGTTCCTCCAGCATTTTGTGTGGAATTAAATTAAGTGGGGTTTGATTATAACCATAATTGATTGTCCAGTGGGATTTGCTGAGTGGAAGATTGGAATTTTCACAGTAGCATAGCGGATAGAGCAACACTATTACAGCTCAGGACATTCTGGAGTTTGGGGGTTTGGTGTTCCAGACTTTGTATGCACTCCCTGTGAACGATGGGTTTCCTCCCGCAGTTGGAAACATACCAGTTAGGAGGTTAATTGGTCATTATAAGTTGTCCTGTGATTAGGCTTGTGTTAATTAGGTAGGTTGCTAGGAAAGGTCAGCAGGGCCTGTTCTGTGCTTTATCTCTTGTATGAAAAAAAAATAAAAAATTTCCTGAATATTTGAGTATTTTCAGGGTGAAACATCTTATTGTATTGTGACTCCATTCTGCAGCTTGTAACCCGATCTCTCTCTTGAATGTTACAGAATGTGATTGAACGTAATCCTTATCCTGATGATGAAGACCTGGTTGAAGTCAAGTTTGCTAAATCTCCAATAATGTCCACATACTTGGTGGCATTTGTGGTTGGTGAATATGACTTTGTGGAAGCCAAGTCATCAGATGGCGTTCTGGTTCGTGTCTACACACCCATTGGAAAAGCGGATCAAGGAAAATTTGCTCTTGAGGTTGTTTTTGTTTTTGTATACTTCAGTAAATGGAGAGGCTGGTGCAATAGACCTTTTCCTTGAACTCAAGTTGTCATAAATGCTCCCAAGTTCCTTGAATGAAACTCAACACTTCATTGCTAACAAAGGTAGCCTTGGAATAAATAGATGGAGGCCTTGTGCTTCTGAATGTTGTCATTTTTTTTTTACCATTCCATTGGTTATTCGGTAGTACATCTCACACTGTGTTCCAGCTGCCAAGGTTTAACTTGCAGATTGTGAATTCCCAGCAACAAGAGACACAAAACAAAGTTCCCAAATGCTTCATGCAGAGCAGAGATTCAGAAGGGCAAAACATTTGGTTAATGTGTGGTCACCACTGTAATGACAACTACAGAGGATTAGAAATCAGTGATCAGTTGCACTTTGCTTGTCTCAAAGTATCAGAGGAGGAGGCAGGAAAGGCCAAAATAATAATTAGCTGGGGGAAGAGGGAAATTCCTAAAAGCCAATAGCTGAATGATTTTTCTTATTAAAAGGATTAAACACTATATTATAGAACCTAGATTATTACAGTACAGGCCCTTTGGCCCACATTGTTATGCCAACCTTTTCATCTACTCAATCTGTCTCTTCACCTCTTCTCCCCTATCATTTTTCTATCACCCAAGAGTTTCTTAAATGTCCCTAATGCAGGGGTTCCCAACCTGGGGTCCATGGACCCCTTGCTTAATGGTATTGGTCCATGGCATAAAAAAGTTTGGGAACCCCTGCCCTAATGTATCTGCCTGTACCTCTACACTGGTAGGGCGTTCTGCTCACTCACCACTTTGTAAGAAAACAACTTTCCTCTGACATACTCCCTTTGATTTCCTCTAATCACCATAAAATTATGCCCCATGTGTTAGCTGTTTCCACCCTGGGGAAAAGGCACTGCCTGTCCACTCCTATCTATGCCTATTATCATCTCTATTTAGTCACTTCTTATCCTTCACTCCAAAGAGAAAAGGTCTAGCTTGCTCAACCCATCTTCATAAGCCTTGCTCTCTAATCTAGGCAGCATCCTGGTAAATTTTCTCAGCAACATCCCTAAAGCTTACAAAGTTGATGGGCATGTGTGAAAATAGGAACAGGATATTGCGAAAGAAATATTGAAGATTGACTATCAAAACGTTACTTGGTTTTAGAATGGTTACTTCCTTGCCATAGACCATAAGAATGTCCTGTTGTATCAAAATAGTTGGAGTCTGTAGCTGGAGTTAAAGAACAAAACTTGTCTCATTTTTAACCAGTGGATGGTATCTACCAAACCTCTCTGAAAGTGCATGTATGCACCAGCATCAGGCAAGAACCTGATTAAACTTGGTTGTTGTATTTGCTGTTCAAGCTTACAAAAGCATATTTGCCATGTGGATGCAACACCAGAGGATGGGGTTCTGGTCTTCATTCATTTGTTATGTGCCATGCTGTATGATGTAGGCGACCATGGTCTTTCCATGACCATGATTGTTCTTGGCAAATTTTTCTACAGAAGTAGTTTGCCATCGCTTTCTTCTGGTCAATGTCTTTACAAGACGGGGACCCCAGTCATTATCAATACTCTTCAGAGATTATCTGCCTGGCGTCAGTGGTCGCGTAACCAGGACTTGTGATATACACCAGCTGCTCGTATGACCATTCACCACCTGCTCCCATGGCTTCAAGTGACACTGATCCAGCGGGGGGGAAGAGGGTGCTAAGCAGGTGCTACACCTTGCCCAAGGGTGACATGCAGGCCTAGAGGAGAGAAGGAGCACGGCACACCTGCTTTGGTAGAGATGCATCTCCTTCTCGCTGCCCCCAAAGGTCTTGATGTATTCATTTTCTGGCAAAAAACCTATCCCTTTGGGAACAAAAAGGGAACTGTTGCAAGGATGGAATAGGAGAGAAACTTGACTTTTTTTCAGAATTTCATTCAAATACTTTCATGCAAAACATGCTGAAGTATTTTGAACTGTGCACTACTGTGTTGTGCATAAATCAAGTTTGTAACTGTCCTGTTTTTCTTCACATTAGCAATGACATTACTCATCCTCCTGATGTAACTGCTGACTCATAGGGGCCAGGTTTCCAGGTAAAAAAAATAAAAGGTGTCGGGGAACAACTGTCTAGTGTTGTGGGCTCAAAATTAATCTTATAATGGGCCATGGGATAGCGTACAACAGGGGTTCCCAACTTGGTGTCCACGGACCCCTTGGTTAATGGTAGGGGTCCATGACTTAAAAAGGGTTGGGAACCCTTGGTACAGCCACCACTTTAGGTTTAAATGTAATGTTTTATAATTAAGGATATTAGGAAGTACGGACATTAGGACATTATTTCCCTGGCTTCCCCTTTAGGAACAAGGAATGCCTATGTATAAATTATTTATTTTGTTTTTAAGGAGAATAATTGCCCTCATAGCTTGAGTACTATGTAATCCCAATTCTTTTTTGCTGTAGAGAACCTTAAAGCAGCTTGCATTCTATATTTATGGAATGAAGCCAGGCAATTACAAATGTTCTAATTATGCTGCTTTCCAGTGATAAAAGCTTTGATTTCTTCTTCTCTCTCTCTCTCTCTCTCTCTCTCTCTCTCTCTGCTAGGTTGCTGCCAAGACACTACCTTTTTATAAAGAATACTTCAATGTTCCATATCCTCTACCAAAAATTGATTTGATAGCTATTGCTGACTTTGCATCAGGTTGGTATCATGAATTACTACTTGTTGGATTCTGATGTTCTTAATCCAAAGTCAAGAAAGAGGCATAAAATGTGTTGCTTTACGATTGTTGTATTAAGCACTAATAGAGCAAAGAGAATTGGAAACATAGAGCTGCTAAACTCTAGTAGCTAAGAACAAAGAAGAGAAAAAGACTAAGAAAGATGGTAGAGCAGCACATTCAGCTCTTTTTATATCGTAGATAAGAAACATTCCTTTCTTTTTAAATCTTTTTATTATTATTGAAAATCAACAGAGAAAAATACATCAAAATAATCAAGGCAACATATCTAAATGTAGAATAAGAGTTAAACTATCAACCAAACTGAACGGTATATCAATAATAATTTTTAAAAAGTTAAAGCTTTTTTTATGGAAAAAAGGAAAGAAAGAAAAAAAAAGGAACCCCTATTAACTAAAATAGAAAAAAAAATCCTGATAACAAAAAAAAGGGGGCAAAAAACCCATTTGGAGCACAAACCCGGAGCTATACGCCATACACGCTTCCATATAAAAAAAGAAGACATCAATCCGCCAACCAAATCCATATACCCAAGCATCAGAAAAGGACCATCTTTATTAACTCAAATCAAATGATAATAACAGGCAAAAGAACCCCACCTTTTCTCGAAGTCAAATCTAGGATCAAAAGTTCAACTAATTTTTTCCAAACTAAGACATCACTTCACCTGAGAGAACCATTGTATCAAAGTGGGAGCAGAGGCATCTTTCCATTTTAATAAAATTGACCTTCTAGCCAATAATGTGACAAATGCAATTAGGTATTGGTCTGATATAGAAATACTGTGAATATGTTGAGGAATTATACCAAACAAAACTTAATTTATTAGGTTGTAAACTGATTTTTAAAGCTTTAGAAATTGTAGAAAAAATAGATTTCCAAAATTGTTTTAATACAGAACACGACCAAAACATACGTGTCAATATAGCTATCTCAGTTTTGCATCTATCACACTGACTATTTACATTAGGAAATATTTTAGACAATCTTTCCTTTGTCAAATAATAACAATGTACAATTTTAAATTTAATTTAAAAATGACTGGCACAAATCGAAGAAGAGTTAACCAGCTTCAAAATTCTCAATCAGTCCTCTGTTATCAAGGTCATGTTAAGCTCTCTTTCTCAATCTTGCTTGATCTTAAGTAAAGGATAGTTATCCTGTTGTAATAGTAAATTATAAATTTTCCCAATAGAACCTTTCACTGAAGGGTTCGTTTTTAAAATAATGTCTAACAGGTCAGAGTCTTGTATATATGGAAAATTACTTAAATAATCTTGTAAGAAATGTCTGACCTGAAGATATTGCAAAAAATGTGAATATGAGAGAGAGTATTTAGTTACTAATTTCTCAAAGGACATCAGTCAGCCTTCTTGAAATAAGTCCATAAAGGAAAAAATTCCTTTATTCCTCCAAAGAGAAAAAGTAGGATCACTAAGTGAAGGTTTAAATAAATAGTTTTGATAAATTAAACTAAAAAGGTTAAAGAAACATTCCACTCAACTTTGTGGATAAGCGTTGACCATTCAGATAGCCCCTGTTCAACTAATACGATACTAAGAGAAGCTTTCCGAATCACGTAGAGAACTGTAGCTATGAGTGGGGCAAACTGAACATTTGTAAATGATACTGTGACCTCTGGGGAAAAATACTAAACAGTTACATGTATATAGGTAGTTATACAAAATACAACTTGCTACCCGTTACGCCACTACCATTTTGGGCAATAATGAAGGTGCTCCATCTCTGGTGGTGTTCAGAGCTTCCTTCATGGTGTCAGTAGGTTCCTCTTGGTTTTCACTACTGTCAGCCAGGCAAGCCCTGTGTGAAGACTCATAAATACCATTGCACTCAAATATACAACGATACTTCATTGCTGTTTCTGTAACAGTTTTGTTTTACCTGTCAGGGTTGTTAGCCCTCAGCTGAACCCCTGAACCTGGGTGACCGGTAGAGCACTTTTAGTCTGGCCTCTACCCTTTGACCTGTTTGGCATGGGTGACCTTACCAAGAGCCAAAGCATAAATCCCTGACTCTCCAGGTCATTGAGGTGTGCAGGCCTCTAAACCATGACAAGGTCATGGTCCTCTTGGAGGATACAAAATGCAAGCAGGCAATTAATTGTTAAGCTGCAAAGAAAATAGCAATTATATAGTCTAATCTGACATTGTATACAACAATTACTGCATTTTGAATTAATATTGTTTTGCAGGAAGGCTGACTTAATATATTACGAGTCATATGATAGAAGTGCTATTGATAGCCACCTGGTTGCTTTAATTCTACGACGGTCAAGTAGTTGTAAAGTTGCAAACATCAAAAATGTTTAACAATTGTACATGTTTAAAATCCCCACATTATTGTTGTTTACATTTTCCTCTACTTGTCTCTTCATCCTTCAATACCACTTGGATTGGTAACTTTCAATTATGCAAATATAATAAACAGGTGCCAGAAAAAGGTCAGTAACATCATGAAGGATCCCACCCACTCTGCTCAAGGACTGTTTGTCCCACTCCCAACAGGGAAGAGGCTACATAGTATCCACACCAGGACCACCAGACTCAAAAACAGTTGCTTTCCCCAAGCTGTCAAGCTGATCGACACCTCCACCCATTAACCCACCCCACTACTACTACATCCATATCAACCACTGCTTTCCATGGCCCCTCAGCACCCTTCACCCCCTCCCCATGTACTGCCACTTTATGCTTACTCTCAACATCTCATACCTACACTGACACAGTCATTGTTCTACTGTGTTTTCATTTGTCCTGCTGATACCTAAGAGTTCGTCTTACTAAGAATCACTTTGTCACTTCATCATTTCCCCTTACCTTATGTACAGACACTCCTGCACCTTAATGTAATCTTGTGTATATACGGCCACACTTACCAGTTACTTGTACTTTGATAAGAATGCTTTTATATTTATTTATTGTGATTTTTTTCTGTTTTTTTTTATTGTGTTCTTTATTCTTATGGTGGTTTTTTTAAATACCGCATCGGATCCGGAGTAACAATTGTTTCATTCTCCCTTAGTCTTGTAATACCTACCTACTCCCTCCCAAATGCACAAGGGTTCGCAAATGTAGAAATATAGCCTTGACTGACTGACTGACTCTGACTTGTTTCGCTTGGGAGGCCTATTTGCCACCAGTCACATGACAGAAATTTACTCTGAGGTTATAAGAAATGGAAACATGGCAGTCCTACTGTAAAATTTACTGTGATTGTGGCTGATGTACTTGATGCTCAAGAGTTTAGATGAATAAACATGCAGAGAATTAATGAGCGTTTTTTTTTTACAGGTGCCATGGAAAATTGGGGCCTTGTAACGTACAGGTATTTTCAAAGTTCAAAGTAAATTTATTGTCAAAGTACATGTACAACCCTGAGATTCATTTAATTGTGGGCATAAGCAGTAAATCCAAAGAACACAGTAGGATTGATGAAAGACCACCCTTAACAGGTGTGACAACAGCCAATGTGCAAAAGACAACAAATTGTTCAAATACAAAAGAAGAAAGAAAAATAAATAAGCAATAAATATTGAGAACATGAGATGAAAATGAGCTCATAGGTTGTGGGAACATTTCAATGATGGAGCGAGTGAAGTTATTCCTTCTGATTCAGGAACCTGATGGTTGTGGGTTAATAACTATTCCTGAGCCTGAGGCTTGGGAATAGTACCTTCCTGATGGCAGCAGCAAGAAGAGAGCATGACCTGGGTGGTGGAGGTCCTTGATGCAAGGATGCTGTTTTCCTGCAACCACGCTCCTTGTAGATGAGCTCCATCGTGGGAGGGCTTTACCCATGATGGACTGGGCCATATTGACTACGTTTTGTAGGATTTTCCATTCAAGGGTATTGCTGTTTTCATGAAGTATTTGGTCTGTGATTCAATGCTTGCTTCGAAGCAAGATTCACCGTCAAAATTAAAAGTCGAAGACGATCTAGGCTAAGAGATAGGAAAGAGCTTACTTCAGCCAAGGAAATGCTCTTTTCTTTTCCAGTTGACTTACTGGCACCAAAGCCATTAACTTGGGGAAGGGGCATTCCTGAGCTCTGTTGGATGATTGATCCAAACTGTGGCTGAGATCTAGGCTCAGAAGGCCTGGCCAAGTATCATGGGCTCTTTGAACAAAATCTTAGGCCCTCCCAAAGCCATTCAACCAACCTTTTAAACCTGTTCCACAACAATAGAATAGTGAAAACCTTTGTCAAGATAGGATGCATCTATGAAGTAAACAAGCAACATTGACATAGAGCTTCTGCAGATGATGGAAATCTTGGGGACTGCACAGTGCTGGAGGAACTTAGCAGGTCAGGTAGCATCTATGGAGAGGAATAAGTATCTCAGGCTGAGAAACTTCTTTAGCACTGGAGAAGAAGGGGGCAGAAGCCAGTTTAAGAAGGGAGGGAGGAGGGGAAGGAGTACAAGCTGGCAGGTGGATGAAATCAGGTGAGGGGGAAGATAGGTGGGTTGGGGGGAGGTGAAGAAAGAAGCTGGGAGGTGGTAGATGGGAGATGTAAAGAGCTGAAGAAAGGAATCTGATGAGAGGCCATGGGTTGTGAAAGAGGGGAGGAGGAGGAGCAGCAGAGGAGAAGAGAAGGAGTAAGAAGGGAATCAGAATGGAGAATGGAAGGTTTATAATCTTTGGATAACTAAAATGTGTGAATTGTGTATTAGTGTTTTTGTTCACCATTCACCAGATCTCGCTGTATAGAAGCCTTTAATGGCCATGGTACTATAATGTGGTATTGGATCTATATTTAAGGTTGAAGTGGGGTTACACAATACCAGCTCCAGAACATTGTTGACAGTTTGCTTCAAAGAATGCTGTGTTAAGAAACGATTCTCCAGAATACTCTGCTCTCCTTATCCAGACTAGTGTTACCCATATAATCTTTGTTGTTTGTGTAGATTAAAATTCCGTCTAAGAAAGGTATGATCCCAATAACATGTTCACATTATTTCTTCCTTTATACTCCTTCCAAAGTTGTTGTTGTTATGTGATTCAGGTCAACAGGAATATGTGTTACTCTTAACTGCCCCCTGAAATTGTCCAGCAAACTTTTAATTGGACAGAATGCTGGGCGTAAAGTGGTTAAGGTGTCGGTCTAGTGATCTGAAGGTCGCTAGTTCGAGCCTCTGCTGAGGCAGCGTGTTGTGTCCTTGAGCAAGGCACTTAACCACACATTGCTCTGCGACGACACCGGTGCCAAGCTGTATTGGCCCTAGTGCCCTTCCCTTGGACAACATCAGTGGTGTGGAGAAGGGAGACTTGCAGCATGGGCAACGGCCGGTCTTCCATACAACCTTGCCCAGGCCTGCACCCTGGAAACCTTCCAAAGCGCAAATCCATGGTCTCATGAGATTAACAGATGTCTATAAATACTAGCTGACTCACAAATCCCACAAGCAAGTAAAGATATCATGTACATCTAGAGATGCAATTCTTATTTACTGAAATATATAACTTGCTATTCTTTTCTCCAGAGAAACTGCCCTCTTGATTGATCCAAAGCATTCCTGCTCATCATCAAGGCAGTGGGTCGCTTTGGTAGTCGGCCATGAGCTTGCTCACCAGTGGTTTGGAAACCTCGTCACTATGGTAATATTCTAATCCTTGGAAAGTAAAGAGAGTGCATTTGTGAAAACTCAGCTTGTTCTGTTTTAAACAAAAGGTTTGTCTCCAGGCAAAGGCTTACTTGCATCTCAGAATTTCAGTGCACTAGTATTTAAAATCAAAGTCATGATTCAACTTAAAATATAGTGGGAGTTGGAGAATGTTGGTTACGTAAGACACTGCTGCTCCCAAGAGGTTTTGATGCTCGAGTCTAACAATGTTTGTTTATTGAGCAATATTTGAATTATCTGATTAAGATCTGACAACACTTTAGCAAATCATGTCAGCCATAGCTAAGTAAAACACGGACACTGTCCAGCTAGATTGTACTTTGTAGCCAAGTAGCTGGTGGCCAGCTTGAAAATCCCATTGCCACACTGACAATTTGCCCTCTGAAATTGTCTGGGGAAAAGCAAAAACAGGGTGCTGTAGCGTAACTTGATGTGTTTGCAACATTGAAACTGAGAGAGCTTATAACCTAATTAAACGATTTGAGCACCATCCTTATTGGCAGTGATGAAACTGATCTTCATTTTGTATTTTAATCTAGCATTATCTTCAAAACTGATAATAAATGCAGTTTCTTTTCAGGAAGTCCTTTTTTTAATCCATTGTAGGGGCACTATTTAACTGTTCACAGAACCCACTCAACATGTTTGTGGTTTGAACTTGGCTCAAGTAAAATTTCAATCCAAAACATTCCTGACAATCTCGTACATAATAACTTGCTTCATATTTTACTTTATATACTTTTTACTTAACATTTATTTCAGATTCAAATTCAGATTCATTTAATTATTACATGTACATGAAAACGTACAGTGAAATGCATCCATGTGTTTAAAAATCTACACAACCTGAAGTTGTGTTGGGGCAGCCCCCAACGTATCACCGCCCATTCCGGCATGTTTAACAGAGCAGAGGTTCAAAGGGTTATCTTATTATAAAAGTATATATGCAGAATACAACTGAGATTTGTCTTCTCCAGATAGTTGTGAAATACAGAAAAGCCATGGAAGTTCTTGAAAGAAAAGACATCACCCCTCCCCCTGCGCGCGCACACGAAAAAAAAAGAAACAAAAACTCTCACACCCCAAACCCCCTCAACATCTCCTTGCATTAAAAACTACAGATTGCCCACATGGAAAATAGCAGCTGAAACACCAAACCCCCAACCCCTCCCTTGCAATAAACTAACATAGCCCACAAGGGGAAAAAACAGCAACAATAACATCAAACATCCAACCCCCCCCCCCACACACACACACACAAAAAAAAAACTAACAGATAGCCCCCACCCGCCCCATGGAAGAACATCAGACCCCAAATTCCTAACCTCTCCCTCACACAAAAATGAACATATCGCCCACAAGGACATCAAACCCCTCGCACTCTGTCCTCCTGTGGAGAGCAACCGCCAACCTGTGGCCTCCGCATTCGCCTCTGTTTCAATCTTCCTTGATGCTTTGATCGGCAAGGCATGAATCTGTTATGGCCCTGCGCCTGTCTCTGGTCTTCTCCTCAAGGCAGCTCGTGCTTGCGGTCCTCTCCTGGAATTTTCTTGGGGACAGCAGAGTGCTAGAGCATTGATGGAACTGCACACAGTAAGTCACAGGCTCCAACAGTTTCTGAAACATAGCTAAGATAAAAAGAATAAGTAGAAGATGTAGAAAAAGTGAAATAATTGATTACCTGGAAGATGTCGCACGAGGAATCGTTGGCTGGCACCATCTTGACTGGAAGCCCACAACAACGCAAGCAAATACAACAACAAAGCCCCCCCCCCCCCAAACACTGACAGTCCTCCAACCCTAGGATGGACTGTCTTCAAACCTCCAGTGAACTTGCAGACTTCAGGCCTCTGGCTTCCCTATCAGTTACAGTTCAAGGTGCCTGTGTAGGTTTAAGATGCAGTTAAAAAAACTTTTGTGGGGGCCAACACTAGGCTGATGATGTTTGCTGAACATCATGAATAGTCTGTTGAGCCTTACAAGCCTGCTCTGCCATTCAGCAAGAGCAAGTTTGATCTTGGACTCCAAATACCACTTTCCTCCACCCTCCCTGTATTTCTCTATCAGTCTCTGTTCAGAGAGCTTATGATTGAACCTCCACAGCGCTCTGGAGTAGAGAATACCAGTGATTCTGCTCCTTTGTCTCATGTTTGAAGGGAATGTGTACTTTCGTAATTTATATATATTTTTGATGCCTGCCATTGCTAGTCTATGGCAACCAAACTTTTGCTCAGATGTTAAACAGTAGCTGATGTCTTACAGCAAATCTCATTGTAATTTTGTCTTCAGTCCTCCTCAGCCGACCTAGAACAGCTAGCGTTCAAATGACGTCCATTTTATCTGCCAGTGGAGTTTTCTGCCAACTTCCTGGTAGCAGTATACTTTCCACTTCAGGTCAACAGCAGGCAGGCTCTGGAGGAGCTGAGCATCATAATCAGCAGGCATGAAACAATGCACACTGATTCCTTCCCTACTATTGTGGGCCAGCTTGAAGAAGTATCTAACCAACTACCACCAATATATCACCTGTGAAACTAGAGGAGCCAACATACTTGACCGTTGTTATACCACCATCAATAATGTTTACCATGCCATCCCATACTCACACTTTGGAAAGTCCGATCACCTGGCTGTACTTTTATTCCTAGCGTATAGGCAGAGACTGAGGACCACAGCATCAGTGGTGAGGCAGTGGAGTGCTTACCGGACTGCTTTGAGTTGGTGGACTGGACAATATTCAGTGATTCATCTTAAAAGAGTCTGAATACATCACAGTTGCAGTGGGCTTCATCAAGACCTATGTGTCTTCAAGAACATACTAGACATAGCCAGATCAACAGCTCTGGATGAACCAGGAGATTTGTGGTCTGCTGAGGTCTAGATTTGTGGAATTCAAGACCAGTGACCCAAAACTACACAAAGTCCAGGTATGATCTATGGAAGGCTTATCTTGAGGGCGAAAAAACAATTCCAATTGAAGTTAGAGACAGAATTGGATGCACATCAGCTCTGGCAGGGTCTGCAGCCCATTACTTCCTACAACGCAAAACCTAATATTGTGAATGGCAGTGATGCTTCCTTCCCAGATGAGCTCAATGCCTTTTATGCACACCTCGAAAGGGAGAATAAAACTATGTCTATGCGAATCCCTGCGGCATCTGGTGACCCTATGATCTCCATCTCGGAGGCCAACACCAGAATATTTTTCAAGTTGGTGAACCCTTGGAAGGCACCAGCCCCTGATGGTGTACCGTAGGGCTCTGAAAACCTGTGCTAATCAACTGGTGAAGGACATCTTCAATCTTACTGCTACAGTTGGAGGTTCCCATCTGCTTCAAAAGGGTGAGAATCATACCAGTGCCCAAGAGCAGGATAAGCTGCTCATTGGCAGTCCCATCTACTGTGAAGTACTTTGAGAGGTTGGTCATGGCGAAAATCAACTGCCTAAACAAGGACCTGGACCTGCTGCAATTTGCCTATTGCCACAATAGGTCCGGCAAATGCAGTCTCACTGGTTCTCCACACAGCCTTGAATCACCTTCACAATAGTAATACCTACGTCAGGATGCTGTTTATTGACTACAGCTCAGTGTTCAACGCAATCACACCCTCGGGTCTAATCAAGCTCCAAATGCTGAATCTTTGTATCTCCCTCTGCAACTGAATCCTCAGCTTCCTCACAGGGAGACCACAGTCTGTGTGGATTGGAAATAACACCTTGCTGACAATTAACACTGGCATGTACCTCAAAGATGCATACTTAGCTCACTGCTCTGCTCTCTCTACACCCACAACTGTGTGGCTAGGCACAGCTCACGTGCCATCTATAAATCTGCTGATGACACAACTATCGTTGAGTAGAATTTCAGATGTTGACGAGGAGGTGTACAGGTGTGAGATAAATCAGCTGGTTGACTGCTGTCACAGCCTCGACCTTGTACTCAGCAAGACCAAAAAATTGATGGCAGACTTCAGGAAGGATAATTCAAGGGAATGCACCAGCCCTTGTCAAGGGATCAGAAGTGGAAAAGGTGAGTAGTTTGAAGTTCCTGGGTGTCAACGTCTCCCAGGATCTAAACTGGGCCCAACATATTGATGCAATTACAAAGAAGGCACAATTCGGCTATATTTGATTAGGATTTTGAAGAGGATTGGTATGTCACCAAATATACTTGCAAATTTCTACAGATGTACTATGGAGAGCAATCTAACTGGTTGCATTACTGTCTGGTGTGGAGGGGCCACTGCACAGGATTGGGGAAAAAGCTACAGAAAGTTGTAAACTTAGCCAGCTCCATCATGGGCACTAGCCTCTCTAGCATCCATGTCATCTTCAAGGAGTGATGCCTCAAAAAGGCGGCATCCATCATTAAGGACCCCCATCACCCAGGACATGTCCTCTTCTCATTGTTACCATCAGGAAAGAGGTACAGGAACCTAAAGAGAGAGAGAGACAATTTTTCAGGAACATTTTTCCCCTCTGCCATCAGATTTCTGAATGGACGTTTAACCCACGAACACTTCCCTCTTTTGCACTACTTGTTTAATTTCTTTTTAGATATAGTTATTGTAATTTATACTTTCTATTACTATGTATTGCAATGTACTGCTGCCACAAAACAACAATTTTCATGACATATGCCAGTGATACTAAACCTGATAGTGATTGTAATGAATACCACAAGTGGAAATCAGGTACTGACTTGTACTCTTCTCTGCTTTGAAAGAACATCATGTTTTTAGTTTGTTCCCTGGACTCAAACTATGAAGTACCTATCAGATAATATGTGACTAGGTGAAGTAATCATATACTCTTTTAAAATGAAGCAGAGTGTAGGGCGTTCACTAAGAGTTAGGGAAGTCTCTTCTGGGAATTAGTGATTGTCTGAGAGTTTGAGAGCTTGGATGATTACAGGGTCACAGGCTTGGAAAAGGCCAGGATCACTTTGCAACATGGAAGCTGTTGGGGCAGAAGGAGAAATAAAAAAAATTCTGGTAATTTTGTTTTCAGATGTTAAGTACATCTGAATGTTTGGATGCAGTATTACTATACTATAGGAAAAAATGACTTTCAGATCTATCAGTTGTATTACAGATATAAAGATACAAATCAATTCAGTGTTTTCTTGTCTATGATAAGAGGCATAGATCAAATGGATAGCCAGAGACTCTTCTCTTCTCCCCCCCCCCCCCCCCGGGTGGGGCAGAAGTGGGTAATACAAAAAAGCAATTTTAAGGTGATTGGAGGAAAGTATGGAGGGGTGGTGATGTCAGAGGGACATTGTTTACCCAGAGTGGAGGGTGCATGGAATGCCTGGCCAGGGGTGGTAGGGGCTGATATACTGGGGCATTTAAAAACTTAGGCACATGGGTGAAAGAAAAATAGAGGGCTATGTGAGAGGCAAGGGTTAGATTGATCATAAGAGTAGGTTAAAAGGTCAACACAACATCATAGGCCAAGGGGCCTGTACTGGAATGTTCCATGTTAAAAATATATATAACGTTACCCACTTTCCAAACAGTGAGCACAACATAATTCGCTGTCACTTTATGCAAGATGGAATAATTCTGCTTCCTCAATGAACCTTAGAGGGAATTCAGAGGTAAAGGGGTCAGCATAATGGGACTGACTTACAGCAGGAGCGAGAGGGTTAAGTAGTAGACGTTCTGTGACTTCATGTCTGCTAGTAATTCGTTATGTGGAACCTTCCCAAATGTCTTCAGAAATTCCATGTGGGCAACATCTATTCTGTTTGAGTGATCTCATCCAGAGAAGAAAAATTGTGTAGGTTAGTCAAGACGGGGCAGCACAATTGTGTAGCAGTTAATATAATGCAATTACAGCATCTTCGAGCTGGGTTTAATTCTGCTGCTGTCTCAGGAGTTTGAACATTCTCCTTGTGACTATGTGGGTTTCCTCTCTCATTCCAAAGACTTGTGGGTTAGTAGGTTAATTGGTCATATGGGTGTAATTGTGTGGTACAGGCTCACTGGGTTGGGAAGGGCCTGTTATCTTGCTGTATCTCTCAATAAATTTAAATTAAGGTGACTTGCCCAAAACAAATCATTCAGATTCTTTAAGTTGTAAATACTGACTCACTCTGCCATCAGATTCTACGAACTCTCCATTAACCAGTATTAAGTTCACAGGATAATAATTAACTCATTGTTGCCTGCATTCTGATTTTTTTTTTAAATAAAGTGTCATTTGAAATTTTATAATTGAGTGCTCAGCCTGGTGAAAAACTGGCACTTAAAGTTAACTTTGCTTCTCCCACTCTTGTTCAAATTTCTCAAGTATAGTTAAGTCCCTCCATTTTTAAAGCTGGCTAAGTACAAATACAAATTTAATTGTCATTCAACCATACACATCTATACAGTTAAAAGACACTGAATTCCTTCAGGGCCAAGGTATAAACTGCAATGCACACAGTTGTGCGTAGCACATATAGTTATGATAGTACATTCAGTCATTATGTCAAAATTTTAGTTTGGGCTAAAATTAGCGCAAGTCCCTGAGTGACACGGCCTGAAGACTGACAGGTTGCCACGAAGTGCGAGTTGCAAGTTTATGTAAAACAGTATCATGTTATTGGCACTATTAGAATAAAACAAGCAGTTATATAAATATGAGAAACAGTAATACAAAATATTGAAAAGTCACCAGTCGGTCCTGACAGCCTAAACATCATCTGTGCACACTTTGATGCACTACATGTGTTGGCAAGAAAGCCCCCCCCACTCTCCGCCCCCCCCCCAGGGGCAGGCACTCTGGCCATAGCCAATGTGAGGAAGACCCAAGCCAAGATCAACTCATGCAAAGTTGCAGGGTTTGGTAACATACCTGGCTGTATGCTCAGAAGCAGTGCAGCCAGATAGCAGATGATGTTACTGACATTTTCAACATCTCCCTGAATCAGGGAGATCAAACATGGAGCCGTGTCACAAGAGAATTTGGTTCTGGTATTGATCGGCCATGTTGATGTGAAATGACAGGGCAGACTTGTAAGGCCTGATGACCTACTCACACCTCTCTGTATAGCCATTCTTTTACCTAATTCCTTATTCATCTTTGCACTTCATCGATTACCTGTGCTGCCCTCTTTCGCTAGCGTTTATACCTTGTTATTGTTTTACCTTTTTCAATGCACATTGATTTGATCTGTATAAACACTATGCAAAGGAGGCTATTCACTGTATCTTAGTACATGTGACAATAATAAACCAATACCAGTCTTGTCAACTTTAAGCCCAATATCTGTATTTTCTCATTTTATATCATTGTCTGGTCTGAGTACTAATGATAGACATAGAACATAGAAATTTGCAGCACATTACAGGCCCTTTGGCCCATAATGTTGTGCTGACCATGTAACCTAATCTAGAAACTGCCTAGAAGTTCCCTAGCGCATAGCCCTCTACCTTTCTAAGCTCCATGTACCTATCTAAGAGGCTTCTAAAAGACCCTATTGTGTCTGCTGCCACGACCACCACTGGCAGTGCATTCCACGCACCCACCACTGTGTGGAAAAACTTACCCCTGACATCCCCTCGGTACCTATTTCCAAGCACCTTAAAACTATGCCCCTTTGTGTTAGCCATTTCAACCGTGGGGGGGAAAAGCCTCTGGCTATCCACACGATCAATGCCCCTCATCTTGTACACCTCTATCAGGTCACCTCTCATCCTCTGTCGCTCCAAGGTGAAAAAGCCAAGTACACTCAATCTATTCTCATAAGGTATGCCCTTCAATCCAGGATACATCCCTGTAAATCTCCTTTGCACTCTCTCTATAGTATCCAGCACTTTAAGTGGGGTCTGACCAGGGTCTGACCAAGGTCTTATATAGCTGTAACATTACCTCACAGCTCTTGAACTCAATCCCACGGTTGATGAACGCCAACACACCATACGCCGCCTTAACAACACTGTCAACTTGCACAGCAGATGTGAGTGTCCTATGGACGTGGACCCTGAGATCTCTCAGATTCTCCACGCTGCCAAGAGTCTTACCATTTATATTATATTCTGTCTTCAAATTGGACCTACCAAATAAACTTCACAGTTATCTGGGTTGAAGTCCACCTGCCACTTCTCAGCCCAATTTTGCATCCTATCAATGTCCTGCTATAACCTCTGACAACCCTCCAGACTATCCACAACACCCCCAGCCTTTGTGTCATCAGCAAACTTACTAACCACCCTTCTACAACATCAAGGTCATAAATGTGCTCTGTTCAAAGTAAATTTATATCAGAGCACATGTATGTCACCATATACAACCCTGAGATTCAGTTTTTTGTCAGTATACTCAAAAAAAAATCTATAGAATAATAACCATAATAGAATCAATGAAAGACTATCCAACTAGGGCATTCAACCAGAGTGTGGAAGACAAACTGTGCAATTACAAAAAGAAAGAAGAATAATTAAACAATGGAGTTATTCAATATTCACTCTGCAGGATATAGTTGATTTTATAAATTCCATTTGCCTTTGTGTCTATCTGAGAATTTAAGCTGTTGAGCAGAGCATTTTTAGATTTGGTTTGCACTTTAAAAACAGAAAAGTTTATGCAGTTTCATTTTATCTGGGTGCTCTGATAGTATTAGCATACTTGGCTGTGCACACCTGCAGTAAAAGGTGCAAAAGATGACTTAGCCCAAGTATAAACTAAACATTGCTGGAATTGCAGACTTGTCTGCTTCTCAGTGCTGATTGTGAGAATGAAGCTTTCAGAGCTTTTTTCAAAGTCATCCCTTTTTATATTCACTTGTGTCCTATTTTCTTTTTGCCCCCATTTTTTTTCTTCTCATGCCCTCATATTCCAATGAAACACCAACATTTGGTGCAGTAGGGGTACTATTTTTCAATGTATGCTTCATTGTGGCACAAAATCTCAATGCTTTTTTTTCGTTTGCTTATTCCCTTTGTTCTTCAGCTTCACCACCAAAACCTTAATTCAATTTTCCATAAAATGTTGGAGCAGAATTAGGCCATTTGGCCCATTGAGTCTGTTCTGCCATTCCATCATGACTGGTTTATTTTCCCCCTCATTCAATTTCTTCTGCTTTCTCTAACTTTGAAACCCTTAATAATGAAGAGCCTATCTACCTTCACTTTAATTGTACCCATTGACTTGTAGGTCCTGCAGCATTTCTAACATCGATACTTCAAAGATCACTTGTTTATTGATGTAGAATACCAAGATTGTCTGATCATTGGTAGAGCCTGTCCTTGGCTTTACAAACTGAGGTTCTTGTGAAGTTTCTGGTAGACTTAAATTCTGAAAATTTTCTGGAGATTTTAGAGTAGCATTCATTTCTATATACTTTGTATTTTCTTTTTTTTGTCATTTGGCTTTTGTTAAACTAATGGGTATGGAAATTGATTTGACAGTCAAGCTTTATACAATTGAAAAAGTTTAACGTGTTCTATTTGATGTGACTATAAAGTGCCTTGAAGTGTTCAAGTGAAGTTTACTGTCATACGCACAAGAACAGTGAGGTACAGACAGTAGGGGAAAAATGTGCAGTAGCTTCGCAGGCACATAGATTCAGACAACGTGCAGAACATATGTTATACATAAATTGCACAAAACAGTCAGGAAAAGAAACTGCAAAGCTATGTCAAGTCTTGGGTAACCAGTGATGAGTGAGGGGATGAAACTGTAGGTTGGAATGAAGCTTCCTGGCAAAATTCAATTGCCATCTCAAAACAAACTATGGCAACACACATCAAAGTTGCTGGTGAACGCAGCAGGCCAGGCAGCATCTCCAGGAAGAGGTACAGTCAACGTTTCAGGCTGAGACCCTTCGTCAGGACGGGTCTCGGCCTGAAACGTTGACTGTACCTCTTCCTGGAGATGCTGCCTGGCCTGCTGCGTTCACCAGCAACTTTGACGTGTGTTGCTTGAATTTCCAGCATCTGCAGAATTCCTGTTGCTTGCGTTTTGAAAACAAACTATCACGATTTTTGAAAAATATTCATGCTTTAGTAAATTCTGTAGTTTACTTTGCTATGTATTGGAACTTGGCACCTTGAAAGATATCAGTGCTCAATTATACTTGAAAACTAGGATCTTTAATATGTTAACTCTTTCATTCCTGGGATCCTTGTGAACCTCCCCTGCATTGTCTGCCATACCAGCATGTCTTTTAGATAAGATGCTCAAAATACTCCAGTTTTCAGTTATTAATTCCTGAAACTGGATTTGTGTTGTAGTTGAGTCATGGAATTTCATTAAGCTACTTGATGTAGAGCCAAGATATGAGGGCTGACAGGCTTCAACACTTACAGGCAAACAATTAGATTCTGCAATATTGGCAGTATGAATGAAATCCAGGTGGGGTTATTTTTGGATCACTGTTAATTTCAAAGGTTTCAAAAGTACATTTAGTGTCAGAGAAATGTATGCAACATACATCCTGAAAATGTTTTTTCTTCTCAACCATTCACAAAAACAGAGGAGTGCCCCAAAGAATGAATGATAGTTGAATATTAGAACCCCAAAGTCCTCTCTCCCCGCCCCCAGCTCTTCTCCCTTCCGCAAGTAAGTGGCAGCGAGCAACAATCCCCCCCCCCCCCACTGGCAAAAAAAACAGCATCGGCACCCACCACCAAGCACTCAAGAGTGAGCAAAGCATTAGCAAAGACATAGACTTGCAGTTACCCCAAAGACTTCGCGTTTCACCCGGTATACGACATACCACAGGTGCGCTCTCTCCCTAATAAGGGAGAAAGAGGAGTTCCCGTTTTCCCAGCGAGCAGGGGACATAAACAACTCGCTGGTTTACGATGTTAAAAATCCGTTATGTTGCTTTTTTCGAGCTCTGTGCCCAAAGATCTCCGGTACACAGCCGTAGATATTCCGACTCCCCCAACGACACGCAAACCTCCTGCCATGACACCGACCCTTGATCTGCCCAACTCCAGATCCCCGAGATTCAAGGCCTCCAAAGTCGAGCTGAGCTCTTAGGTCGAGCCTTTGGCATGCTGAGCAACAGCCAGTTGTGAAACCCCGAGAGTGAGTCCCATTCCCACAAAGAACCGTAGTCAGCTTGTAACTCCAGGTCAGGGTCTTCAAAAGAACCCTGAAGGGGGAAAATAAAGATATTAAAGACAGAAATAGAGCTGTTTCTGAAGATACAAGCAAAGGAGTCGCCGTTTAGTGCCATCATCACTTCAGATGTGGAACATTGTATTTGTTCATTTAATCTTTTCAGAACTAACTTGAGAAGAGCCCATAAAATCCAATCTAGAGCAAATCCTTTATCAATCTCTTGTGGCCACACAATCTAATATCTCTCAATGACCACAAACTTGGCTGAAGAGCAATTTGCAGTACTCAGTTAAGCTACAAGTATGGTTTTGCCATATGGGATTAAACAGGATCACACAGAGGAAGTTGGTAGAGTTATGGAGGGAGAGGGGGCGACATGGGTTCAGTTCTCACTGGTGTCTATAAGGAGTTTGTATGTTCTCCCCATGACTGCGTGGGTTTTCTCCAGGTGCTCCAGCTTCCTCCCACAGTCCAAAAGACTTCCCGGTTAGTAGGTTAATTGTCATTGTATATTGTCTCATGATTAGGCTAGGGTTAAAGGGCCTATTCTGTGCCGTATCTCAATCAATCAATCAATAAATAAATAAATAGCTTCACAGAGTAAGGGCCAAGTGATCCCTGAAGCTTCCCAGCAGCAATGCCCACTTCTGCAGTGCTCTGTAAACCACTTTAATTAGGATTTCATGTTCAATAGTTAGTCTTTACAGACACTGGAAACATTTCTATACCTCTAGTCTTATTGGTGTCAATCTTGAATATATCCAGAAACTAAGCATTCCTCTCAAAGACCAAAAACAAGTATGTTGTCATATGTACAAATACATGTGTCCACCAGTGCCATAAAAACTTACTTGCAGCAGCATCACAGGCACAGAGCATGAGATGGGCAGAATTCAATAACACACTATCTTTACATGAACACAATTAGAGCAACCAAAAAAAAAGTAATCACTTTGTAGTGCAAAGTGGTAAGAATGTTGCTATTTTGAGGCAATAGTTAGGTTTGTGCAACTGGATTCAAGAACCAAATGGTGGAAGGAATGTTTTTGAACTTGCTGGTGTGGGACTTCGGCAGTTTCAAGGACAGCTACTTCGCTTCAACCATTAACTCTAAGAAAATCAATAGGGTTATGAGGAAAAAGTGGAAACTCCACATAGATAAGCCAAGTTAGGATCAAGCCAACACATCCCTGGAGCTGTGCAGCAGCGATACCAGCCACTGCAATGCTCTGTTGACCTAACTAAATTAGCATTTAATGTTCCAAAAATGTTATGTATTTGTGCCTCATTTCAAATAATGAAAAATGAAGAATATCAGTGATGCATTAATGTGTTCTAGTTTGTTAAACAACAAGCAACAGCATTCTACAATTATAAAGAAAGAATTGCTTAAGGAATAAAGTTAGAGGTTAAGGTATGGATATTGAATAAAATATACATAAATAGACAATAAGTGCAGGAGTAGGCCATTCGGCCCTTCGAGCCAGCACCGCCATTCACTGTGATCATGGCTGATCATCCACAGTCAGTATCCAGTTCCTGCCTTATCCCCATAACCTTTGATTCCGTTGTCTTTAAGAGCTCTATCCATCTCTTTCTTGAACGCATCTAGAGACTTGGTCTCCACTGCCTTCTGGGGCAGAGCATTCCACATATCCACCACCGTCTGGGTGAAAAAGTTTTTCCTCAACTCCGTTCTAAATGGCCTACCCCTTATTCTTAAACTGTGGCCTCTGGTTCTGGACTCACCCATCAGTGGGAACATGCTTCCTGCCTCCAGCGTGTCCAATCCCTTAATAACCTTATATGTTTCAATCAGATCCCTCTCATCCTTCTAAATTCCAGTGTATACAAGCCCAGTCGCTCCAATCTTTCAATATATGACTGTCCCGCCATCCCGGGAATTAACCTTGTGAACCTACGCTGCACTCCCTCAATAGCAAGAATGTCCCTCCTCAAATTTGGAGATCAAAACTGTGCACAATACTCCAGGTGTGGTCTCACCAGGGCCCTGTACAGCTGCAGAAGGACCTCTTTGTTCCTACACTCCATTCCCTTTGTTATGAAGGCCAGCATGCCATTAACTTTCTCCACTGCCTGCTGTACCTGCATGTTTGCTTTCAGTGACTGATGTATAAGAACACCTAGATCTCGTTGTACTTCCCCTTTTCCTAACTTGACTCCATTTAGATAATTTGCCTTCCTGTTCTTGCCACCAAAGTGGATAACCTCACATTTATCCACATTAAACTGCATCTGCCATGCATCTGCCCATTCAGCCAGCCTGTCCAAGTCACCCTGCATTCTCATAACATCCTCCTCACATTTCACACTGCCACTCAGCTTTGTGTCATCTGCAAATTTGCTAATGTTACTTTTAATCCCTTCATCTAAATCATTAATGTATATTGTAAATAGCTGCAGTCCCAGCACCGAGCCTTGTGGTACCCCACTAGTCACTGCCTGCCATTCTGAAAAGGACTCGTTAATCGCTACTCTTTGTTTCCTGTCAGCCAGTCAATTTTCAATCCATGTCAGTACTCTGCCCCCAATACCATGTGCCCTAATTTTGCCCACTAATCTCCTATGTGGGAATTTATCAAAGGCTTTATGAAAGTCCAGGTACACTATATCCACTGGCTCTCCCTTGTCCATTTTCATAGTTACATCCTCAAAAAATTCCAGAAGATTAGTCCAGCACGATTTCCCCTTCGTAAATCCATGCTGACTCAGACCTATCCTGTTACCGCTATCCAAATGTGTAGTAAATTTATCTTTTATAATTGACTCCAGCATCTTCTCCACCACTGATGTCAGGCTAACTGGTCTATAATTCCCTGTTTTCTCTCTCCCTCCATTCTTGAAAAGTGGGACAACATTAGCCACCCTCCAATCCCCAGGAACTGATCCTGAATCTATAGAACATTGGAAAATGATTACCAATGCGTCCACGATTTCTAAAGCCAACTCTTTAAGTACCCTGGGATGCAGACCATCAGGTCCCGGGAACTTATCAGCCTTCAGACCCAACAGTCTATCCAACACCATTTCCTGCCTAATATAAATTTCCTTTAGTTTATCCATTACCCTAGGTCCTTTGGCCACTATTATATCTGGGAGATTGTTTGTGTCTTCCCTCATGAAGACAGATCCAAAGTACCTGTTCAACTCGTCTGCCATTTCCTTGTTTCCCATAATAAATATTAGCATATATTTGAGTAAACGATGTGAGTACATCAATGATTGCAAAATGGTGATCACAACAATGTGTTCAAATCGAGAATCATTATTGTCTATGCTTAATCAGTAAGTTTTGCTCTTTACTATTTTAGTAATTGTGTCAAAGCGATGAATGGAAATATGGCCCAAATTCACTGTGCAGCATCCTGCCAAACCACCACTGGGAAATCCACAAATGCACTGCATATGGTATAAAATGAATATGTGTGACATGGCCAGTAAATATTGGCTTACCAGATTTTGTTCCAAGTACCTCAGGTCAACCACTATAGGTCTGAAATTCTTGTTCATGCAATATCGCAAGCAAGATGTATGCTCTTTTATGGGCTGTGAATTTGCCAGCAGGAGAGAACAGCATGTTGGCTTAGATAGTAGCTCCAGGCTGCTGATTCCGACAGATGTGTTTTCCATGCTTTGAGAGTAGGGGAAATTTTCAGTAATCTTCAGAAATATTCTTCAAAATTCCAAGCTTTTTTTTAAAACACATCTTGGGAGCAAACTCAAGCTAAAGCAATGCAAAACGTACTAAAATCTCTGGCTGTAATTGCGCCCTTGGAAAGTTCATTTAACGTTCTTCAAATGTTGAAGCAATGCATTCAGAATCAATATCTGTGATTGCAGGAGTGGTGGACACATCTGTGGTTGAATGAAGGCTTTGCATCCTGGATTGAATATTTGTGTGTGGATCACTGCTTCCCAGAATATGATATCTGGACCCAGTTTGTTTCTGCTGACTACACACGAGCACTGGAACTCGATGCTCTTGACAGCAGTCATCCAATTGAGGTAAGGTTACTTTTCTTTGTAGGTTTTCTGGAGATGCAGCAATGCTTTGATGTTGTATCCCACACCAAGCCTAAACTAGGTTTGAAGTTTGTCAAATGAACAATATTATTTGCCCTATGTCATTTATATTCTCACCACCCACCCTCTGAGTGAAGAAGTTCCCCCTTAACTGTGCTTTTTGGAATAATCGCTCAAAATACTCATGGTATTTCTGTGTCTGACCAACATGTTATTGCATTTGTTACATTGATAGCTAGGAGGGCCATTTTGTTGAAGTGGAAGGATACATCAGCTCTCACTTTGTCACAATGGTTCTCTCAAGTGATGCTATGTCTTAGTTTAGAGAAAATTAGAAGTCGAACCTTTGAACCTTTATTTGATTTTGAGAAAAGATGGGGCTCATTTGCTTGTTATTATCATTTGAGCTAATTGATAGATTTTTTTCCGCAATCTAATTGTAAATTTTTTGGTATATTTTCTTTTCCTGCTGGCAGTTTGATGTTTATTTTTAGAAGCTTTTTGTATGACACATGGCTCTGGGGTTGCACACCTAATGGTTTTTTTTTCTCACTCTTTCTGCTTAGAAGGTTTTTTTTGGTTATCACAAATTTTTTTCAATCTTTAAGATAATGTCTTTTTTGAGACATTTTAAGTGTTGTTACTTCAATGTACTCGTGTTATTTCTTTTGTATAATATAACAATAAAAAGATTCGAAAAGAAAAAGAAGTTCCCCCTTCAACATTTTTCCTTTCCCCCTTAACTAAAGACCTCTAATTCTAGCCACAAACAAGAAAAAAATCTGCAGATGCTGGAAATCAAAGTATTACACACAAAATTTTGGAGGAACTCAGCAGGCCAGGCAGCATCTATGAAAAAGAGTAAACATTCAATGTTTTGGGCCAAAACCCTTCATCAGGACTGGAAAAAGGAGATAAGGGAAGTCAGAGTAAGAAGGTAGGGAGAGGGGAGGAAGAAGTACAAGATAATAGGTGATAGGTGAAACTGGGAGAGGGGAAGGGGTGAAGTAAAGAGCTTGGGAAATGGATTGGTGAAAGGACCGAAGGCCATAGAAGAAAGGGAAGGGGGAGGAACATGAGGGAGGTGATGGGCAGGTAAGGAGATAAGGTGAGAAAGGGGAATAGGAAATGGTGAAGGGAAGGGGGGTCAGTTACGGGAAGTTCAAGAAATTGATGCTCATGCCATCAGGTTGGAGGCTACCCAGATGGAATATAAGGTGTTGCTCCTCCAACCTGAGTGTGGCCTCATCGTGGCGGTATTGGAGGCCATTGATGTCAGAATAGGAAGTAGAATCAAATCTCCCCTCATTCACCAATTCTCTTGGGAATAAAATCTTAACCTATTCAGCCTTTCCCTATAAATCAGCTCCTCGAGTCCCGGCAACATCTTTGAGGGAAATTTTATTTTTCTGTATTCTTTCTATCTTACTGATATTGTTTCTCTAGGTCGGTGACCAGAACTGTACGTAATATGCCAAATTAGGCATATAGTCGGCCCTCCGTATCCGTGGGTTCTGCATCCACGGATTCAACCGACCATGGATCGACAATATTCGGGGGGGAGAAAATTCCAGAAAGTTCCAAAAGGCAAAACTTGAATTTGCCGTGCACCAAGCACTACACTGAATCCACGCGAATGAAGTGATGTGTAGGCACACCCTGCTGTAGCCTCCTGCCATTTCACAGATCCTCAGTCTCTCTCCAGCACTCGTTGTTTGAGCATTGTTTGCCTCGCGTCTTGTTCATTCGCTACTTGCGTTGTGAGCGAGAGGAAGGAGGTTAAGGCTAGTAAGGGATGGCTGGCCAGCTATGTAAAGCGCTACAGCCTCAAGAACTTAAAGATCACAGGAGCATCGGCATCGGCTGATGCCAAAGCAGCATCAGCGTTCCCAGAAGAGCTACGATGGTTGCATCTGTACTGAACACGTACAGACTTTTTTTTCCTTGTCATTATTCCCTAAGCAGTACAGTATAACAACTATTTACATAGCACTTACATTGCATTAGGTATTATAAGTAATCTAGAGATGATTTAAAGTATACGGGAGGATGTGCGTAGGTTATCTGCAAATACTACGCCATTTAATATAAGGGACTTGAGCATCCATGGATTTGGTATCCGTGGGGGGGGGGGGGTGTCCTGGAACCAATCCCCCGCGGATACCCAGTGACGACGGTATATTGTTCATACAACTTCAAAGGTACATTTAATGTCAGAGAAATGTATACAATATACATCCTGAAATACTACTACTTCACAACCATCCATGAAAACAGAGGAGTGCCCCAAAGAATGAATGACAGTTAAATGCTGGAATCCCAAAGCCCTCTCTCTCCGCCCCCCCCCCAGCTCATCCCTCCCATGCGTAAGAAGCAGCAAAGCAACAATCCCCCCTCGCCACCAGCAAAAGGCATCGGTACCCCCTATGGAGCACTCAAGCGTGCAGCAAAGCATCAATAAAGACACAGACTTGCAGTACCCCTAAGACTACTTGTTCACCCAATATTCGACATACCACAGGCTCTCTCTCCCTAATAAGGGGGAAAAGAGATGTCTTCATATCACAACGAGAGGGGTGACATAACTAACAACTCGCTAATTTACGATGTTAAAAGTCTGTTGCATTGCTTTCTCCGAGCTCTGTGCCCAAAGAACTCGAGTCTCTGGGCACAGTCAGAGATTTTTCGGCTCCCACGACATACCGACCTCCTGCAGAGGCACCGACCTCAAGTCCGCCTACCTCCAGGGCCACGAAATCCCGAAACTCCAAAGGCAAACCAATCTCCTAGGACACGTCCTTGGCATATTGAATAACGACCAATCATGAGACCCCAAGAGTGGGTCCCATTCCCGCAAAGAACAGAAATTAGTGTGTAACTCCAGGTCAGGATCTTCAAAGAAACCCTGAAAGGGAAGAATAGAGATATGAAACTTCAACATAACATCAGAAATTACTTTTCTATGTTAATTTCATGCTAATTTTGGCTGTAATTTTTTTGTGTCTTGAGTTCAACGGGCATGAATATCCCTATAGTGTATAACTGATCATCTGCCAACCCAGATGGCAAACACAATCTATTCAGTCTGCAGAATTATTGAGATTACAGTACTGTGCAAATCTCTTAGAGGACTACAACCTTGTCATAGGGGTTGGAGGCTTGCGTGCCTCAATGACCTGGAGAGCGACGTTGGCTGGAGTCAGGGCCTTGTGCTTTGGCTCTTGGTAGGGTCAACAGGTCAAAGGGTAGAGGTAAGACTAAGTGGTCCACTGATCCTGCAGGTTCAGCTCAGGGCTAACAACCCTGACTGGTCAAAAACCAATTGTTATGGAAACAGCAGTGAAGAATCCTTAAATACAGGCAGAGATGGAGGACCTTCATTGCTGCCCTAAGCACCAGTCGTGCAGCAGGCAGTAAGGACTGGCCAAAAGTCTTAGGCACGTATATATAGCTTGGGTCCCTAAGGCTTTTGCACAGTACTGTGGTAATCTTATGTATTGCACTGTACTGCTGCCACAAAAAAAAACAACAAACTTCTTGACGTGTGTGATGATAAACCTGATTTAATATGGGTCTCTATTGTGGACTGAGAGTAGGAAGGGGGCAGGGAGAAGGAAATCATGGTTGGGGAAGGGAGAGGGCAGGGTGCGAAAACAACCCCTCTGTGATGATTAATAAACCGATTGTATAGAATCAAGTATCCTTGCCCGGTGTCTCAGGGCTGGATGTGTCTGACCTGCCCCTGGCACTCCTCTGTCACCTGTCCCACACCCGTTCAGTGGCACTCCACTCCTTGCCATTCCCAACATCCTTTGCTCTCACTGGGTTTACAAACCTGTACTCTGCTCCACATTGATAAATACAGTACTGTGCAAAGGTCTTGGGCACCCTAGCTATATATATGCCTACTCAGTTAGCGCCTTCCTGTCCTGTAAAAGTCCATACATAGCAGTTGGATATAAGAACCTGATACAATTCCTGGCCCATGGACATTGTAATGTTTTGATGTCCCGAAAATGCGCATCTCATATTCAGTGAGATAAAACCTGCTATACTTCAAGGCAAACTTTTGAAAATTATGCAAGGGAGCCTTCAACTAAAGAAGCCATCTAATAATGCTCATAAACACGAGATTCTGCAGGAACTCAGCAGGTCAGGCAGCATCTATGGAAAAGAAAGAGTTGAGGTTTTGGGCCCCAACCCTTGAATCAGTCCTGATGAGAGGTCTCAGCTTGAAATGTGGACTCATTATTCCTTTCCACAGATGAGTCCTGATGAAGGGTCTCAGCCTGGAATGTCTATTCTTTATTCCCTGCCAGAGATCTGAGATCTGTGATCTGACTGATCTGAGTTTCCCCAGCATTTTGTGTCTGTAGTCTGATAATGCTTCCTGCTGTGTAATGTCAATGTAATTAGTTTAATTTTGACACAAATCCTCATGAAAGGGAGTTGAATTTGAGAGACTTTTCCTGGCACGATTACATTTTTCTGCACCAATCACTTTCAACAACAAAATTAGTACCTTTGCTGAAATAATAATTAGCTGCCTCACAGCCTGGAGACCAGGGAATTTAAAGGCAAAAGCGGCCAGTTTGTAATGGGTATCAATATTCTGCCAAAACATCATCTGAATCTTTGGAAATGCGTGATCGCTAATGAGTCAGCACTGGACTGAAGCTGTCGTTAAACTTTGCCTGTTAGATCATCTCTGTTGGTGGGGTTGGACTCTGAACTGATAATACAACCTACCTGACGAAGGGTCTCGGCCTGAAACGTCGACTGCACCTCTTCCTAGAGATGCTGCCTGGCCTGCTGCGTTCACCAGCAACTTTGATGTGTGTTAATACAACCTACAGACTCACTTTCAGGGACTCTTTACAGCTCATGTTCTCAGTTTTTTTAATTTGTGTGATTTGTCTTTTGCATATTGGTTGTTAGTCATTTTTTATGTATAGTTTTTCATAAGTTGAATTTTTTCCTGTAAATGCCTGCAAAAAAATTGAATCTCAAGGTAGTGTATGGTAACATGTATGTCTCTTTCTGAGGCCTCTGTAGATCAGGGTTAACCATGGATATTGCTTCTTAGCTGTCTAGATATGCAAGCCGGGGCAGTACAATGCAGAGAGCAAGTTGTTGCCTATGCAGCACGCTCACCCTCTCCATGCAGCTGATGAATCTGAAGGAGCAGCAAAGACTGATAGTTTGGTACCAGCAGCATTGCAGGAGTTGCCTGTCAGTGTTGAACTCAATGTAGGACTGCCTTAGGGACTCCAGCTCCAGATTCTTCCCTCTGGGTTTACTCCCAAAGCCTTACTTATGAGCTGCAAGGCTATGGAGGTTTGAGATCAGAGTCTTCCTTCTGGATGAGCTGCCAACCATGACTAATGAGCCCCATCTGCCCGAAGAGACTAGTTCTAAGGTGCCAGTAACCCACCTTTGCCCCCATCTCATGTCAGTAGAAATGGTTCCGCCAGGTTTAGCAGCTAAGTCCAGGAGCTTAACTTGGTTCTCAGAGGCTCTTTGAGGTGCATGCCATTTAATAGGTTGTGGAGCTTATGCCCATTACCACCCCTGGTTATAACAACCTTAAGGAACCAGCATACATGTACCTTGATAATAAATGTACTTTGAATTTTGAATGCATCGGCATAAGAGATTAAATGATGACATTGTTGCTCAGTGTAGCTTGGGGGATGTTCACCTAGTCACCACCATTTCTGGGATATTGCTTCAACAAATGGAAAGGTTTTTAAGAAATTGTATATTTTTTCTTTGCATTCATGCAGTTATGTACAGATCCTATTGGCATTCCTCAAGCAAATCATGGTGCAGGACTGAATCAACAAAGCACACTATCTTTACTCAAGTCAATTTACCATGATTTTGTTTCATATAAGACCACATTGCATTGACAAATAATGCAGTTAATGTAACCTGTACTTCAACAAAATACGTCAGTTACCTCTATAAGCTACTTATCAGTTTTTTGTTCTCATTCTAAATTCCTAAGACACTCAGTAAAAGCATAGTCTTAAAAGAATTGCTGCAGCAATGTTTCTGGTGGGATTGTGTAGTTTACAAAAAGTAAATAAACACCAAAGAATGTGGAATGCAACTGTAAAAGTTGAATGTATGCTGAGAATGCTGACGTTTCAGGCCAAGACCCCTCTGTGATCTCTGCTACACTCAGGTGGCATGATAGCGTCATGGTTTGCACAATGCTTTGCGGTACCAGTGACCCGGGTTCAGTTCCCACCACTGTACGTAAGGAGTTTGTACATTCTCCCAGTGACCACGTGAGTTTCCTCTAGGCACTCCATTTTCCTCCCACAGTCTAAAGACGTGTCGTTTAGTAGGCTAATTGGTCATTGTAAATGTAGTCGTCATTAGGCTAAGGTTAAATCAGGGGTTGCTGTTTGGTTATAAGGGCTGGATAGGCCTATTCTACACTGTATCTCAATAAGTAAATTATGAAAGGGCTCAGGCCAACACATTGACTGTTAATTTCTCTCCATAGATGTTGCCTGACTTGCTGAGATCCCCCAGCATTTTGTGTGGGCCGTTCTAGATTTCCAGCATCTGCTGAATCTTTTGTGATTAGCAAAACTTCAATTGTATCACAACCAGTATTTTATAAAGATTGAACATAATCTGACTTCATTGCAGAGTACTAACTACAGATGCCATGAAGGTTGGTGGTGTTGTAGGTAGTGTAGAAGGTTGTCATAGGTTACAACGGGACATTGAGGTGATGCAGGACTGTAAAAAGGCAGATGGAAAATGAAGAGATACACTTTGGACGATTGAACTTGAAGGCAGAGTATTAGGTTAATGGTAGCATTCTTAGCAGTGTTGTGGAGGAACAAGAGTTGTCTTGAGGTCCACATCCATAGATTCTCTTGAAGTTGCCACACAAGTTAATACGGTGGTTCAGAAGGCGTATGAGTTGTTGGTCTTCATTAGTCATAGGGTAATGTTGCTGCTTTATAAAACTTTGGCTAGACCTCACTTGGAGTATTGTGTTAAGTTCAGTTAGTCTCATTATAGAAAAGAAGTGGAAGCTTTAGACGGTGCAGAGAAGATTTACCAGGATGCTGCCTGGATTAGAGAGGGTGTCATATAAGGATAGGTGGAGTGAGCTAGGGCTTTTTCTTTGGAATGAAGGAGGATGAAAAGTGACTTGATAGAGGTATACAGAGGTGGAGAGTTCTTAGCAGTGTGAAGGAACAGAGGGGTCCATAGATCCCTCATTGAAAGGATAGTTAAGAAAGCATATGGTGTTTTGGCATTTGTTAGTCAGGAGATTGAGTTCAAAAGCTGCGAGGTAATGTTGCAGCTCTATAAAACTCTGGTTAGACCACCCTTGGAATATTGTGTTAAGTTCTGGTCACATAATAGAAAGGATACTGAAGCTTTAGAGAGTGTGGAGGAGATTTTACCAAGATGCTGCCGAGAGGGGGAGAGAAACCAGGGAATTATAGACCGGTTAGCCTGACATCGGTGGTGGGGAAAATGCTAGAGTCAGTTATCAAAGATGTGATAACAGCACATTTAGAAAGCGGTGAAATCATCGGACAAAGTCAGCATGGGTTTGTGAAAGGAAAATCATGTCTGACGAATCTCATAGAATTTTTTGAGGATGTAACTAGTAGAGTGGATAGGGGAGAACTGGTGGATGTGATATATTTGGATTTTCAAAAGGCTTTTGACAAGGTCCCACACAGGAGATTAGTGTGCAAACTTAAAGCACACGGTATTGGGGTGAAGGTATTGATGCGGATAGAGAATTGGTTGGCAGACAGGAAGCAAAGAGTGGGAATAAACGGGACCTTTTCAGAATGGCAGGCAGTGCTGGGACCCCAGTTGTTTACAATATATATTAACGACTTAGATGAGGGAATTAAATGCAGCTTCTCCAAGTTTGCGGATGACACGAAGCTGGGTGGCAGTGTTAACTGTGAGGAGGATGCTAAGAGGATGCAGGGTGACTTGGATAGGTTAGGTGAGTGGGCAAATTCATGGCAGATGCAATTTAATGTGGATAAATGTGAGGTTATCCACTTTGGTGGTAAAAACAGGAAAACAGATTATTATCTGAATGGTGGCGGATTAGGAAAAGGGGAGGTGCAACGAGACCTGGGTGTCATTATACACCAGTCATTGAAAGTGGGCATGCAGGTACAGCAGGTGGTGAAAAAGGCGAATGGTATGCTGGCATTCATAGCAAGAGGATTCGAGTACAGGAGCAGGGAGGTACTACTGCAGTTGTACAAGGCCTTGGTGAGACCACACCTGGAGTATTGTGTACAGTTTTGGTACCCTAATCTGAGGAAAGACATCCTTGCTATAAAGGGAGTACAAAGAAGGTTCACCAGATTGATTCCTGGGATGGCAGGACTTTCATATGATGAAAGACTGGATCGACTAGGCTTATACTCGTTGGAATTTAGAAGATTGAGGGGGGATCTTATTGAAACATATAAAATCCTAAAGGGATTGGACAGGCTAGATGCAGGAAGATTGTTCCCGATGTTGGGGAAGTCCAGAACAAGGGGTCACAGTTTGAGGATAAAGGGGAAGCCTTTTAGGACCGAGATGAGGAAAAACTTCTTCACACAGAGAGTGGTGAATCTGTGGAATTCTCTGCCACAGGAAACAGTTGAGGCCAGTTCATTGGCTATATTTAAGAGGGAGTTAGATATGGCCCTTGTGGCTACGGGGATCAGGGGGTATGGAGGGAAGGCTGGTACACGGTTCTGGGTTGGGTGATCAGCCATGATCGTACTGAATGACGGTGCAGGCTCAAAGGGCCGATTGGCCTACTCATGCACCTATTTTCTATGTTTCTATTAGAGAGTATGTCTTGTGTGGAAAGGTTGACTGAGCCAGGGCCTTTCTATTTGGAGCAGAGGATGAGAGGGGATTTGATAGAGGTGTACAAGAGGCATTGATAGAGTAGACAGCCAGCACCTTTTTTTCCCACAAGGCAGCAGTGCATAATACAGGGCATAATTTTAAGGTGATTGGAGCAACATATAGGGGGAATGTCAGATAGTTTTTTTTTTCTTTTTACAGAGTGGTGGTTGCATGGTACTCACTGTCAGGGGTGGTGGTAGAGGCAGATACATTAAGGACATGTAAGAGACTCGTAGATAGGCACATGGATGAAAGGAAAATGGAGGGCTCTAGGAAGAAAGGGTGAGATTGATCTTGGAGTAAGTTAAAAGGTCAGCACATTGAGGGCTGAAGATCCTGCACTGTGCTGTACTGTTCCATATCCTACATTTGGTTTTGTATTCTGTGCCTCAGTTTATGAACTTCAAAATACCATATCCATTGCTAACAACCATAGGTGATGATGCATTCTAACATTTTCAAAGATTTGTGCTCATCCACTCGATCACTTCTGTTTCCACACTTTACAACTGACTATATTGCCCTTAACGACTACTACATGCTCTGCATTAAGTTCCATTTGCCTCTTATTTGCCCATTTTTGACAACCTATAGAAATCACCTTGAGTCTATTGCTTTTTCCTGCACCTACAAGCTTAATGTCATCTTCAGATTTTAAATTTTTGCCGTGTACCAAATCATCCACATCTCTTTGGCATCTTTACTGGGAGCTCCTCTTCCCTTTTTGTTTTCTAAGATTAGCAGACAAGAATTTAATCCCATTATTAAACATACATTAAGAATTTGGTTTCAGTTTCGTAGATTTTTTTGAGTTAAATAATTTTATTCTTTCTAGTAATATCCATCTCAATTTCTTTTAAACCATCAATTTTAGATCAGGTCTTTTTAATTTGGAAAACCAGGGGAATAATAACTTTTTCAGATTTGTTTTGAGGGGACTGCTTAATGTCTTTTTCTCAATTGGTGGATAAATATGATTTATCTAATGTACACTTTTTTAGATATTTACAAATTAGGAATTTTTTACATGGTTTGTTGTCAAATTACCCTTCTGCTTATCCACCTAATATGACAGATGCTTCCTTTCAGTTTAAACCATTTCAAAAAGGGTTGATAGCTATAATCTGTAAATGGTTAGTGAACTCATGAATGATACCTAATGATAAAATTAAACCCTCTTGGGAATCGGAACTTCAAGAGTCATTTTCAGATAATCAATGGAGTAAAATTTTTCATTCAGTTAATAGCTCATCTATTTGTGCCCGTCATTCTTTGATACAGTTCAAGGTAGTGCATCAGGCCCATATGTCAAAGGATAAACTAGCACGTATTTTCTCCAATATCAATCCTATTTGTGACATGTAATACTGAGCTGGCCACTTTAACTCATATGTATTGGTCTTGTATAAAGCTAGATAATTTTTGGAGAGATGTTTTTTAAAATACTATCTTTTACTAAAATGAAGAGCAGTGGTACCAGCACATTACAACTGTTATGTCCAAGGCTCTGCAGGTTTCTGGCTATTCCCATTTGTGGTAAATTTCAGGAGCTAACTGAAGTCATTGATGAATATGAAGTCAGAAAAAAAAAACAAAGAATCAGGAATGCTAAAGTGTCCGTGAAATGTCCTTGGTGAGTAGAATTAAGGAAAATCGCAAGGTGCTTTATATATACATTTGAAAACAAGATAGCTAGGGGAGAGCGTTGGACCACTCAAGGATAAAGAAGGATACTAAATAAATATTTTGCATTGATATTCATCAAGTAGGAGGATTTGGAAGATGGTGAGATCAGAGAGGCATTTGTTAATGTCAGGGAGTGGCATTGGGTCTGTTGAAGAACATTTAAGGTGGATAAATCCTCAGGACCTGATGGGATCCAACCCAGGTTATTGAGAGGTACAAGTGAGGAGATTGGTGAGTCTTTGACAAATCTTTGCTTGCTCCTCAGCCATAGCCAACTCCCAGAGGACTGGAGAATATCCCACACTATTCCTTTGTTTAAGAAGGACAGAGACAATCCAACTTTTTTAACCTTTTAAACAAAATTTAATTAAAAGTGAAATATATTTCTTTTAAAGGTTGCAGTAGGACATCCAGCAGAAGTGGATGAAATATTTGATGCAATTTCTTATAGCAAAGGAGCATCAGTGATTCGAATGCTACACAATTACATTGGTGATGTGGTAAGATTCTTTCAGCTTAATTTAGCAATTTGTGCAGTAGTGATTCATGATTTCATGTTTAGTCAGATTTGCAATATATGAAAATTCAGAAATGCAACCTGTTTAGATGTCTGTATTTGAAAGCTGGCAATTCTGAACTGAGTTTGGATCATTAACATCTATACTTAGCCAATCAATGTGTGGTATAGCACCATAATCTGGCCAGGAGGTGAGATGGGTGCACTTACAGTAGCATGCAGAAGTTTGGACACCCCTGGTCAAAATTTCTGTTACTGTGAATACTTAAGTGAGTAGAAGATGAACTGATCTCCAAAAGTCATAAAGTTAAAGATGAAACATTCTTTTCAACATTTTAAGCAAGATTAGTGTATTATTTTTGTTTTGTACAATTTTAGAGTGAAAAAAATGAAAGGAGCACCATGCAAAAGTATGGGCACCCCAAGAGATTTGAGCTCTCAGATAACTTTTACCAAGGTCTCAGACCTTAATTAGCTTGTTCGGGCTATGGCTTGTTCACAGTCATCGTTAGGAAAGGCCAGGTGATGCTAATTTCAAAGCTTTATAAATACCCTGACTCCTCAAACCTTCTCCCAACAATCAGCAGCCATGGGCTCCTCTAAGCAGCTACCTAGTGCTCTGAAAATTAAAATAAATGATGCCCACAAAGCAGGGGAAGGCTATAAGAAGATAGCAAAGCATTTTCAGGTAGCCGTTTCCTCAGTTCGTAATGTAATTACGAAATGGCAGTTAACAGGAATGGTGGAGGTCAAGTTGAGGTCTGGAAGAAAACTTTCCGAGAGAACTGCTCGTAGGATTGCTAGAAAGGCAAATCAAAACCCCCGTTTGACTGCAAAAGACCTTCAGGAAGATTTAGCAGACTCTGGAGTGGTGGTGCACTGTTCTACTGTGCAGTGACACCTGCACAAATATGACTTTCATGGAAGAGTCATCAGAAGAAAACCTTTCCTGCATCCTCACCACAAAATTCAGCGTCAGAAGTTTGCAAAGGAACATCTGAACAAGCCATTTTGGAAACAAGTCCTGTGGACTGGTGAAGTTAAAATAGAACTTGTTGGCTGCAATGAGCAAAGGTATGTTTGGAGACAAAAGGATGCAGAATTTCATGAAAAGAACCCCTCTCCAACTGTTAAGCACGGGGGTGGGTTGATCATGCTTTGGGCTTGTGTTGCAGCCAGTGGCACGGGGAACATTTCACTGGTAGAGGGAAGAATGAATTCAAATAAATACCAGCAAATTCTGGATCAAACATCACACCGTCTGTAAAAAAGCTGAAGATGAGAAGAGGATGGCTTCTACAACAGGATAATGATCCTAAACACACCTCAAAATCCACAATGGACTACCTCGAGGCGCAAGGTAAAGGTTTTGCCATGGCCCTCACAGTCCCCTGACCAAAGCCTCATCGAAAATCTGTGGATAGACCTCAAAAGAGCAGTGCATGCAAGATGGCCCAAGAATCTCTCAGGACTAGAAGCCTTTTGCAAGGAAGAATGGGCGAAAATCCCCCAAACAAGAATTGAAAGACTCTTTGCTGGCTACAGAAAGCGTTTACAAGCTGTGATACTTGCCAAAGGGGATGTTACTAAGTACCGACCATGCAGGGTGCCCAAACTTTTGCTTCGGGCCCTTTTCCTTTTTTGTTGTTTTGAAAATGTAAAAGATGGAAATAAAAAAGTAATCTTGCTTAATATATTAAACAAATGTGTCATCTTTAACTTTATGCCTTTTGAAAATTAGGTAATCTTTTACTCGCTTAGCTATTCACAGTAACAGAAATTTTGACCAGGGATGCCCAAACTTTTGCATGCCACTGTATCTCTTCGTATTTTTGTGTATCTCTCCCTCCCCAACTCCACATTACAATTATAAATGTGTCTGAGTAGCACTCTTGCCCGAGTGACAAACATGAGAAAATCTGCAGGTGCTGGAAATCCAAGCAACAGACACAAAATTCTGGAGGAACACAGCAGGCCAGACAGCATCTATGGAAAAATGTTTTTTCTATAGATGCTGCCTAGCCTGCTGAGTTTCTCAAGCATTTTGTGATTCTTGCCCAAGTTATATTATTGTGGGCTTAAGCCATGTTGCAGAAATGAGACTGTTGAGTGTTAACCCAATGCCCTACAGATGGTCATGGCTACAGTGTCACAGCAGCCATGTTTTGAGTGTGTGTCCCAGTTGTTAAAAAAGAACCTACAGCCATGAATGAATAAAAACAGGAGTATTTTTCCTGATATCATGGCCAGTATTGGCGTCTCATGCAGTACCTAAAATATTTCTTATAGTGGGGAATCTAGGACCAGAGAGCACAGCCTCAGAATAAAAGGACATCCCTTTAGATTAGGGGTTCCCAACCTAGGGTCCACGGTTAATGGTAGGGGTCAATTCTATTTATTTTAAAAAAAAAGGTTGGGATCGCCTGCTTTAGAACAAGTATGAGGAGCAATTTCTTTCACAAGAGGGTGGTATTCATTGCCACAGATGGCTGTGGAGGCCAAGTCATTGAGTATATTTAAAGCGGAGGTCGACAGGTTCTTGATTCGGAAGGGTGTCAACAGTGATGGAGAATGCAATTGAGAGGGATAATAAATCAGCCATGATAGAATGGCATAGCAAACTTGATAGATCTAAAATAAGTGATCTGTTTCTTATCTCATTGTTGGTGGGTGCTTGCTGCACAAAAATAGCTACCACGTGTCCTCCAAGGCTTCAAAAGTCACTCATTAGGTTGTTCCAAAACACTACATAGTTGGTCATGAAAGATAAAAAAAATAAAAGTACTTTTTCTTTCTCATTCTTACTATGTAAAAGGTTAAATGAAAATTCTGGAGCCACAGGATGGGGCAATCAATCATTGTAGAGAGAAAAAAAGCCAGGGTTTTGTAAGTGGTTCATCAGGACTGAATTCTGACGAAGGGCTTATCCCTGCAGCATTAATCTGTCTTTTAGCAGCCCACCTAGTTGTTTAATTCCAACATTTTGTGTGTGGTTCTTTGTCATATTGATTTAATTGTAGGTGTAAGAACTGAAAACTCAACTGTCAAGCTGCTGCATCTAAACAGGTTTTGTACTCTATTTTAAAAAGTGTCTTTTTTTTGTCGGGGGGGGGATGTTGAGGGACAGAGGAGACGTGAATAAGGGGTACCAGGAGGTGATCACAGGCTGTAAATGGAAAAAGTGCATGGGTATCATGAAAGAGATGAAATTTACAATCTATTTGAATGCTTCATTGAAGTGTGAACCCTAAAGTCCCTCCTCTGTAATATTTAAACCTAATATTGCTTTTCTGAGAGTTACTTTTTAACATGGCAGCCATGGATGTGATTAATTAAACCATGATAATGCTTAAACTGCAGCTTTGTTAATTGAAATTGAATTACCAAAAGTATATTTAAAAATACATAATTGGCAAAGCAACCTATTCCCACCAATTGAGCTAATATTTAAAAAGACGTTTATTGTTAACAGTTTTAAAACATTAATGTTTTATTGAATTTGTGGAACAAAGAACAAATGAAAATGCAGATCTTCTAGTGTAGTGTTTGCATGTGTTGCTCGATTGATGATGTGACTTTACATAAACTAAGGCTACAGGATCAGGGTCATGCTCAGTCACAGACCTCCTTTGTCCATAATCTGAGAAGCCAAGTTATGAAGCATTTTGCAGCTGGTTCTAGAGCTGGGGAAGGAACCAGGTGGGGCGGCAGAAGAAAATAGAATGAATTTGCAATCGTCTGCATTTCTGCAGAGCACTTTACGGGAAAAAAATGTTTCAGGATCATTAATTGTGTTCTTTAGATCTAGCAAGGTTACCAAAACTACTCTGAAGTCTATTGTTGCAATGCAAAATTGTATTAAAGATAAAGCACAGATCATCCCCTTGTCCTTATCACATGTTTACGTAGTCCAGGCATGTGGGCATCAAGATATATGATGAGATACTTAAAACTGAAAGTTTCATAATAAGATCTTCATGTCCTACTTCACGTAGGTGGGCCCAGTTGCATCAGGCCTTGTGCAGGAGTTCATAACAACTCTGAGTATATCTGCAAGTCATGGCAGAGGGCTGAGGAAAAAAATAAACCCTTCAAGGTCAAGTTACAATTCTTTCCATTTTCCTTAGCTGTTGTTTGCAGAATTTTAAATGAAAAAAATCATTTTGAACCATAACATTTAAGAGCTACACAATTAAATATTTTTTCCGGTTTTTTTTTGAAGTATACTATTGCCATAAAAGTGGCATGCTTTCTAATTAGGATAGCAGGCTGAGTTTTATCCTGCCAGCTTTTTTTTTCCATTAGCCTAGAAATAACTGCCTGAGATATAAAAATGCAAATATTTGACATTCTTTAACAGTTCTCAGTCATTTGCTTTCAAAAGGAAGAAATAATTTGTCGGGATTGAAATGAGTAACAACTCATTTCAAAATAAGACAAGAAATGTTTCAAATGTTTGTACATTAAAACCACAAGCAGTATTTCCAGGCTAATCGAAGCACAATAGGCAGTGGCCATGGTTACTGAGGATGAGTGCAGAAACGTGTGTTTCATCACCAAACCTCAGGAATGATTAGATTGTTGGAGACATTTCGGGGATGGGGTCTTTTCTCCCACTCCTCTTCAGAAATCAGCAAGGCAGAGATTGGCATGAAACAGTGTCTTACAAATTCCAGTGAAGCAATTTACATATTGTATTTTGCTGTTTCGGAGTTCTGATGCTAACTGTAGATGTACTGACCAGACTTCTTTTCTCTTCCATTATCAAAACAAAATATTCTTCAAATTTAAAACCATTTAGCCCAACCACTGCAATCTTCTGTGTAGTTTCCTCATTATTTTTGTCTAATGCTACCATTTTATTCCAAGAATGTATGGAAAGTAATTGATAGGTTACAGCAAGGGTTCCCAACCTAGGGGCCATGGACCCCTCAGTTTATGGTCGGGGTCCTGGCATGAAAAAGGTTGGGAACCCCTGGGTTACAGTGAGTGTCGGATGTGACTCATGTTCTTTTAACCGTTTTTGTTATTACACATATAAAAGTAATGATATGGTCCATGGAAGAGGCAAGCAAGACTGCAGTTTGCTTTTAATTGCTTTATACCTTGTGCGTATTAGCAGAATAAACTAATTTTAAAAGGGGTCATGTTATAATATTTCAATGTTATTGATTTTGGGGTAGGATGTTATCTGAACTAATTGCCTTTATTGTTTAACTAATTGTATGTAAAAATATGCCTCTTTACAGGATTTCAGAAAAGGAATGCACTTGTACTTGACAAAATTTCAAAATAAAAATGCAGCAACAGGTAAGCAGTATTCAACTTGAAGCTCCATGGAGGATTTCTTTGTGGAATAGATTTCTGGATGAAAAGTAGGGAGCTATCTGCTCCTGCAGAAAATATAAATGGCTGGAAGAACTCAATGGGTCAAGCAGTATCTGTGGAGGCAATGGGGTGGTCGAAGCTTCAGATTGAGACCTGACATCAGTGTCGAAAGAAGAAGGCCATGGTATTAAGTGAGGAGGAGGAGGAGCAAGAAAGAGGCCAGTAGAAGATGGGGAACCAGATGAGGGAGAGGTGATGGCAAATGGAGCCAGGTTGAGTCCCTGCATCAATGTAGTGTAAAAATGAGTAACTATGTAAAAGTGAGAGGGAGGAGCGAGACAAAAGCTGATGGGTGGAACCAGATGAGGGGAATGTCATGGGCAGATGGAGCCAGCTGATGGAGGGCGAGTGTTGAGACAGAGGCTGGTGGGTGATATGAGGAGGTGGTAATGGATAGAGGGGAAAGGAAAGGGCGACTAAGAGAGCGGTAACCCAGGTGGGTAATAGGCTGATGAAGCCAGTTAAGTGATGGCAAGAAGTCTTGTTAACAATGGCAGAGGTTTGGAAATGGTGAACAAAAGTAAAAGAGAAGCGGGCTGAACTAATGCAAGTGGGCAAGGCACACTAGTGTGGGTTGGGAAAATTCATTGTTCATGCCATTGAATGTAGGCTGCCCAGGCAGAATATGAGGTGTTGTTCTTTTACTTTGTGTTTACCCTCACCTTTGTGTTTACCCTCACCTTTGTGTTAGAGAAATGGGTTGCTTGGGAAAGGGAATGGGGCTTGAAATGACATGCACCCCAGAAGAGGACAGAGCACAGGTGCTCTGCAAAACAGTTGCCTGTCTGCACTTGGTCTCACCAATGTAGAAAAGAGCACATGAGTACTGAATGCAACAGAGATGAATCTATGCTTCATCTGGAAGGGCAGTTCAGGTCCCTGAACGGTGATGAGAGAAGAACTGAAGGATGAGTGCTGTACCTGCCAAGTGGAGAGTTCCAGGGGATGGTGAGAAGGAATTGAATGAACCAGGAGTCACAGAGAGAGTTGGAGGGGGTGGGGTGGTGATAGGGAGGGGAAAATATGCCTGGTGTGTGATCCCATTGAATCTTGTGGAAATGGCAAAGGATGATGTGCTGGATGCAGAGGGTAGTGGATGAAAGGTAAGGATCAATGAAAGATGGGAGGTGTGTGAGAGCAGATTTTATTTATTTTATTGCGATACAGTGTGGAATAGGCCCTTCAGGCCGAACCGGCCACACTGCCCAGCAACTCCCGATTTAACCCAAGCCTAATCATGGGACAGTTTACAAAGCCTACCAGCCAGTACATCTTTGGACTGTGGGAGGAAACTAGAGCACCCGGGGGGAAACCTGTGTGGTCATGGGGAGAACGTATAAACTCCTTGCAGCTGGGCGGGAATTGAACCCGGGTCACTGGTACTGTAGAGTGTTGTGATAACAACGATGCTACCAGAGGATCTATTGCCTTTAGCAGGACAATGTTTCAGCAATTCTTGGTTGGTGCAACTGTAACGAAACCCAATTTCCCTCAGGATCAATAAAGTACGTCTATCTATCTATCTATCAATCCCGGAGTAGAATGACTTCATCTCAGGCTGAGATGAAATAACTGAGGGAGAAATGGTAGCATCCTTAAAGGAGGTAGCATGGGAGATGCATTCGATGTACCTGTGGGAGTCTGTGGCTTTGGAGTAGATATACATGCTTAATTTTAATCATGTTTCGAGCTGTGACCCTTCTTCAGGCCTGAAAAAGAAGGGGGAAGATACCAGAATAAAAAAAGGTGGGGGGTGGGAGTGGGGGAGGAGGATAGCTAGAAGGTGATAGCTGAAGCCTGGTGGGTAGGAAAGGTAAGGGGCTGGAGAGGAAGGAATCTGATGGAAGAGGGGAGAGAAAGATGGAAGAAAGGGAAGGAGGAGAGGACTTAGGCAGAGGTGATACTCAGGTGAGAAGAGGTAGAAGGCCAGAGTGGGGAGTAGAAGAAGAGGGGAGGGGGAAAGAAAAATATTTTTACCGGAAGAAGAAATCAATATTCATGCCATCAAGTTGCAGGCTCCTCCATCTGCGCTAAATTTGTTTGCTGAGATGGAAATAGTCCGAGAAACAAAGAAGTGTCAGGCATGGTCCAGATGAATTTGAAGGGAGGGTGGATGATGCAAGCAAAGGTGATAAAGTTGATGAGCTCATGATGACACAGTTTTCCTCCTGATTCACATTTTAACCTCTATCAGTTTCAAAGCAGCTGATTTGGTTAATCTTCTGTATCTAGGCATAATTAACCAAGTAGCTGTAATACAAACACTGGTTAGATGCATTGCATTAAAATATTGGGGAGATAGGTTTGGTCTTCAAATGTGTGATTTAAGATGACTGGCAAGAAGATTAGAGGTGACACAAGACCAATTTTTGGACTTCATCTCCATCTGGATGGACGATAGAAGCCGATTCAAAACTAGTTTTTCAAAAGGGAGTTGGATACATTTTTTACAAGGTGGCATTAACAGAACTAAGAAGTGGACAAATTAGATCTTTCAATGACACAGCACAGAGACAAGGAGTCAAACTATATTTTGTGGTTTTATATATCTGTCGGCCTAAATTTTGCAGCTTGTTAAATTACATGAAGCATTTTGTTTCTGAAGTGAAAGTATATCTGGCCAGTAGTGTTTTCTTAGTATTATATGACACCTGGTTATTTCCTGGTGGGGTGTGAAATAACTGGGCTGCAATGAAATGGAACAGCTCTGAAATCTAAGTAATTAGAATACAGTGCCAGGAGGTGTATGGTCATGCAGTTTGGTAGAAGAAATAAAAGGGTAGACTATTTTCTAAATAGAGAGAAAATACAAAAATCTGAGGTGCAACGGGGCTTCCCTGAAGGTTAATTTGCTAGTTGAGTCGATAATGAGGAAGGCAAATGTGACGTTAGCATTCGTTTCGAGAGAATGAGAATATAAAAGCAAGGATGTAGGGTTGAGGCTTTATAAGGTTGTGGTGAGGCCTCACATGGAATATTGTATATAGTTTTAGGACTCGTATCTAAGAAAGGATGGTCTGGCATTGGAGAGGGTCCAAAGAAGATTCACGAAAATGATTCTATGATTGAAAGACTTATCATATGAGAGGCATTTGATGGCCTGTACTCACTGGAATTTAGAAGAATGAGAGAGGACCTCATTGAAACCTATTGAATGGTGAAAGGCCTTGATAGAGTGGTCATGGAGAGGATGTTTCCTATGGTCGGGGAGTCTCGGAATAGAGGGACATACATTTAGAATGGAGATGAAGAGGAATTTCTTTAGCCAGAGGGTGGTGGATCTGTGGAATTCATTGCCACAGACAGCTGTGCAGGCCATTTCTTTGGGTATATTTAAGGTAGAGGTTGATAGATTTGTGATTGGTTAGGCAATGAAAGGATACAGGGAGAAGGCAGGAGATTGGTGCTGAGAGGAAAATGGATCAGCCATGATGAAATGGCAGAGCAGACTTGGGTCAAATGGCCTAATTCTGCTCCGAAATCTTACACTGTTATGTTTTTAACTGACATCACAGTGCTTCATGAGGGCAAAGAGCCAAATGACTTTTATTTTTAGATTACACGGTCTTTGTTTGGAAGATGCAAATTCCATAAAAGTCATTGGAAAATACTAAGTGTATTTTATTTTCAAAACTGATTTGAGACAGTAACAATTGTTGGTCCAGTTAAAATCTATTGCAAAATATAGGTTCAATGGAAATGTGAAGACTTGTATTACTATCCACATTATAGTGACAAAATTAAAAAGAGAAATTTAACAATGTAGTGGTGAAGTGTATGTACTTGCATAATTAGCTTTGTGGTTGATATTAAGTACTCTATTTCTCGTATTAAAATTCTGTCACCTTCCACCACTATTTAGAAACATAGAAAAACTACAGCACAATACAGGTCCTTTGGCCCACAAAGCTGTGCCGAACATGTCCTTACCTTAGAAATTACCTCGGGTTACCCATAGCCCTCTATTTTTCTAAGCTCCATGTACCTATCCTGGAGTGTCTGAAAAGACCCTATCGTATCCTTCTTCAGCACTGTCGCTGGCAGCCTATTCCATGTACTCTCCACTCTCTGCGTTTTTAAAAAAAAACAACAATAAGCTTACCCCTGCCATCTCTGTACCTACTTCCAAGCACCTTAAAACTGTGCCCTCTCGTGTTAGCCATTTCAGCCTTTGGAAAAAACCTCTGGCTATCCACATGATCAATGCCTCTCATCATCTTATACTCTATCAAGACACCTCTCATCCTCTGTCGCTCCAAGGAAAAAAGGCCGAGTTCACTCAACCTATTCTCATAAGGCATGCTCCCCAATCCAGGCAACATTCTTGTAAATCTCTGCTGCACCCTTTCTATGGTTTCCACATGCTTCCTGTAGTGAGGTGACCAGAACTGAGCACAGTACTCCCAAGTGGGGTCTGACCAGGGTCCTATATAGCTGCAGCATTCCTCTTGACTCCTAAATTCAATTCCACGATTGATGAAGGCCAATGCACTGTATGCCTTCTTTACCACAGAGTCAACCTGCGCAGCAGCTTTGAGTGTCCTATGGACTCAGAACACAAGATCCCTCTCATCCTCCACACTGCCAAGAGTCTTACCATTAATACTATATTCTGGCATCATATTTGACCTACCTAAATGAACCACTTCACACTTATCTGGGTTGAACTCCATCTGCCACTTCTCAGCCCAGTTTTGCATCCTATCGATGTCCTGCTGTAACCTCTGACAGCCCTCCATACTATCCACAACACCCCCAACCTTTGTGTCATCAGCAAATTTACATCCCTCCACTTCCTCATCAAGGTCATTTATAAAAATCACGAAGAGCAGGGGTTCCAGAACAGATCCCTGAGGCACACCACTGGTCACTGACCTCCATGCAGAATATGACCCGTTTACAGCCACTCTTTGCCTTCGCTGGGCAGACCAGTTCTGGATCCACAAAGCAAGGTCCCCTTGGATCACATGCCTCCTTACTTTCTCAATAAGCCTTGCATGGGGTACCTTATCAAATGCCTTGCTGAAATCCATGTACACTACATCTACTGCCCTACCTTCATCAATGTGTGTAGTCACATCCTCAAAAAATTCAATCAGGCTCATAAGGCACGATCTACCTTTGACAAAGCCATGCTGACTATTCCTAATCATATTACGCCTCTCTAAGTGTTCATAAATCCTGCCTCTAGGGATCTTTTCCATTAGCTTACCAACAACTGAAATAAGACTCACTGGTCTATAATTTCCTAAGCTATCTCTTCTCCCTTTCTTGAATAAAGGAACAACATCCACAACCCTCCAATTCTCCGGAATCTCTCCCGTCCCCATTGATGATGCAAAGATCATCGCAAGAGGCTCAACAATCTCCTCCCTCGCCTCCCACAGTAGCCTGGGGTATATCTCGTCCGGTCCCGGTGACTTATCCAACTTGATGCTTTCCAAAAGCTCCAGCACATCCTCTTTCTTAATATCTACATGCTCAAGCTTTTCAGTCCACTGTGAGTCATCCTTACAATTGCCAAGATCCTTTTCTGTAGTGAATACTGAAGTAAAGTATTCATTAAGTACCTCTGCTATTTCCTCTGGTTCCATACACACTTTTCCACTGTCACACTTGATTGGTCCTATTCTCTCACGTCTTATCCTCTTGCTCTTCACGTACTTGTAGAATGCCTTGGGGTTTTCCTTAATCCTGTCTGCCAAGGTTTTCTCGTGGCCTCTTCTGACTCTCCTAAATTCATTCTTAAACTCCTTCCTGCTAGCCTTATAATCTTCTAGATCTCTATCACTACCTTGTTTTTTTTTTTGAACCTTTCGTAAGCTTTTCTTCTTGACTAGATTTACAACTGCCTTTGTACACCACAGTTCATGTACCCTACCATCCTTTCCCTGTCTCATTGGAACATATCTGTGCAGAACACCACACAAATATCCCCTGAACATTTGCCACATTTTTCCCATACATTTCCCTGAGAACATCTGTCCCAATTTATACTTCCAAGTTCCTGCCTGATAGCCTCATATTTCCCTTTACCCCGATTAAAATCTTTCCTAACTTGTCTGTACCTATCCCTCTCCAATGCTATGGAAAAGGAGGTAGAATTGTGATCACTGTCTCCAAAATGTTCTCCCACTGAGAGACCGGACACCTGACCAGGTTCATTTCCCAATACCAGATCAAGTACAGCCTCTCCTTGTAGGCTTATCCACATATTGTGTCAAGAAACCTTCCTGAACACACCTAACATACCCCACCCAATCTAAACCCTTTGCTCTAGGGAGATGCCAATCGATATTTGGAAAATTAAAATTTCCCACCACGACAACCCTGTTATTACTGCACCTTTCCAGAGTCTGTCTCCCTATCTGCTCCTCGATGTCCCTGTTACTATTGGGTGGTCTATATAAAAAAAAAACGCCCAGTAGAGTTATTGACCCCTTCCTGTTCCTAACTTCCACGCACAGAGACTCAGTGGACAATCCCTCCATGACTTCCTCCTTTTCTGCAGCCATGACACTATCTCTGATGCCCCCTCCTCTTTTGCCTCCCTCCCTGTCCTTTCTGAAACATCTAAAGCCTGGCACTTGAAGTAACTGTTTCTGCCCCTGAGCCATCCAAGTCTCTGTAATGGCCACAACATCATAGCTCCAAGTACCAATCCACGCCCTAAGCTCATCCGCTTTGTTCATAATACTCCTTGCATTAAAATAGACACATCTCAAACCATTGGTCTGAGCGCGTTCCTTTTCTATCACCTGCCTATCCTCCCTCTCACCGTCTCCAAGCTTTCTCTATTTGTGAGCTAACCGCCTCTTCCTCCTCTGTTCGGTTCCCACCCTCCAGCAATTCTAGTTTAAACTCTCCCCAATAGCCTTAGCAAACCTCCCCACCAGGATATTGGTCCCCCTGGGATTCAAGTGCAACCCGTCCTTTTTGAGAAGCCAAAGTAAATTACTTGCTGGATTTTTCATTATTTTTTCTTGGGCATTCCCTTGGGGTCAAGTGTACCTTGCTTTCCTTCAGTTCTTCAAGTTCTAATGGGGTTAATGAGATCTGTATGGGACCCGTTTACCACTGCTGGGTCAGTAGGTACTTGACAAGTGGAAAGCGGTGCGCTCCTGCCATTCCTAATGACTTTTATGTGCTCGTGACAAATGTCAGCTTTAATGTTGTTGCTCCATATTGAGTGATCATTGGCAAGTCATCTCTTTACAATGCTGCAATTTGGGGCAGATTATCTGTTGCCAGTGTAATCAGAGTCTTGGAAACTGTGCTGATGCTGATTTGCTTATCTGACGGGATACAGAGGATTTTGCAGACAGTTTTGATATTTTAATTCTTCAGAGATGTACACAGTGGCCAGTTTATTATCTACACCTGGGCACATTAATGCAAATATCTAATTAGTCATTCATGTGGTATCAACTCGGTGCATAAAAACATGCAGACATGGTCAAGAGGTTCAGTTGTTGTTCAGACTAAACATCAGAATGGGGAAGAATGTGATCTAAGGTACTTTGACCATGGAATGATTATTGGTGCTAGACAGTGGTTTGAGTATCTCAGAAACTGCTGATCTCCTGGGATTTTCACACACAGAAGCCTCGAGTTTACAGAGAATGGTGAAGGAACCAAAAAATATTCAGTGAGCAGCAGTTCTGTGGGCGAAAGCATCTTGTTAATGAGAGAGGTCAGAGGAGAATGGCCAGACTGGTTCAAGCTGACAGGAAGGTGACAGTAACTCAAATAACCATGCATTACAACAGTAATGTGCAGAAGAGCATCTCTGAATGTACATCATGACAAACCTTGAAGTGGATGAGCTACAGCAGCAAAAATAGACAATAGGTGCAGGAGTAGGCCATTCAGCCCTTCGAGCCAGCACTGCCATTCACTGTGATCATGGCTGATCATCCACAATCAGTACCCCCGTTCCTACCTTCTCCCCATATCCCTTGACTCCACTATCTTTAAGAGCTCTATCTAACTCTTTCTTGAGAGAATCCAGAGAATTGGCCTCCACTGCCTTCTGAGGCAGAGCATTCCATAGAACCACAACACTCTGGGTGGAAAAAGTTTTTCCTCAACTCCGTTCTAAATGGTCTACCCCTTATTCTTAAACTGTGGCCTCTGGTTCTGGACTCCCCCAACATCGGGAACATGTTTCCTCCCTCTGGCATGTCCAATCCCTTAATAATCTTATATGTTTCAATCAGATCCCCTCTCATCCTTCTCAATTCCAGTGTATACAAGCCCAGTTGCTCTAATCTTTCAACATATGACAGTCCTGCCATCCCGGGAATTAACCTCGTGAACCCTACGCTCCACTCCCTCAATAGCAAGAATGACCTTCCTCAAATTTGGAGACCAAAACTGCACACAATACTCCAGGTGTGGTCTCACCAAGGGCCCTGTACAACTGCAGAAGGACCTCTTTGCTCCTGTATTCAACTCCCCTTGTTATGAAGGCCAGCATGCCATTAGCTTTCTAACCACTAACATATATTCAGTGGCCACTTTATTAGGCGCAGGAGGTATGTAATAGAGGCCACTGAACATATGTTTTACATAGTCTCTCTCTCAGTGCAAACAATGGAACAAGTTTTCTGCTATTCAGTGGACAACGAGTTCAGTGCTGAGTTTTGTTAGTGCTTTGTAAAAGCTTGGCATAACTTTGCTTATAGTATTCTTGTGAAAATGCCTTGAGCCCTATTGATTTTATGTATAACAGTTTTAATTTGCTTAATATGTTGAAAGACTTGAAAACTTATTCTCCGCAAAACTCTGATCCCATATCCCCTTTCAGTTTTATATTTCCTCATGCAAGCACACACGTGGTCTCTATCTCTGCCGCTATTCAACAAGTGGTTGATCTCACTGTAACTTCAACTCTGCATTCAAATCTACTTCTGATAACCAATCTGTTTTTTATCAAGATCTACTTTACCTCTGCCTTTCAAAACAAAAAGTAAATCTTGTTTGTACCAGAGTTTGAGGAAGGAAGTGCCAAAGACTCATTTAACAAAAAAGGCACCTGCTGGCTTGTACCTCTTCCCCTCCCTCCAGCCTTCTTATTCTGGCATCTTCCTCATTCCTTTCCAGTCCCGATGAAGGGTATCAGCCAAGACTTTGTCTTGTTTATTCCCTTCCATAGATGCTACCTGACCTGAGTTCCTCCAGCATTTTGTGTGTTGGTCCCCCAGTTCTGTCACTCATATTGGCCCCCCCTTGTTTTTAAACACCAACTCCTTAATTTAGATTCTCCTGCAGGAGGGGCACATGCTCTCCCCATCCACCTTGTCAGCACTCTCCAGGGTTTTGATTCAATCAGGCCATCTGAGCTGTAGCAGGTACAGATTTTCTTAATTTCCTAACTAACCAAATTTTGGTATTGGTTTAGTACACCTTCTCTAGACTGCCTAAATCTCATTAACAAATGTTTTTTTTTAAAAAAAAAGGCAACCACTACTGTACACAGTTCTCCAGATGTTGTCTCAGCAATGCCTGATATGACTGAAATTAAATCCAACTTTAGTCTGTTTTCTTGCAAATATAACATTGAACTTTCATAATTATTTGCTACTTTTGACTTGTGATTCATGCAATAGGGCACTCAGAGGCTTCTGTGTCTCAGAGATCTGGTTGTTACATCTTAAACAGCTATTTAACAGGTTTCTCTAAGGTTCAGTTGCAACAAAATAAGATTATGTTCACTGCCCTTGCCACCCCCATGCCAGGAAAACATGACCACGCGGAAGTGCTGCATTCCTCAACATCATTATATGCACGTCTACCCATCACCGGGGTGGAGATGCGTCTCTACTAAAGTACTGCGCTAACAGCCACACTGCCTTGCTGTCCTATTCTTTAGTATTCTGTATAAAAGCTTCCACATTATTTTCAATTTGGATATGATTTGAACAAGATAAAAAGCACCTGGGTGGCTGGGTGGAGATGCGTCTCTACCAAAGGAGGTGTAAGGTGCTCCTTCCTTCCACTGGCCTGCAGGTCACCCTTGGACAAGGTATAGCTCCTGCTTAGCAAACCCCGCCCCTGCCAAAAAAAGAGAGTCAGGGACAGATGAAGCCATGGGACCAGGTGGTGAATGGTCATATGAGCAGCTGGTGCATATCACAAGTCCTAAGTCCTGGTCATGTGACCACTGATGCCAGGCAGACAAACTCTGAAGAGTATTGATAATGGCTGAGGTCACCCGTCTTGTAAAGACACACTGCCCAGATGAAGGCAATGGCAAACCACTTCTGGAAAAAAAATTGTTAAAATCATGGTCATGGAGAGACCGTAACAAACAAACTCATCACCAATTTGTATGCATCAAAACAAAGTCAGTTAGATGCAAAGTTTATACTCCATTGTTAAGTAAGCCGATTTCACTTTGCCTATTGTGTTTATAATAAGGGGGTAGGAAAATGGTGCTGAGCTATTTTTGAATGGCAAAGTAGACTGGAGGTTTTTCTATAGACCTACTCCTAGTCCTGTGTCTCGTGTTATTTCCACAAATTGTCTTTTTATTTGTCATTCAGGTCTCTCATTCTGGCTTCCATATTTCTATTAGCGACTATGTGGGCAGGACGATAACATAGCAGTTAGTGTAACAAGTTTCACAGTGCCATTGATTGTGATCGAGGATTCAATTCCTCCCAAATCGCGGTTTCCTCCTGGTACTCCAGTTTCCTCTCACATTCCTAGGATGTTAGGCTTTGTAAATTGTAGGCACGTTATGCTCAGCACACTTTCAGACTGTTTGTTGAAGCAAATGATGCTTTTTACTGCATGTTTCGATGTGTGGAGACCTCCGTTGGTCAGGGTCGACCATGAATGTTGTGTCCTAGCTGTCTAGATAAGCAAGCCTGAGCAGTACAATATGGAGAGCTAGCTGTTGCCCATGTAGCAAGCTCACCCTCTCCATGTAGTTACTGAACCCAAAGGAATGGCAGAGATTGATGCAGTTTGGCACCAACAGGAGCTGCCAGTCAGCATTGAACTTAATATAAGACTGCCTTAGGGACTCCAGCTCCAGATTTTTCCCTTGGGGTTTACTCCTGAAACCTTCTCCTTGAGTGGGTATATCCGTAAGGCAGCGGAGGTTTGAGATCAGAGTTTTCCTTCTAGATGAGCTGCTAACCACGGCTGATAAGCTCCATCTGCCGAAAGTGACTGGTGCAGGTAACCTGCCTTTGTCCCTTCTCCTGTAAGTAGAAACAGTTCTGCAAGGCTTAGTAGCTAAGCCACGCATGAAGGCCAAGAGCTGGACTTGGTGGTCAGAGACTATTTGAGACTTGCCAGTGGGAGCATTTAATAGATAGTGGGAACTTACAGGAACCATGTTTCGATGTACATGTGACAAATAAATCTCATCTGATTTGGGTTTGTTTTGAGGTTTTAAAAAAACACATCAAGGACCCTGAGTGGCATTATTTTTTACTTCATTCCTTTCATTGACTCTGTTATGTATTATTCTATGCATTTATGGAATATGCCCGCAAGACAATGAATCTCAGGGTTGTATATGGTGACATAAGTACATGTACTTTGATAATAAATTTACTTTGAACTTTGAACCTTACAGAGGATCTTTGGAGCTGTTTGGAAGAGGCCAGTGGGAAGCCTATTAATGCTGTAATGAGCACATGGACGAAACAGATGGGGTTTCCTCTCATTTATGTGGAAGAAGAACAGGTGAGTTACTTTAAGACAAGTTATATCTATATATGCACTCAGTGACCACTTTATCAGGTAGACCTGTACACCTTGTTAATGCAAATATTTATCAGCCAATCATGTGGCAGCAACTCGTCCATGAAATCATGCAGACATGGTCAAGAGATTCAGTTGTTGTTCAGACTGAACATCAGAATGGGGAAGAAAGTGATCTAAGTTACTTCGACCGTGAAATGATTGTTGATGCCAGGTGGGGTCTTGCGAATCTCAGAAACTGCTGATCTCCTGGGATTTACATGCACAACAATCTCTATAGTTGACAGAGAATGGTGTAAAAACAAACAAAAAACAGCCAGTGAATGGCAGTACTGTGGGTGAAAGCATCTTGTTAATGAGGGAGGTCAGAGGAGAATGGCCGGATTGGTTCAAGCTGACAGGAAGGCAGCAGTAACTCAGATAACTACACGTTACAGCAGTGGTTTGCAGAAGAGCATCTCTGAGCGCACAACATGTCGAATATGGAAATGTATGGGCTATGGCAGCTGAAGACCACACCGCATTCCTCTCCTGTACACCCTATCCTCATTATATGCAGGGGATACATTCTTCGAAGTCGACGCATAAAGTGAAAACGCATAATGTGAATAATTATTTAAATGGAGGAAATAGGGATGCGTTCTTGAGGGCTTCCTAAATATGTTTTATCTGTAATTTTCACATTTTCATACCAATACGACAGAAAAGCAGTACCACAAGGCAACATTCATATTATATTTCATCAATTTAGGGTAATATTCAACATAATAAATCATAGAAAGTTAACATACTAGGGTGTAGAGTACTCACCAGCAGTGGCAGGTATGTTTGCTGCAGGAGTTGAGTGGTTGTTGTGGTGTCGGGCAGCTTTACATGGATGAGGTGGATGGTTCTGTGTCATCAGGATCATCAAGAACAGCAAGGGGTGAAGGAAGACTCACAGAACCCTCAGTACTGCCTGCAGCAGGTGATGACACCGGTTTGAAGAAAGTAGTGAGGATAGTTTGCTTGGCAGCATTTTGTTTTTCAGCATAAATTTGCTTGTAGGGAAAAAGGCATGACTGCAGGGAGCGACTGAAATGCTGACTCCATTCCAAACTTGGGTCCTTGTCCATCGCCATTTGTGCCAAGTGTTCCTCAGCCTTAAAAAAAAAAAAAAAAAAAAAAAAAAATTCTGCCAGTTGCTTCAGAGTGGAAGACAATAGGTGCAGGAGTAGGCCATTCAGCCCTTCGAGCCAGTACAATTCACTGTGATCATGGCTGATCATCCACAATCAGTACCCTGTTCCTGCCTTCTCCCCATATTCCTTGACTCCGCTATCTTTAAGAACTCTATCTAACTCTTTCTTGAAAGAATTCAGAGTATTGGCCTCCACTGCATTCTGAGGCAGAGCATTCTACAGAACCACAACCCTCTGTGTGAAAAAGTTTTTCCTCAACTCCGTTCTAAATGGTCTACCCCTTATTCTTAAACTGTGGCCTCTGGTTCTGGACTCCCCCAACATTGGGAACCTGTTTCCTGCCTCTAGCGCAGCGGTCCCCAACCACCGGGCCGCAGACCATTTGCTACTGGGCCGCAAGGAAACGATATGATTTGGTGATATGAGTCAGCTGCACCTTTCCTCATTCCCTGTCACGCCCACTGTTGAGCTTGAACACACGCGAGGTCATTACCCGCGCGTCATCCATGTCAGCGCGGGAAAGAGATCTACTCCTCGAGCTTGCAAATGACGGCGGGCTGACAAGTATGTTTGACATAACATCTCTGCCGGCATTCTGGATCAAAGTCAAGGCTAAATATCCTGAGATAGCCACGAAAGCACTGAAAATGTTGCTTCCATTTCCAACATATCTCTGCAATGAATGCGACGAAAACTAAATAGACTGGACATAAGGAACCTCCTTTGAGTATCGCTGTCTCCCATCACCCCTCGATAGGACCGTCTTGTTGCAGGGAAACAAGCCCAGGGCCCCCACTGATTCCGCGATACTGGTGTGTTGCAATGATTTTATATGTTCATACGGGGAAAATATGTGTGTTTAATATCCAAACGTTACTTAAAATGTTATGATGCTACTGACTGATAAAGTGACTTATATAACCATATAACAATTACAGGACGGAAATAGGCGATCTCGGCCCTTCTAGTCCGTGCCGAAAGCTACTCTCACCTAGTCCCACTGACCTGCACTCAGCCCATACCCCTCCATTCCTTTCCTGTCCATATACTTATCCAATTTTTCTTTAAATAATATCGAAACTGCCTCTACCACTTCTACTGAAAGTTCTTTCAACACTTTAAGCTCCCTTGTCCTCCCCTGATGAGTGACTTATCACTATATTCATGCGAGGAAAATATGCGCTGTGTGTTTAATATTAAATTTGTTAGATAAACCCTTTTAGAAACGAAATTGAGTGTATTAGCCCCTTATTACCAATATTCTGGTCATGATGAACTCCAGCCCCCCCCCCCCCGAACAGAATTGCCAAAAACGCTTTGCAGAGAATAATATCGGCAGGTACATGCATGCGCAGGTCACGCATGCGCACTGATACCTGTGCAAGGCTTCATGGTTCATGGTCATTGTAGTCTTTCTCTGACTGCTACTCTTGTCCGTTGGCAACCCTACACCCCGCCTCCCGGGTCGGCCAGTCCGCAAGAATATTGTCAATATTAAACCGGTCCGCGGCGCAAAAAAGGTTGGGGACCCCTGCTCTAGCGTGTCCAATCCCTCAATAATCTTAAGTTTCAATCAGATCCCCTCTCATCCTTCTAAATTCCAGTGTATACAAGCCCAGTCACTCCAATCTTTCAACATATGACATTCTCGCCATCCCTGGAATTAACCCAGTGAACCTACGCTGCACTCCCTCCATAGCAAGAATGTCCTTCCTCAAATTTGGAGACCAAAACTGCACGCAGTACTCCAGGTGGGGTCTCTCCAGGACCTTGTACAACTGCAGAAGGACCTCTTTGCTCCTATACTCAACTCCCCTTGTTATGAAGGCCAACATGCCCTTAGCTTTCTTCACTGCCTGCTGTACCTGTATGCTTACTTTCAGTGACTGATGAACAAGGACACCCAGATCTCGTTGTACCTCCCCTTTTCCTAACTTGACACCATTCAGATAGTAATCTGCCTTCCTGTTCTTGCCACCAAAGTGGATAACCTCACATTTATCCACATTAAACTGCATCTGCCCACTCACCCAACCTGTCCAAATCACTCTGCATTCTCATAACATCCTCCTCACATTTCACACTGTCACCCAGTTTTGTGTCATCTGCAAATTTGCTAATGTTACTTTTAATCCCTTCATCTAAATCATTAATGTATATTGTAAATAGCTGTGGTCCCAGCACCGAGCCTTGTGGTACCCCACTAGTCACTGCCTGCCATTCTGAAAAGAACCCGTTAATCCCTACTCTTTGTTTCCTGTCTGCCAAGCAATTTTCTATCCATTCAGTACCCTACCCCCAATACCATGTGCCCTAATTTTGCCCACGAATCTCCAATGTGGGACCTTATCAAAGGCTTTCTGAAAGTGCAGGTACACTACATCCACTGGCTTTCCCATGTCTATTTTCAAAGTTACATCCTCAAAAAATTCCAGAAGATTAGTCAAGCGCGATTTCCTCTTCATAAATCCATGCTGACTCGGACCTATCCTGCTACTGCTATCCAAATATGCCGCTATTTCATCTTTTATAATTGACTCCAGCATCTTCCTTCCAGACCTGACCTCTTCCCAGGATTCATCAATGTCGTTGATGGTATGTCTGATGTTGAAGGACTTTCACCATTCCCTCACCGTTGGTAAACTCCCAGGATTTTCAAAATCATCTGTTGCTTGCAGCATCTGAGAGACAGTTCGCCTTTTTAAAAAAAAAAGCCTTGAATGTGGATATCACACCTTTGGTCGAGTGGTTGAATCAGCGATGTTGTGTTAGGCGGCAGGAAACGCACTTATGTTAGGATGAATGCTGTCCAAATGTTTAGGATGGGCTGGCGCATTGTCAAGCAACAAAAGAACTTTAAAGGCAAGGTTCTGTTCCGGGCAGTAGCGTTCAGCCTCAACGGCAAAATGATTAGCAAACCCATCCTCAAAGATCTGACCAGTGACCCATGCTTTCTTGTTAGCTGCCCAGTGGACAGGAAGCATATTCTTACACAAACCCTTAAGAGCACGGGGATTTAGTGAATGGTAAACTAAGAGAGGTTTCATCTTACAGTCTCCTTTGGCATTGGAACACCTAAGCAAAGTCAATCTATCCTTTGCTGCCTTGAAACCTGACGCAGTTTTTTCATCCTTATATAAGTGCGTTTCAGCATATGCTTCCAAAAAAGTCTGGTTTCATCTGCATTAAACACCTGCTTTGGTGTGATGCCCAACTCAGCTAACGTAGCCCGCAACTGCACAGGTAGCGTCCCAGAGCTGTCTTACCTTCACCTGACACCGCCCTGTTTATAATTTCCAACTTCTTTTCCCAAGTGTTAAAGTGGTTCTCTGCTGCTTGGCTGATGGCCCAGGACTTGACATCGGACGCTTAGGAGGCATAGTTAAATATTTCAAGCACAAAATCACTACACCGTAGTAAAAACACAAACGTTTAAGAGCGCAAGAGCACACATCCACGTGTTGCCAAAACCAATGCGAGACTGGCAGGAGTGAGACTGTGAGGCGTGCGCACGTGACTTGTATTGGCGGGAAAGCAGTGCCCTCGCATAACTGTGAGTTTTGGACGCATATAACAAGAAGTTGGTAGAAATAGGTTCCTTGCATAACTGTGAATCCGCATTGTCTGAAGACGCATATAACGAGGATAGGATGTACCTAGTAAACTGGCTACTGATTGTATATACAGTACCATATCTGTTGAGAGAGAGAGTGTAAATGGATTTATCGCAGTTAAGCTGGTGTCACAATGACAGAGGTGAAATGAAGAATGAGGTTCTGCAATTTGAACTTGTGTAACTGGGTAACAAATAAAACAACGTTTTAATGCCTAGATTACATCCATTGCTATGTGCTATTGAGTCAAGTAATAGGGGGAGTCATCAGATGAATGCATGGTTGAAGAGATGGTATGGGGGGGCATTAAATTTCTTGATTGCTGGGGCCATTCTGGCGAAAGGTGGGCCTAATGTCCTTGCGTGGGTGCAGTTTGATAGAGCTGCCGAGGAGAGCCAAAGCTAATTTGTCAAGATACTCGGACGTGTGAGTACAGTAAGTTGTGGGGAACCAATAAATGAAGTAGGAAAACTTAAGCCTCCAGGCTTTGAGCAGCAGCCATTCATAGATCGGAAGCCTGAGAAGGTGTAGCTTGCTCAGGTTCGCCGATTGAATGGAAAAGGCTATGACTCACGGCAGCTTGGCACTTTGAGCACCCATTTGGAGATTGGAAGCATGAGAACAAATAATTCACTCAGGCTTTGTGCAGCAGCCAATTAGCTTTCAGGATTTAAAAACGCAAACACGAGGAATTCTGCAGATGCTGGAAATTCAAGCAACACACATCAAAGTTGCTGGTGAACGCAGCAGGCCAGGCAGCATCTCTAGGAAGTGGTACAGTCGACGTTTCAGGCCGAGACCCTTCGTCAGGACTAACGTTAGTAAGGAGTCCCCCTTCTCCTTACCTACCATCCTATCAGCCTCTGGATCTAATACATTATCCTCCGCAATTTCAGCTATCTCCAAAAGGATCATAACACTGAACATGTCTTTACCTCCCACCACCCCCCAGCTTTCTGCTGGGATCACACCCTCCTCAATTCTCTTGTTCATTCATCTCTCCCCACTAATCTCCCTCCAGGCACTCATCTCTGCAAGTGGCCCAAGTGCTACACCTGCCCAGACACCACTTCCTTCACCTCTATTCAGGGCCCCAAACAGTCCTTCCAGGTGAGGCAACACTTCACCTGCAAATCTGCTGGGGTTGTCCTATTGTTACCAGTGTTTCCAATGCAGCCTCCTCTGCATTGGTGAGACCCTTTGTAAATTAGGGGACCACTTCGTCGAGCATCTCCACACCATCTGTCACAAGGAGGACTTCCCGGTGGCCAGCGCAATCGGTGGATGCGTTTTCAATTTCAATGTTTAAGAGAAGTTTGGATAGGTTCGTGGATGGTAGGGCTATGGCCCTGGTGTAGGCTGATGAGACTGGGCAGATTAATAGTTTGGTGCTGTAGTGTTCTATGACGCTATGACTTTAATGAGGGTCTCTAGAGGCCTCCAAGCAGTCATGAGGAAATGGGGGGTGGCATTATTGGAGATCAACTGTCTGGTGCCTAGCACCAAAGTAAACAGCTGAAGTCTTGAAGGAATAATTATCAGTATTCAGATGGAAAAGGACATTGCCGTTGCAGAACTGGATAGGATGAGCTTGTTTTCCTTGGGGTGGAAAAAGCTACTTGGTAACAGATTGAGGGACACAGTATAAGTGGTAAGAAACTCATTGCTTCACATAATTGTTTGTGGTGTAAGTTAGAGGTAAGGGTTATAAGATTTGCAGGGCTTTGAATAAAATCTTTTCTGACCAGTGTACTTAAAACAGCATGGGTTAAACCATAAGGCAAAAGAACAGGATTAGGTCATTCAGCCCATCAAGTTTTCTCTGCCATTGGATCATGGCTGATTTACTATTCCTCTCAACCCCATTCTCCTGATCTTCTCCATGTAACCTTTGACGGCATGATTAAGTACCTGTGGACTTCTATTTTAAATGTACCCAAATGACTTGGCCTCCACAGCCCTTCGTGGCAATGAATTTCTACAGATCTAACACCCTCTGGCTAAAAAGACTGGTACTTGACAACCAGCACTTTTTTTTTTGTTTGAGGCACTTAGGTATTTGAATAGGCTCAGGTGGCAAGGTGGAGGTACGTCACTACCAAAGGAGATGTAAGGCACTCCTTCTCTCCACTAACCATGTAAATCACCCTTGGGTAAGATGTAGCTCCTGCTAGGCCCATGGGAGCAGGTGGTGGATGGTCGTATGAGCAGCCGGTGCAGATCACAAGCCCTGGTTATGTGATCACTGATGCCAGGCAGACAGTCTCTGAAGAGGATTGATAATGGCTGAGGTCACCTGTCTTGTAAAGACACTGCCCAGGATCATGTGGATAAATACAATTGGCATTGATGGGCAAGAATGTCAATATGGATGTGGTGAGCCTAACGAACTAACTTTTCTGACAATAACATGAGGACCTTGGGTAAACAATGGGAGCATGAACATTTTTGCCTATTCATTTGCCTCTCTAAATGCCTCTCAAAAATAGTGATTGTATCTGATTTCACCAGCAAATCTGGTAGGAAGTTCTGGATATAAATCATTCTATGTGTCATCATCATCAGCATGATTACGTGCCATGTGTATGACATAGGTGACCATGGTCTTTCCATGACCATGATTGTGCTTGGCAAATTTTTCTGCAGAAGTGGTTTGCTATTGCCTTCTGGACAATGTCTTTACAAGATGGGTGACCCCTTGCATCAGTGGTCACATAACCAAGAATTGTGATATGCACCAGCTGCTCATACGACTATCCACCTCCTACTCCTGTGGCTTCATGTGACCCTGATTGGGGGGCTAAGCAGATGCTACACCTTGCCCAAGGATGACCTGCAAGTCTAGCAGAGGGAAGGAGCACCTTATACCTCCTTTGGTAGAGACCACCCTGCCAGCCAAATTCTATGTGTATTGTTTTTTTTTAAAGATTTCATGTGAAATTCCCTTTAATACTCTTTCCAATCACCTTTAGTGTCATGTTACAGTTGTATAAAACCACTCTTATTTACTTTACCTATACCTACAATAAATGATTTATATTACATTTATATCATTGAACTATGACTTTTACTTACTGAAAATGAATACTAGAGCACGAGAAATTAAAGAAGGGAAAGGTTCCGGCAGGAACAGGAAAAAAAAATGGTGATCCTGGAACATCAAAGGAAGCTCCGATAACTATGGAACTAATGAAGAAACTTCTAGATGAAACAGTTAATCAAAGACTCACCGGAATTGGAGGAGTGTTGAAGTCGATGCAAGAGGATTCAAGAACATTCAGACGTGAAATTAATCAACAACAAGTCAGAATCTCGGAACTAGATGAAGATGGCCGCAAAAGAGATTGAAAAATTGAAGCTCTTGAAACAAGTTTAACTTCGGTAACTCAGCAACTGGAATGTTATCAAGCTAAGAATATCGATCTTGAAAATCGCTCCTGACGACAGAATTTGCGAATAATCGGTTTTCCTGAAGATGTTGAGACGGGAGATCCCACCAAATATTTCTCTAAATTGCTAATGGATGTGTTTGGGTCCGATATATTAGAGGAGCCCCCACTATTAGATCGCACCGTTCTTTTTGTTTTAATCCAGAGAATTTGACCAGACCGAGACCAATCATCATTCAGTTTCATCATGTCCATGATAAGGAACGAGTTATTTGAGCTGCTCGGAAGAAGGGTATGATCCAATTTCAAGAATTCAAGTTCAGGATTGTTGAAGTCTACAGCCAAGACGTACTGAAAAAACGGATGGCTTTTAAACCACAGATGGCAGAACTTTATTGTCGGGGCTATAAAATAGCGCTACTGTTTCCAGCCCGTTGGAGAGTGGTTATGCTGGACAACTCGCGTAGCCTGTTTAAAAATCCGATAGAAGCCCAAAGTTTTCTCGATAATCTGCCTCTCTCTGGGGAGGATTAATTAATGTATCGTTTTGTTTTCTCTCTCGTCTTTGATTTTATAGTTTGAGGGTTTTTCCCTTGATCTTGCAGTGTAGGTTCGCTTTATACTGTTAAATGATATTATGCTTTTCTGTTAGTGATCTTGTATATCTTACTCTTAATACTTTTTGAAAGTTATTTAGTTACAATTTTAATGCTTGTTTTCTTTCTGAAATATTACTGGAGTATTAGATTTTAAGATGGTGGATTGTTTTCTTCTCCCCAGAATCCTTTCTGTTTCTAACGTCACTTAAGATCACTTATATATGAAAAATTAATCTAGTAATATAATCTAACGTTTGATGTTCTTTGAAATATGAGTAAGAAGGAACTATTCGATGCTTATAATCGTGTAAGCTTTTTCTTACCATTATAGCTATTTTTTTTACTTTTTTTTGAATATGGGTGGTATTTCTTTTGGTAAACATATTTCTTTTGGGTTGTCTTCTGGAAAGATGGGGTTAGGATTAGCTTTAGATTTAGCATTGGCCACTTTCTGGTTTTTTTTTTGGGTTTTTGTGGGAGGAGGGTGGTATTCTTGTTCTTTAACTCATTTTTGCTTTTTAAATGAGCTGACCTGAAACTACCAAAATGTCTGAAATGTCATAACTTCCAGTTCCTCTTTGGATCTTTTTTCCCCTTCCGGGGTCATGAGTCTGTACTCTGGTTAACCTTTTACATATGCTCGAGCTCATTACGATGGATAAGATTATTAATTTGGTTTCTTGGAATACAAATGGCTTAAACCACCCGATTAAGTGGAAGAGGTTGCCTACCTTTCCGACTTCAAATCCTACTGATACTATTGATAAAATTTTAGGTTTAAATCCTTTTCAGAAGGGATTAATAGCAATTATCTATGATATAATTATGAAATTACAGCTAGGTATATCTGATAAAATTAAAAATGAATGGAAAAGTGAACTTCAACTTTGTCTACCTATAGAGAAATGGGATAACGTTTTTCAGTTAGTTAGTACTTCTTCTATATGTGCTAAACATACATGAATACAATTTAAAGTATTACATAGAGCCCATATGTCCAAAGATAAATTAGCCCGTTTTTATTCCCATATAAACCCTACTTGTGATAGATGTCACTCTGAGGTGGCTTCTTTAACTCATATGTTTTGGTCCTGTCCTCTTTTGGAAAAATATTGGAAACATATTTTTGATACTATTTTAACAGTTTTGATTTGATTTAAAACCCCATCCTATTACAGCAATTTTTGGATTCTCAATGGTAGAACATGGATCTTTGTCTTCTTCAGCCTGTCAGATGATAGCTTTTGTTACTTTAATGGCTGGAAGATCTATTTTGTTGAACTGGAAGGAAACCAATCCTCCTACTACATTCCAGTGGTTTTCTCAAACTATATTAAACTTAAATTCAGAAAACATTAGAAGTGATAGTTTTGATCCTTCGGTTAAATTGGAAGAAACTTGGAAACCTTTTATGCAACATTTTCATATGATGTAATTTGACCTTTCCGAATTTTTTTTTAACTTAAATTATATGAATAGAGGAGCGGAGTTGACGACATTACTGAATGTGTCTGATTGAAGATATTGGTCTAGCCCTGTTCTGTTTCTTTTTGGGTTTTTTTTCTTTTGGGGTTTTTCTTTGTATATGTTTTTTCTCTATATTTTTTTTTCTGTATGACTAATTTCATTATGAGTTTGGAACTCTATTATACCTATGTTACTTAAAATCCTTTTTGTATATGCTTATTAAGATTGTTCCAATCTCTTTGTATCAACTTTGTTATTGAGTTTATAATTTTGAAAGTTAATAAAAAGATGTAAAAAGAAAAGAAAGACCACACTTAAAATATTGTGTACAGTTCTCATTGCCACATGTCAGGAAGGATGTAGTAGCAAGAGAGTTCAGAATAGATTCGCCAGGATGTAGCAAAAACAGGAGGGCTGTGGTTGCCATGCCCAAGAGCAGAACCATCTACAAAAGTGGTTGATAGAACCCTGTCGATCACACGCAAGGCCCTCCCCACCATTGAGTACATCTGCAAAGAGTACTGCCATAAGAAAACAGCATCTGTCATCAAGGACCTCCACCATCTGGGACATTCTTCACTAATACCTTCGGGTAGAGCCTTAGCTCCCACACCAGCAGGTTCAAAAACAGTTATCATCAGGCTCCTGAACCAGAGTGGATAACTTCACTCAGCACAACCCTGAACTGATACACGATCAACAGACTGGCTTTCAAGGAGTCTTCACAACTCATCTTTTCTATATTATTTATTTGCAGTTTGTCGTCTTTCGCACTTTGTCAGTCTTTATAACTATATAACATTTACAGCACAGAAACAGGCCATCTCGGCCCCTCCAGTCCGTGCCAAATGCTTACTCTCACCTAGTCCCACCGACCTGCACTCAGCCTATAACCCTCCATTCCTTTCCTGTCTATATAGCTGTTCAATTTAACTTTAAATGACAATATCGAACCTTCCTCAACCACTTCTGCTGGAAGCTCGTTCCACACAGCTACCACTCTCTGAGTAAAGAAGTTCCCCCTCATGTTACCCCTAAACTTTTGCCCCCTAACTCTCAACTCATGTTCTCTTGTTTGAATCTCCCCTACTCTCAATGGAAAAAGCCTATCCACGTCAACTCTATTTATCCCTCTCATAATTTTAAATACTTCTATCAAGTCCCCTCTCAACCTTCTACGTTCCAAAGAATAAAAACCCAACTTGTTCAACCTTTCTTTGTAACTTAGGTGATGAAACCCAGGTAACATTCTAGTAAGTCTTCTCTGTACTCTCTCTATTTTGTTGACATCTTTCCTATAATTCGGTGACCAAAACTGTACACAATACTCCAAATTTGGCCTCACCAATGCCTTGTACAATTTCAACATTACATAGATATGTGAAAAGGAAAAGACTGGTAAAGACAAATGTAGGTCCCCTGCAGACAGAAACAGGTGAATTGATTGTGTGGAACAAGGACATGGCAGACCAATTGAATAACTACTTTGGTTCTGCCTTCACTAAGGAGGACATAAATAATCTTCCGGAAATAGTAAAGGACAGAGGGTCCAGTGAGATGGAGGAACTGGGGGAAATGCATGTTAGTAGGGAAGTGGTGTTAGGTAAATTGAAGGGATTAAAGGCAGATAAATCCCCAGGGCCAGATGGTCTGCATCCCAGAGTGCTTAAGGAAGTAGCCCAAGAAATAGTGGATGCATTAGTGATAATTTTTCAAAACTCTTTAGATTCTGGACTAGTTCCTGAGGATTGGAGGGTGGCTAATGTAACCCCACTTTTTAAAAAAGGAGGGAGAGAGAAACCGGGGAACTATAGACCAGTTAGCCTAACATCGGTGGTGGGGAAAATGCTAGAGTCAGTTATCAAAGATGTGATAACAGCACACTTGGAAAGCGGTGAAATCATCGGACAAAGTCAGCATGGATTTCTAAAAGGAAAATCATGTCTGACGAATCTCATAGAATTTTTTGAGGATGTAACTAGTAGAGTGGATAGGGGAGAACTGGTGGATGTGATATATTTAGATTTTCAAAAGGCTTTTGACAAGGTCCCAAGGTCCCACACAGGAGATTAGTGTGCAAACTTAAAGCACATGGTATTGGGGGTATGGTATTGATGTGGATAGAGAATTGGTTGGCAGACAGGAAGCAAAGAGTGAGAATAAATGGGACCTTTTCAGAATGGCAGGCAGTGACTAGCGGGGTACTGCAAGGCTCAGTGCTGGGACCCCAGTTGTTTACAATATATATTAACGACTTAGATGAGGGAATTAAATGCAGCATCTCCAAGTTTGCGGATGACACGAAGCTGGGTGGCGGTGTTAGCTGTGAGGAGAATGCTAAGAGGATGCAGAGTGACTTGGATAGGTTAGGTGAGTGGGCAAATTCATGGCAGATGCAGTTTAATGTGGATAAATGTGAAGTTATCCACTTTGGTGGCAGAAACAGGAAAACATTATTATCTGAATGGTGATGGATTAGGAAAAGGGGAGGTGCAACGAGACCTGGGTGTCATTATACACCAGTCATTGAAAGTGGGCATACAGATACAGCAGGCGGTGAAAAAGGCGAATGGTATGCTGGCATTCGTAGCAAGAGGATTCGAGTACAGGAGCAGGGAGGTACTACTGTAGTTGTACAAGGCCTTGGTGAGACCACACCTGGAGTATTGTGTGCAGTTTTGGTCCCCTAATCTGAGGAAAGACATCCTTGCCATAGAGGGAGTACAAAGAAGGTTCACCAGATTGATTCCTGGGATGGCAGGACTTTCATATGATGAAAGACTGGATCAACTAGGCTTATACTCATTGGAATTTAGAAGATTGAGGGGGTATCTGATTGAAACGTATAAAATCCTAAAGGGATTGGACAGGCTAAATGCAGGAAGATTGTTCCCGATGTCAGGGAAGTCCAGAACGAGGGGTCACAGTTTGAGGATAAAGGGGAAGCCTTTTAGGACTGAGATTAGGAAAAACTTCTTCACACAGAGAGTGGTGAATCTGTGGAATTCTCTGCCACAGGAAACAGTTGAGGCCAGTTCATTGGCTACATTTAAGAGGGAGTTAGATATGGCCCTTGTGGCTAAAGGGATCAGGGGGTCTGGAGGGAAGGCTGGTACAGGGTTTTGAGTTGGATGATCAGCCATGATCATACTGAATGGCGGTGCAGGCTCGAAGGGCCGAATGGCCTACTCCTGCACCTATTTTCTATGTTTCTATCCCAACTCCTTTACTCAATGCTCTGATTTATAAAGGCCAGCATACCAAAAGCTTTCTTCACCACCCTATCCACATGAGATTCCATCTTCAGGGAACTATGCACCATTATTCCTAGATCCCTCTGTTCTACTGCATTCTTCAGTGCCCTACCATTTACCATGTATGTCCTATTTTGATTAGTCCTACCAAAATGTAGCACCTCACATTTATCAGCATTAAATTCCATCTGCCATCTTTCAGCCCACTCTTCTAACTGGCCTAAATCTCTCTGCAAGCTTTGAAAACCTACTTCATTATCCACAACTCCACCTATCTTAGTATCATCAGCATACTTACTAATCCAATTTACCACCCCATCATCCAGATCATTAATATATATGACAAACAACATTGGACCCAGTACAGATCCCTGAGGCACACCACTAGTCACCGGCCTCCAATCTGCCAAACAGTTGTCCACCACTACTCTCTGGCGTCTCCCATCCAGCCACTGCTGAATCCATTTTACTGCATCAATATTAATACCTAACGATTGAACCTTCCTGACTAACCTTCCGTGTGGAACCTTATCAAAGACCTTACTGAAGTCCATATAAACAAAATCCGCAGCTTTACCCTCGTCAACTTTCCTAGTAACCTCTTCAAAAAATTCAATAAGATTTGTCAACATGACCTTCCACGCACAGATCCATGTTGAGTGTTCCTAATCAGACCCTGTCTATCCAGATAATTATATATACCATCTCTAAGAATACTTAATCCATCAATTTACCCACCACTGACGTCAAACTCTCAGGCCGATAATTGCTAGGTTTACTCTTAGAACCCTTTTTAAACAATGGCACAACATGAGCAATACGCCAATTCTCCAGCACCATCCCCTTTTTTAATGACATTTGAAATATTTCTGTCAGAGCCCCTGCTATTTCCACACTAACTTCCCTCAAGGTCCTAGGGAATATCCTGTCAGGACCCGGAGATTTATTCACTTTTATATTCCTTAAAAGTGCCAGTACTTGCTCTTCTTTAAACATCATAGTTTCCATAACTTCCCCACCTGTTTCCCTTATCTTACACAATTCAATATCCGTCTCCTTAGTGAATACCGAAGGAAAGAAATTGTTTAAAATCTCCCCCATCTGTTTTGGCTCCACACATAGTTGTCCACTCTGATTCTCTAAATTTATCCCTCACTATCCTTTTGCCATTAATATATCTGTAGACACCCTTTGGATTCATTTTCACCTTACTTACCAAAGCAACCTCGTATCTTCTTTTAGCTTTTCTAATTTCTTTCTTAAGATTCTTTTTACATTCTTTATATTCCTCGTGCACCTCATTTACTCCATGCTGCCTATATTTATTGTAGATGTCTCTCTTTTTCCGAACCAAGTTTCCAATATCCCTTGAACACCATGGCTCTCTCAAACTTTTAACCTTTCCTTTCAACCTCACAGGAACATAAAGATTCTGTACCCTCAAAATTTCACCTTTAAATGCCCTCCATTTCTCTATTACATCCTTCCCATAAAACAAATTGTCCCAATCCACGCCTTCTAAATCCTTTCGCATCTCCTCAAAGTTAGCCTTTCTCCAGTCAAAAATCTCAACCCTGGGTCCAGACCTATCCTTCTCCATAATTATATTGAAACTAATGGTATTGTGATCACTGGACCCGAAGTGCTCCCCAACACGTACCTCCGTCACCTGACCTATCTCATTCCCTAACAGGAGATCCAACACTGCCCCTTCTCTAGTTGGTACCTCTCGTTATGTATCGTGCTTTGTACAAACCCCATTTCCAGAAAAGTTGGGATATTTTCCAAAATGCAATAAAAACAAAACTGTGTGATATGTTAATTCACGTGAACCTTTATTTAACTGACAAATGTACAAAGAAAAGATTTTCAATAGTTTTACTGACCAACTTAATTGTATTTTGTAAACATACACAAATTTAGAATTTGATGGCTGCAACACACTCAACAAAAGTTGGGACAGAGGCATGTTTACCATTGTGTTACATCACCTTTTCTTTTAATAACACTTTTTAATCGTTTTGGAACTGAGGATACTAATTGTAGTAGATTTGCAATTGGAAATTTTGTCCATTCTTGCTTGATATAAGACTTCAACTGCTCAACAGTCCGTGGTCTCCGTTGTCCGATTCTCCTCTTCATGATGCGCCATACATTTTCAATAGGAGATAGATCTGGAGTGGCAGCAGGCCAGTCAAGCACACACACTCTGTGTCTACAAAGCCAGGCTGTTGTAGCCCGTGCGGAATGTGGTCTGGCATTGTCCTGCTGAACGTCCCGGGAAGAGACGTCGCCTTGATGGCAACATGTCTCTCTAAAATCCTAATATACGCCTCAGAGTCAATGGTACCTTCACATACATGCAACTCACCCATGCCGTGGGCACTGATGCACCCCCATACCATCACAGATGCTGGCTTTTGCACCTTTCGCTGATAACAATCTGGATGGTCGTTTTCATCTTTGGCACGGAGAACTCGATGCCCTGTTTTTTCCAAAAACTAGCTGAAATGTGGACTCATCTGACCATAGCATACGGTTCCACAGTCTTTCGGTCCATCTGAGATGAGCTCGGGCCCAGAGAACTCGCCGGTGTTTCTGCATAGAGTTGTATGGCTTCCTCCTTGCGTAATACAGTTTCAAGTTGCATTTCTGGATGCAGTGATGGACTGTGTTGAGTGACAATGGTTTTCCGAAGTACTCCCGAGCCCAGGTGGCTATAATTGTCACAGTAGCATGACGGTTTCTTAGGCAGTGCCGCCTGAGGGCTCGAAGATCACGCGCATTCAACAGTGGTTTCCGACCTTGCCCTTTACGCACTGAGATGTCTCTGAATTCTCTGAATCTTTTCACAATATTATGTACAGTAGATATTGAAAGACCTAAATTCTCTGCAATCTTGCGTTGAGAAATGTTCCTTTTGAACTGATACTTGAATCTTGTGCACTTTTCAATCTTATTTTAACTCTGTCCCAACTTCTGTTGAGTGTGTTGCAGCCATCAAATTCTAAATTTGTGTATGTTTACAAAATACAATTAAGTTGGTCAGTAAAACTATAGAAAATCTTTTCTTTGTACTTTTGTCAGTTAAATAAAGGTTCACATGAATTAACGTATCACAGATTTTTGTTTTTATTGCATTTTGGAAAATATCCTAACTTTTCTGGAAATGGGGTTTGTATATTCTATTGTATTTTTTATTTTCTTGTAAATGTCTGCAAGAAAATGAATCTCAACATATAACATATACATACTTTGATAATAAATTTACTTTGAACCTTTGAACTTTGAAGGTGGCTTGGGCAGCCTAGCCAATGAGGGGTGACCTTATACAGGTTTATAAAATAATGGCAGGCAAAGATAGGATAGGTAGAATCTTCCTCCCGGGACAGCAAAATTTAGGTAATAGAGGGCATTTAAAGTAAGATGGGGGCGGGGGAGAATTAAAGAAAATGAAGGATAAGATTTTCCACACAAAAAGAGTATGAATATCTGGAACAAGCTACCAATGGAGGCAGATACAATAACAACAATGTTTAAAAAGTGTTTGGACTGATACTTGACAGAAAAGGCAGAGAAATGGGATTCGTTTGGATGATTATCATGGTCAGCATAGACAAGGTGACTGACAGGGTCTGTTTCTGTGCTCTACATTTCTGTGATGCTAAGCCTATGCCCTCTTTTGGATTATGGTCACTCTCCCGAAGTGTTTTCCCTACTTCCACTTCCACCACTTGTTCAGCATTATTTCCTAAGATGAGGCCAAATGTTGTCTGCTGATGGCAGCATAGTGGTTGGTGTAATGCTTTACAGTGCCAGTGATCACCAATCAGGGTTCAATTACCTCCACTGTCTGTAAGGAATTTTTTATGTTCTTCTTGTGACCGTGTGGTTTTGCCCCCAGTCCTCTGGTTTCCTCTCATACTCCAAAGACATATGGTTGAAGTTTGGGTTAGTAAGTTGTGAGCAGGCTATGTTGGCACTGGAGTTATGGCGACATTTATAGGCTGCCTTTGGATTGTGTTGGTGGTTGACACAAAATGTATTTCATTGTATGCTTCAATATGCATGTGATTCAGTTTATCTTTATCTTTAGTAAGACTGTCCTCTCATATTGTCTGAAAAATATTTACTTGGAGGTACTTGCCAAATTCCACCCCATCTGAGCCCCTTGTCTCAAAGCTACCCCAGTCAATGTTAGAAAAGTTTAAATCTTGCACTACTATTACCCAATTTACTTTACACCTCTATGTGATTTGCTTTATTACCTGTTCCTCTAAAACCTACTATCGGGAAGCCTAAAGTATAATTCCAAAAAGGTGATCTTACTTGCGGCTTGTTATGTTGCTGGCATTTAGGGCAGCATTGAAGGTCCTCCATCTCTGGTGGTGTTCAGGACTTCCTTCATCAGGCCAGTAGCTTCTTCTCAGTTTTCACTGCTGTCAGTCATGCTAGTCCCCGGTGGAGACTCAGGAATACCATCGCACTTGGGTGTAGAAAGATTCTTCATTACTGTTTCTGTAACGGTTTTGTTTTACCAGTCAGTGTTGTTAGCCCTGAGCTGATCCTCTGAACCTGGAGGCCTGGTGGACCACTCTTAGTCTATCCTCTACTCTTTGACTCATTTGGAGTTGGTGACCCTACCAAGACCGAAAGCAAAAAGCCTTGAGTCCAGCCAACATAGTTCTCTGGGTCATTGGGGCACGCAAGCCTCCAAACCACAAGATTGTGGTTCTCTTGGAGGAACAAGGTTATCACCCCTCTCTTATTCACTAGTTCTACCCATTGCTCCTTAGACACTTGAGACATGTCACAAAACATTTAAGCTTGTGTTCATCTCATATGCTCGATGTGGAGTTCAGTGATAACTAAAAATAAACTTTAAAATCTCTTTCAGGAGAAAGATGACCGAGTATTGAAGATTTCCCAGAAGAAATTTTGTGCCAGTGGACCATTTACTGGTAAGTGCACATGCTGCTTTGTTGTAATTTATCTTTAAATATTGAAAAAAGCTCTTCATACTTCCAGAATTGGATGTGTTTCCTTTTCATGAATATCCCAGTGCAGTTACTGTCATCTCAGAGGATGCAATTATAGCAGGGGTTCCCAACCTGGGGTTCATAGACTCCTCGGTTCATGGTAGGGGTCCATAGCATAAAAAAGGGTTGGAAACCCCCTGAACTATAGTGTTCCTGAATTGATTGATCATTTTACGCTAAATTGAAATGTTAGAACTTGAAGAATTAAATATGTTTGAATTTCATCTTGACAATAATGCTTCACAACTTGGAAATCATAATCATGTGCTGTGTCATATGACGTGGGCAGTCATGATCTTTCCATGACCATGATTGTTCTTGGCAAATTTTCCTATGGAAGTGGTTTCCTATTATCACCTTCTGGGCATTGTCTTTATAAGGCGGTTGACCCTTGCCATTATCAATACTTCTCAAAGATTGTCTGCCTGGCATCAGTGGTTGGTGATATACACCAGCTGCTCAAATGACTGTCCACCACCTGCTCCCATGGCTTCACATGACTTTGATTGGGGGGCTAAGCAAGTGCTACACCTTGCCCAGGGTGACCTGTAGGCTAACGGATTGAAGGAGCGCCTTACACCTCCTTTGGTAGAGACATCTCCACCCAGCCACTCAAAACTTGGAAATAGGCATTAAATGTAGTTTCAACTTTCTGCCACTGTGTCCAAATTAGAGCCATAATTTTCTGCAATTCATTTACAGAATCTGGATGTCGCTGGCAAAACCAAAATTTGCCCGTTGTTATTTTCTTGAGAAGTTATTGCCTTTCTACCTCCCCCAGCTGAAAGCAACTGGCTTAGCATCACATTTGTGAGTTTGCATCTTGCACACTCGTTCTCCTTTTGACTTAAGTGGGGTTACTGGTTCCTTGTGTTGTTGCAGTTGCAGCATAGCTTTTATACTGACTTTCAGTTCATTTTCCATCAGGGATCTTTGGGTCGATGTCCACAGATCACTCAAAAGTTGTCGTGCAAGTTGATAGGGTGATTAAGAAAGTATGTTGGCCTTCATTAGTTCAGGGATTGAGTTCAAGAGCCATGAGGTAATGTTGCAGCTCTATAAAACTTGCCAGACCACAGTTCGAGTATTGTGTTCAGTCCTGGTCACCTCTTCATATGAAGGATGTGGAATCTTCAGAATGGGTGCAGGATGCTGCCTGGTCTAGAGGGCATGTTTTATGAGGGTAGGTTCAAGGGTCCAATTTAATGTCAGAGAAATGTATACAATATACATCCTGAAATGCTTGATCTTCACAAACATCCACAAAAACAGAGGAGTGCCCCAAAGAATGAACGATAGTTAAATGTTTGAACCCCAAAGACCCCCCCCCCCCGGCTCCTCTCCCTCCTTGCACGTAAGCAGTAGCGAGCAACAATCCGCCCTCTTCTCCTCCCCCCCCCCCCCCACCGGCAAAAAAACAGCATCGGCACTGCCACCGAGCACTCAAGAGTGAGCAAAGCATTAGCAAAGACACAGACTTGCAGTTACCCCAAAGACTTCGCCTTTCACCCGGTATACGACATACCACAGGCTCTCTCTCTCTCCCTAATAAGGGAGAAGGAGGTGTCTCCGTTTCCCCAGCGAGTGGGAGACATAACAAACAACTCACCGGTTTACAGTGTTAAAAGTCCATTACGTCGCTTTTTTCCGAGCTCTGTGCCTGAAGATCTCAAAGATCTTGGGTCTCCAGACACACAACTGCAGATATCCTGACTACCTCGACGACACATGGGTCTCCTGCCATGACACCAACCCTCAATCTGCCCATCTCCAGAGCCCCGAGATCCTAAGCTTCCAAATCCAAGCTGGACTCTTAGGCCGAGCCTTTGGTGTGCCCAACGACGGCCAGTTGTGAAACCCTGAGAGCGGGTCCCATTCCCGCAAAGAACTGAAGTCAGCATGCAACTCCAGGTCAGGGTCTTCAAAGTAACCTTGAAAGGGAAAAATAAAAATAAAGGTATTAAAGATAGAAATGGAGCTGTTTCTGAAGATGCAAGCAAAGGAATTGCCATTTAGCGCCAGGTTGAGTGATCTTGGGCTTTTCTCTATGGAGATGAGTATAAGATGAATTGATAGAGAGGTGTCAAGATGAAAAAGGGCATAGATCAAGTGGACAGTGAGGGACTTTTTCTCATGTGGAAATGGCTGATGCAAAAGGGCATAGCTTTGAGCTGTTTGAAAGAAGATTGGTGGGGGTGTTCGGCAGAGGCAGGTTGTTTTTTCTTTTAACAGTGGTAGGTATGTGGATTACTCTTACAGAGGTGGTGGTAGAGGCAGAAACATTAGGGACATTTAAGAAGGTCTTACACAGGCACGTGGATGATAGAAAAATGGAGGGCTATGTGGGAGGGAAGGGTTAGCTTGATCTTGGAGTAGGTTAGAGGATTGGTACAACATTGTGGGCTGAAGGGCCTGTACCGTACTGTTCTCTGTTCTAAATCCTAAATGGAGAGAGACAGGCAGAAAAGCAACGTTTTGAATTGAATCAGAATCGGGCTTAATATCACTGGCATATGTCATGAAATTTGTTGTTATGCAGCAACAGTGCATTGGAATACATAATAAAGAATTGTGTATTTTCCAGTTGATTTTACTTTATTTAAATTGTTTTCAAAACTTTACCAAAGATGCAAGTACAGTATTCTTGGGGTAATGAGTTTTAAGAAAAGGGAAATTGCCATTACCTCCAAATTAAAATAATCTGTCCAGAATGAGGATTGAAACCCAGCTTCAATGTATTCTGGTCATGTGAGGCAAACCTTGGTTTTGATAAATGTTCTTGTAGGAAATGTAGTTCCCATGGGGAGAAGAAGAAAAAGTCTTGCCAATAACACATTTGGCAATGCTAATCTTTTTTAATTTAAAGTAACTTTTGTCTCAAATGAAGCTAGCATTATCTACAACTTCAATTTATGATATTTCTTTAAAAAAAAAAGATGGGGCAGGTAAACCATAATCATCATCATCTTTATATGCCATGAGGTATGATGTGGGTGATCATGGTCTTTAATCTGAAGCTCTTCAAATTCTTTTCTCTATCCATGACCGTGGTTGTTCTTGGCAATTTTTTCTGCAGAAGTGATTTACCATTGCCTTCTGGGCATTGTCTTTACAAGACGGGTGACTCCAGTCATTACCAATACTCTTTAGAGATTGCCTGGGGTCAGTGGTCGCATAAGCAGGACTTGTGATATGCACCGGCTGCTCAAATGACTATCCACCACCTGTTCCCATGGCTTCACGTGACACTGATCTTGAGGCGTGGAGACACTACACCTTGCCCAAGGGTGATGTGCAGGCTAGCAGAGGGAAGGGGTGCTTTATACCTTTTTTGGTAGTGATGTATCTTCAACCTGCCACCTAGAAGCCATAATAGACTGAGGATTGCCACCACTGAAAAGTGGTGGAAATTTGATAGCAGTTCTGTGTATACCCATAAACCTAATAGGAAAAAGCACGTGTAAAGACAGGACTGGACTAAACAGAGTGAATTTGGAATCCGTGTCTGGGTTAATGAAGAAATTACCACTTGGGCGAAATGGTTCTGTCTCACTCCAGAAATTGTAACTCAAAAGATGGGTCTTGTGAAGAGGCAGGATAATTAGATGCGGTGATGGGAGAAGTATTTGAAGACATTGGGTTTATTCTCTTCCCAATTTCCATTTAGGAAACTTGAGCCAAGAGCTATCAAAAATACAGCAAACTGTGCTCCATTCTAATATTTACATGATAAACCTTGGGACAAAGAGTAGATTGTTGTATTTCAAGTTGCATGAAGGTGCACAATTTCCACTTTCTTTCTCCAAAGATAGTTTTGAATTTTCCATTTTTCTGTACTGATTCTTTTTACAAGAATTTACTTGTGTTTCACTGACATAAAGGTGACATACTTGCAAGTTGCCTCCTTTGTGCATCTATAAAGATTTTATAAATGTTATGTTCAGTAACACAACAACTGAAGTTCAATTATAATGTTAATTTTGGGTAGCAGAGTGGAGATGTCTCTACCAAAGCTGTGAGGCACTCCTTCCCTCCACTAGCCTGCAGGTCACCCTTGGGCAAGGTGTAGCACCTGCTTAATTGCCCCTGATCAGGTTCACATGAAGCCATGAGAGCAGGTGGTGGATGGTTGTATGAGCAGCATATCAGAAGTACCAGTTATGTAGCCATTGATGCCGGGCAGACAATCTCTGAAGAGTATTGATAATGGCTGGGATCATCCATTTTGTAAAGACACTGCCTAGAAGAGGACAATGGTAAACCACTTCTGTAGAAAGCCTTGCCAAGAACAATCGTGGTCATAGACCACGATCGCCCACTCCATATGACAGGGCACATGATGATCATATGTTCAGTATTCCAAACCTGCAATTAATTTGGTGAGATCTTCAGACTTCAACTTTCTCCTGCTTTCACTCTTAATTAACCATTCTGTAGTCTATAAATTGACAGTATATCATGACTGCTTTCCATCTGGATATTATTTTGCATGTGCGTTTATTGTATTTAGAGGTACAGTACAGTAACAGGCTCTTCCGGCCAAATGAGCCCATGCCACCTAATTACACCCATGTGCCTTCTAAACTGTACACTTTTAGAATGTGGGATGAAACTAAAGGAAGCTTGTGCAGCCACAGGGAGAATGTACAAACACTTTACTGACAGCTGTGAGAATTGAACCCAGATCAATTTGCTATGTATCCTGCCAGGTTTCTTAGGATGTTCAAACTACATGTTTTTTTTTAAACAAGGTGACCCAAATTTTGACACAGACTGCATATTGCCATTTAGGTTATCAACTTGAACTAGTTTTGCATTTGGTGACATTTGTCTCCTTGGAAGCAATTAGTGAATACATTCTTGAGTAATTTCCTTTAAGCACAATTATACCGTATTATCTTCCCTAGACTATTATTGGAATATAATACATCATCATCCAGGCGGGTTTGTGCCACTAACAACAATTGTTTGCATTCAGTCCCTTCAGTGCTCAAATAATCTGTAGCCAGTAGCAATTTAACACTGTTCTCCATCCCAGAATTTTAAGAAGTGCACAGAGGCCAATGCTCAAGCCCTTCCAAACTAAAATTGACTGAATAATATGGGACAGAGAGTTAGAGTGTGTTGTCTACCACTGAGCAAATTGGTCAACATTTTAAGTAGGTTTGAAAAGTCCATTGTATATTACTGCCAAAGGAGGTGGTAGAGTTTGATACAATTACAATGTTTAAAAGAACATAAGACTTTGGAGCTGATTTGAACCATTCAGCCAATTGATTCTGGTCCACCATTTGATTATGGCTGATCCAATTTTCACTCAACCCCATATTCTCCTGCCTTCTCCCTATAACCTTCCACGCCCTGATTTATCAAGAATCTGTCAATCTCCACTTTAAATGCACTCAATAACCTGGTCTCCACAGCTGCCTGGGGCAACAAATTCCACAGATTCACTATCCTCTGGCTGAAGAAGTTACTCCTCATCTCCATTCTAAATGGATGTCCTTCTATTCTGAGGTTGTGTCCTCTGGTCTTAAACTCCCCCACCATAGGAAATATCCTCTCTATGTCCAGTCAACTTGGGCCTTTTAATACATGATACGTTTCAATAGGATTTCCCCCCTCATTCTTCTAAATTCTAGCAAGTACAGGCCCAGAGCCACCAATTGCTCCTCATATGATAAGCTTTTCAATCTGTAATCATTTTCATGAACCTCCTTTGAAACCTTTACAATAATCCTGTCTTAGATAAGAGGCCCAAAACTGCTCACGATACACCCAAGTGAATTTGGACAGGTATCTAGATAGAAACGGCTTAGAGTAAACAGACCTAATTCAGGCAAATAGGATTAGCTTTGCTATGCATCATGGTCAGCATGGACACGGTTGACCAATCAGCTCATCTCTGTGCTGTATGATTCTGTGGTCATTGGACTGTAATGACATGTACCCTAGATCTGTAGTGAGGTGACAGCTGCCTCTTGACAAATCAGGTAGATGTCCAAGGTTCGATGAATGAAAAGAGACATCAGGAGATAAACTCGGAGGACAACATCAAGAAATAAAGGAGATAAGTTTACTGGTGGAAGGCAGCAGTAAATAAGCTTCTTTCTTCAGGAAAGTTTGTAGTGTTTCTGAAAAGATTGTTCAGCATTGAAGTAGAGAAGATGTGTCCATGTGTGGGAGTTGAATATATCCAGTAGGAATTTAGGTGAAAGTAATTCAGTCAGAGTGGTTAAAGAACTGGAACTTTTGACTGAGCAAGTTGTTTTTAGAGAAGTGGCATAAATATAATTGAACTGAAGCTACTTAAGTGAAGATTCCCGTGATGTAGAAGTACTAGCAGAGCCTATTTCCATGCTGTAAAATCATGGTGGATACCTTTCAGTTTGGGCAGTTTTGGGCTCCTTATCTAAGAAACGATTTTCTGGCTTTGGAGAGGGTCGATAGGAATTATTCCAGGAATGAAAGGGTTATCGTATGAGAAGCGCTTGATGGCTCTGAGCCTGTACTCACTGGAATTTAAAAGAATGAGAATGAATAATTGAGATCTATTGAATAATGAAAGGCCTGGACAGAGTGGATGTGGAGAGGATGTTTCCTGTGATGAGGGAATCGAGGACCAGCCTCAGAATATAAGGACATCAATTTAGAACAGGGATGAGCAGGGATTTCTTTAGCCAGAGGATGGTGAATCTGTGGAATTCATTGCCATGGACAGCCTTGGAGGCCAAATCTTTTGAGTATATTTAAAGCAGTGGTTGATAGGTTCTTGCTTAGTCAGGACTTTAATGGTTACAGGGAGAAGACAGGAGAATGGGGTTGAGAGGGTTTTTAAGTCAGCCATGATGGAATGGTGAAGTCCCGATGGGCCAAGTGGCCTGATTCTGCTTCTATGTCTTATGGTCTTCATTATCTTTAAATTTGTAGCTTGAGAGAGATATCGGAGTGGGAGTTGGGTGTCAAACTCACTTTCCTGACTTCCTGTTGCTCAGGACTGAACAAGTAGTAAATGACATGTATTTGCCTTAATGATCAGAGAATGTGGTTTGATATAGAATCTGCCCATAAATTATCGACAGTCAGATTCTATATATTTTTCTTTTCTTCTCTCCACCGCTCAATTCGCACCTTGCCTCTGTTTCAGACTGAAAAATGATCATGTTGGGAAGCTGTAGTTTCTTACTGTAAAGTCCGTTAATGCAGGTGGACTGTAGATGAGGAAAAATTGGTATTGAGGATTTTTCATTATGGGGTGGGGGGATAGGGGAACTTGCAAATGTGCAAGTGTGGATGTTTGGGAATTGACATGAGGTTTAGAAATGAGCAACAATTATTGAGATTTTGTTAAGTTCATGGATGATATAGTGGGAGAGATAAGCAGGAGAACTTTGGAATGATCAATTCTCCCACGATAAAATCATGAGAGTTTGAATGGGAAATGTGCTGAGGAATGAATTTGGTGATGAACCTTGGGGTTCATAATCAATCTTCAAATTTAAATAAGGACAGTTTATTAGTACATGAGAATAACTTGTCCAAGGTTACCTGAAAAACAGGTCAGTAGAGGAGCAGTTGCAGTTATTCTAACAGCTTGTCTGTAATGGAGATAAGAGACTGCAGATGCTGGCATCTGGATCAACACGTTATCTTCTGGAGGAACTCAGCAGGTCGAGCAACATCTGAGGTGGGGGTGGGAAGGACTGTTGACGTTTTAGGACAGAACTTAATGCAGGGACATTTCTTGGACCTATTGTTGGACAAACAGTTGATAATGTTGAAGAAGTAAAGGAATCAAGTGATGTACTGATCTAGATGTGTATATCATCAGATTTCATCTCAAACCTGAGCAATTGTGACGAATGGGGAAGGCTATGGATGATGGTTTTGGAAGAAAAACCATTACTTGAGTCTTCTACATCTCTAGATAGGACTAGATAGGTAAATATGAATTTTAAAAAACCCTCAGATGGGCAACAAAGGAGATGCTTTGGAATAAGCTGGCCTGGTCAACCATGGCCATTTTTAGTTGGTGCTGAACAACTTTTAAGGATATCACGATTGGATTTTTTTCGGGCAAGTTAGGAATACATTTATCAGTGATTGCTGTCTGAGGTGCAGGATCAGGCTCAGCTTCACCTCTTGTGGTCAAATTATCTCTAGATCTCACTAATTGGGCTTGATAGGTAACAAAGACTCACTTGTATGAGGTGCGAGATGGGAACTAACAATGAATTCCAGCTGTAGAAAAATGAGTGTGTGGAAAAGGGATGCTCCTGGTTATATTTTCTTGTCATTAAGTTGAGATTTTTAGAATGCAAACATTTCACCAAATTTGATTTGTATGAGTACAGAAGCAAGATATGCATCATATTTTGTTAACCAATTGATTTTTTCTTAATATTCATTTCTGCCAAACACTATATGACTTTTTAAAGTCACAACTGGATGAATTCAAAGGGGGAACTCCTGTTTTTATTTTTGCTCTTTGACTGAGGCAAAAAGATGGATCTTGTTATATTTGTGGTACTTGAACTACAGAACAGAGCTGAAATAAGTGGCTGATGATGCTGTTAGCCCACTATCTCCATGAAAACGTATCTGGCAGAGAATGAGCTCTGAAGTCCTCACTGAATTCTGTGCAGACTATTTTCAAACATACTAAACAGCATCAGTCTGCACCATATAGTTAAGTGTTGGGGATTGAATCAGTTTTTTAAGTAGCATCCCTTTGCTCTGCTCCTGCACTTAGCGACTATGGAGTTCCAGAATTAAAGTCTGTGGAGTTACAGGGTGGCACAGTAGTGTAGCAGTTAAAGTAACATTATTACAACGCCAGCAATTAGGTTTCAATTCCTGCCATTGCCTGTAACCAGTTTGTAAGATCTTCCGATGACCTTGGGGTTTCCACCAGGTGCTACAGTTTCTTCCCACATTCCAAACATGTATGGATTTACTTATTTTATTTAGAGATTCAGCGCAACATAGGCCCTTCCGGCCCTTTGAGTCATCCCGCCCAGCAACACCTGACAATCTGATTTAACCCTCACCTAATCACAGGACAATTTACAATGACCAATTAACTTACCCAGTGCAGCTTTGGACTATGGGAGGAAACTGGAGCACCCAGAGAAAACCCACATATTCCACGGAGAGGACATACAGAGATTCCTTACAGAGGACGCCAGGCAGGATTGAACATTGATGCCCCAAGCGTTAATAGTGTCACGCTAACCTCTATGCTGCTGTAGTGCCAAGTAGGTTAATTGATCATATGGGTGTAATTGGGTGGCACAGGCTCATTGGGCCAGAAGGGCCTGTTACCATGCATTATTTCTAAATAATAAAAAAAAGATAGCAACCTGTTTCAGTAGAGGATTAAGAGACTGTAAGCTTGGAGCAGCTTACAATCTACTAAAGTCCTGATGTCTTTGCCCAAAACGTTGACTTTTTATTCCTTTCTATAGATGCTGTCTGACCTGAGTTCCTCCAGCATTTTGTGTGTGTTAATCTACTGAAAGAGCTCAGAGGGTCCAGCAGTATTCGGATCGATACCCTGCATCAGAACTGAGAGTGGAGAGGCAAGATGGCCAGTATAGAGGTGGAATGAATCACAAGAAAGGACTCATGATTGGTCTAGGGCAGGGATTCCCAACCTTTTTTATGCTTTGGAACCTTACCATTAACTGGGGGGTTTGTGGACCCCAGGTAGGGAACCCCTGGTCTCAGTAAGGTGATAGGGAGTTAGAGCTAGGAGGAGGAAGTGAGTGGAGTAGAGTTGGAAGCCTATGGAATGTGAATGATAGGTGGAGACAGAAAAAAAAACAGCTGGAGCAAGGTGGGGGGTGGAGGAGAGCGTGAAGATGGAAGACAGCTGCTGGAGTGATGTAAGCAGGGATACAAAGTGCTCAATTCTGAAAAGTAGAAGTGAAAATGAGAACCTTTAAAGATAGTTGTGATTGGAGCTGTAGGAGGGAGGACCCTGTGTGAGATGTAACAGCCCCTCACAACTACTACTGATCTATTCCTTTGCCCCACTTCCTATCCTCCTCCCAGCTCCATTCATCCATATTTGCACCTGTCTCCCTTCTCCATACACCAATTTCACAGTTTTCACTCCCCACTACCACGCCTCTCATCTTGTACCAACTGTGAATATGCACAAAATGCTGGAGGAACTCAGCAGATCAGGCAGCAACTATGGAGGGAAATAAACACACTGCCTTATTGCTGAGAGTCTCCAGCGTTTTGTATGTATTGTTCTATGACCAGGGTTCCCAAATGGGGGTGGGGGGTTGCAATAAACCCCTGGCTTAGTGGCGTTGGTCCATGGCATAAAAAAGGTTGGCAACCCCTGCTTTATGGATTCATTGTTCCAACAATCGTTCACCTTTCTCCTCTCCTCTAATGGTACCCATTCTGATCTCCTTTAATTATCAGAATCTAGCACTAGTGTTCCTGCATATCTCCACTGTCTCCTATAATCACACTCTCCTCCCCCACCTTGCTCCATTGGTTACTTTTCCTCTCCTGTCTCCTCCCCACTGTCTCTGTCACCCCACCTCAATTCTGCGCCTACTCACCTCCCTTGCATGTTAATGCCCATCTCTCATCTTATACCCCTACTCAATCCATCAGTAGCTTCCAAATTTTTTTTTTTTTTTGCAGTTTTCCTTCTACGTTGACACAAGGCTTCAGCCTGACATGTCACCAGTTTATTTTCTTCTGCCAATGCTGCTTGATCCACTGAGTTCATAGCAGGTTGTGTGTAGATACGTTTCCAATCACGTACATTAAACGTACAGTGAAATGCGGCTTTTACGTTAACAGCCAACACAGCTTAAAGATGTGCTGGGGTCAGCCTGCAAGTGTCTCCACATATTCCACTCATTAGAGTCAGTTTTATTCAAAACCTTGAAGGTAATTAACCTGTTGTAAATTTCTACCAGTGTTTTGGTGTGGAGTCCATTCAGGAAACAAGATTTTCAGTCTATCATCCCATGTAAATCCCATTCTACATACAGTGCTGGAGAAACTCAGCATATCAGACTCATGCCCAATGTCCAAATGTCACTTCCCCACACCAACTCAAAAACATACTATCAGGCCAAAGTGTTGTCTGTTTATTCCTCTCCATTGACGTTGCCTGACTTACTGACCTCAAATGTCTAGCACCTGCAGAAACGTTTGTTTTTATTTAATCCCATATTCAAATCAACCCCCCCCCACCCAATTTCTATCACCCAGCTGCACGCCAGTGGCAGCTTACAGTGACTAGTTAAGCTACTAACGCACACATCTGGGATGTGGGAGAAAATGAGAGCACTTGGAGGAGACTTTCAGGGAGAGCTCCACATAGACAGCTCCAGAGGTCAGGACGCTGGAGCTGTGCGTTGGCAGCTGTTCTGGCTTTGCCACCTTGTCATCACTCAGCTTAAATTTCTAGCTTGTATGTGTGTTCTTCTGGAAATAATGAGCATAATAGCCCGTTCTCGCATTCAAATATTCAAAGCTATTTTCTTTAAAATTGTTCAGAAAACACTTGGTACTCATTAATATAATCAAAATTCAGAATCAGCTTTAATGTCTCTGGCATATATTGTGAAATTTGTTGTTATGCAGCAGCAGAACATTGCAATGCATAATAAAAGAAACCAGCAATAAGAAGAAAATGTATATTAAAAAGTTAAATAAGTAGTGCAAAAATGGAAAAAAAAGTAGTGAGGTTGTGTTCATAGCTCCAATGTCCATTCAGAAATCTGATGGCCTAGCAGAAGAAGCTGTTCCTTTAAACAACATCCTCAAAACAAGTTATTACCCATAGAAACTCTATTCCAAATTTATGAGGTAGGATTTGCATAACATAATTCAAAGTCATTATCTCTCCCTTTGTAAGAGAATGCGATGTTCTTTTCTAAGAACCTATTCATGGTGTGAGATTACTGAAGTAATAGTGTCTTCTAACAAAGAAGACACATCAAGTTAATTGTTGATATTGGAGAATTGTTAAGTGAATTTAGCCTGTTGGGTGGTATAGTGAGCAGAAGAAAAGAGAAGAATTAGAAGTAGCTTTTGATTGTCAAAAATGCCTTTGTGATCCTGTGTTCTATCTTCTTGAAGTTTTACTGGCTTCCCAACCCGGGGTTCACAGACCCCTTAATGATATTGTCTATGCCGGCATAAAAATGGTTGGGAACCCCTGAACTAAAGGGACAAAGGCATCCCTTTACAATTCCCTTTACAACAGAGAAAAAGAGGAATATCTAGCCAGAGGGTCGTGAACCTGTGGAATTCATTGCCACATACAGCTATGGAGGCCAAGTCATTGGGTATACTTAAAGTGGAGGTTGATAGGTTTTTGATTAATAAGGGTGTCAAAGGTTATGGGGAGAAGGCAGGAGACTGGGGTTGAGAGGGATAAATCAGCCATGATGGAATGGCAGAGCTGACTCAATGGGCCATATGGCCTAATTTTGCTTCTATGTTTTATGGTCTTTAGTGATAGTCATCAGTCATAACTGATGTGGAGAGTGGAGCCCAGTGAGGTCAACTCTTAAAGATCTATTTACTCTCTCATTTTTTATTTTTAAAATAATCCATGTTTTCCTTCTCTTTCTTTCCTGACACGGACTTTTTGAGCAGAGCACCGGATGATATTATCAAATGTCAAGGAGCTTTTCTGAATGGTCATTCTTTGTGCGTTCTCCAGCCAGGAAGGTACTTCATAGCCAAGCCTCTACTTGCCAGCTGACTTGGATGGTGATGGGGAGCGATGAGGCTCTGGCCAGTTTATTTACACCATCCATTCTCAATCAAATTGTAGGACTTTATCCAGGCATTTTAAGAATCTCAGCTGCTTTTTGATTTGGACCCTGTATTCTGTTTCATTTAACTGTTATATTCTGGTCCTATTGAGGTCTTTTCTTCGCATTGAGGGAAATTGGTCAATCTTCTGAAGGGCTCTGCTACTTAAATCCATTCATGAATAAGTACACCTCTCCTGTGTTTCCCAGGTAGTGACTGTCCTCACTGGATGGTCCCTATTAGTATCTGCACCAGTGAAGATGTAAGCTGTGATAATATGAAGGTGTTACTGGACCAGCCAGAGATGACTATCACTGTGAAGAATGTGAAACCGCATCAATGGATAAAGGTAAGTCACGAGAGCTTCAGAAGTAGTTTAGGGTATGTGTTCTTCTGCATCTTTCAGTTAAATGGGCTTTTTCTCCATCCTCTTTAGGTCTTTGCTGAAGTCCAGACAGGCAATCTGTTTCCTAGGGCTTTGGCAACATTGCTCTTTTATGAATTGCTTCATGCACACAAGTGAAGTCAAAGTGACTAATCTAATCCTCTGCCTCCATTCTTTTGACCTAACATCTTCTGTTCCTCTGCTGGAAGACATTTTAATAGGATAAGATAATTCACTGTATAAGGATACTGTTTGTAAAAAAGATATTCTTTTAAGGGCAGTGCATTTGAGTCTCAGTGCAGAGTTCCACAGAATTTGGAGCACAGATCATGAACTGACTGCCTTTTGATCTTATACTTGATGCCTGCAAAACTTGCTGAATAAAACCCAGGCACAAGGAAAGTGATCATTGCATTTCTGTAAGTGTTGGTTTCAGAAAAGCTTTGGCAGGAAAACAAAATGTCTATTATTGACCATGAAAAGAATAAAGTAAAAAAAAAACTATGTTTGTTTTGCTCACGTACTGTACTGTGCAAACGTCTTAAGCACACATATATAACTAGGGTGCTTAAGACTTTTAGACAGTACTGTATGTTCTGTCTTTCCAGTTAGCAAATAACACTTAATACTGCTGAGCTAATACAAAGCTTAAGTACTTTTATTTCTGTTTCCCAACCACCTTCCTAATTTAACCGATATACAGTACTGTTCAAAACTCATAGGCACCCTAACTGTATAAGCTGTATATGTGCATAACGCTTTTGCACAGTACTGTAGCCCAACAAAAAAAAGTACAAAGCAAATTTTGAATTTTGGCTGCTTGAAATGAATTTTGATCTGTTATCATTTATTTTGCAAATATTTCCTGATGGACATCACGGTGCATTATTAAAGTAGTTCCAAAATGTGCGCGAGACAGACAAGCGTAGTTCTTTCAGGACATTTAGAACAGTTTAGCAAAAATTTTAAACATGAAACTAGAAACTCCAGAAGAATGACAGGAAATACTGGAAATAGAGAGCTGGGCTGTGGGGGCTGGCTAAAATACGAGGGGTGATTGATAAGTTCGTGGCCTAGCGTAAAGGAGTCAATTTTAGAAAACGGAGCACATTTACTTTTCCTACATTTACACACTTAGTCCAGCGGTCGTGGAGCATACAGATCCCTTTGTAGAAATTGGCGTCTTGGACCTCCAGAAGTGGTCCACAGCAGGGGTGATTGATAAGCTCGTGGCCTAAGGTAGAAGGAGATAAGTTATTAATTTCAAACTTTCTGCATTTTCACTCAGAGTTGAACTGCATATGCATGTAACGAGAGCTGTATAACTCTTCTCCTTCTACCTTAGGCCACGAACTTATCAATCACCCCTCGTAAGTGCAGACTTTGCCCCAGGACTGGAGCCTCCCATGTTTTAGATGAGACAAGTTTGTCCTTCACTTTCATGAAATATTTGGATTGTTCATGCAGCATCTTCGTCAATTGCTTTCTGTGAGGCATCTCAACCTAATCATTATAAAACATAGCATAAAATTTATTTACATCAAACTTTGGATTGTAATTGTCCTGATGTAAGTCTGATTCTGCCTCTAGTTGTATACCTCTTTGTATTTGCACATTTTTATTAGCCTTCATCTTTCGCTTTGGCGATACCTTTCACTCTGCCTGATTGTTCCCTGCCCATGCTTTTGCCTTTCATATGCTTCTGTGCTCCTCGTTATTGGATATGACACTGTCCTTGTGCATCTCAGTGATTCTTGTTTGTGTTTATCTTGACCTCTATGTCTTATTTTGCCCTCACCCTCGATTTGTCTGCCTGTTTCTCTGCCAGTCGTTTCGTTCCCTCTTTGCAAAGTATCTTGGCTTGTAGTTAACTTGTCCTCAAAATTAAGAAAATAACAATGTGCTTTTTTCAAACATCAATTGGCTTTGCAACTGTTGCCAAATGTTTTTCTCTCTAAAATCCTGTACATTGATATATATCTGTCAAGATACTTATTTCACACTTATTTGACGACAGCCATAACGTACAGTTTTCTTGGATGAAATTTGGTGAAATGTTCGAGATTTGCAAATGCATTTCAGAATCAGGTTTAATATCACTGGCATATGTTGTGAAATATACTGTTTAGCGGCAGCAGTACATTGCAATACATAAAAGCTATAAATTACAAAAAGATAAATATTTAAAAATTAAATAAGTACTGCAAAAGGGGAAAAAAACATAGTGAGTAGTTGTACATGGGTTCATTTTCCATTCAGAAATTTGATGGCGGGGGGAGAAGAAGCCTGATCCTAAAATGTTGAGTGTGTATCTTCAGTTTCCTGTACCATCACCTTGATGGTAGCAATGAAAAGAGTGTGTCCTAGGTTTAGGGGGTCCTTAATGACAGATGCCACCTTGAGGCATCGCCTTTTGAAGATGTCCTGATGGAGTACCCATGCAGTTAGATGTTAGTTGGTATGAATCCTTTTATATGACGTGACCTTTCTAAATGTTCATTTCAGTTGATGGTCATTAAATACTTGGCTCGAGGTTTCATTCTTTTTTGGGACGTGGATATGTTGGCAAAGCTAACATTTATTGCCCGTTCCTAATTCGAAGTTCAATAGAATCAATGAAAAACTACACATAAAGATGGACAACCACTGTCCAAAATACAATAAATTGTGCAAATACAAAAAGAAAAACAAAATAATAGTAATAACCATTGAGAACAAGGAATACAGAGAGAGAAATCTGGTTACATTTGTGCACAGATCTTTGCAGGTGCCAGAACAGATTAAAAAGACAATTTAGAAAGCCTATCACAAACAAGAGAAAATTTGCAGATGCTGGAATCCAAGCAACACACACACAATGCTGGAGGAACTCAACAGGCCAGTAGTATCTGTGGAAAAGAGTACAGCCGACGTTTAGGGCCAAGTCCTGCTGAAGGGTCTTGGCCCGAAACGTCAACTGTACTCATTTCCATAGATGCTGCCTGGTGTGCTTAGTTCTTCCAGCATTTTGTGTGTGTTAATTTAGGAAGTCTATCAGGTCTGGGGCTTTTTTTTTAAGTAAGGGCAAAGAGATCAAACATGAAGAAAGTCAAAGTAAATTGACTATCAAAGTTAGTACCCTGTCCAATTCTGATCAGTGCCTTATTAAATGTTACTATATACTACCTTGAGCTTTGTTTTTTTTGCAGGCATTTACAGAAAAATAAAAAAAAATAGATTTTGTGGAAAACTGAATAAATAAAGACTGACGAATTAACCAATGTCTGAAAGAAGGCAAATTGTGAAATCAATAAATAACGTTGAGAACACAAGTTGTAGAGTCCTTGAAAGTGAGTCCATAGGTTGTGGAATCAATTCAATGTTAGGGTGAGTGAAGTTATCCACGCCGGTTCAGGAGGGAATTAAATGCAGCATCTCCAAGTTTGCGGATGACACGAAGCTGGGTGGCAGTGTTAGCAGTGAGGAGGATGCTAAGAGGATGCAGGGTGACTTGGATAGGTTGGGTGAGTGGGCAAACTCATGGCAGATGCAATTTAATGTGGATAAATGTGAAGTTATCCACTTTGGTGGCAAAAATAGGAAAACAGATTATTATCTGAATGGTGGCCGATTAGGAAAAGGGGAGGTGCAACGAGACCTGGGTGTCATTATACACCAGTCATTGAAAGTGGGCGTGCAGGTACAGCAGGCGGTGAAAAAGGCGAACGGTATGCTGGCATTTATAGCGAGAGGATTCGAGTACAGGAGCAGGGAGGTACTACTGCAGTTGTACAAGGCCTTGGTGAGACCACACCTGGAGTATTGTGTGCAGTTTTGGTCCCCTAATCTGAGGAAAGACATCTTTGCCATAGAGGGAGTACAAAGAAGATTCACCAGATTGATTCCTGGGATGGCAGGTCTTTCATATGAAGAAAGACTGGATGAACTGGGCTTGTACTCGTTGGAATTTAGAAGATTGAGGAGAGATTGAAACGTATAAGATCCTAAAGGGATTGGACAGGCTAGATGCGGGAAGATTGTTCCCGATGTTGGGGAGGTCCAGAACGAGGGGTCACAGTTTGAGGATAGAGGGGAAGCCTTTTAGGACCGAGATTAGGAAAAACTTCTTCACACAGAGAGTGGTGAATCTGTGGAATTCTCTGCCACAGCAAACTGTTGAGGCCAGTTCATTGGCTATGTTTAAGAGGGAGTTAGATATGGCCCTTGTGGCTACAGGGGTCAGGGGGTATGGAGGGAAGGCTGGGTTCTGAGTTGGATGATCAGCCATGATCATAATAAATGGTGGTGCAGGCTCGAAGGGCCGAATGGCCTACTCCTGCACCTATTTTCTATGTTTCTATGTTTCTAATGCTTGTAGGGTAATAACTATTCCTGAACTTAGTGGTGTGGAACCTGTACCACCACCTCGATGACAGCAGCGAGAAGAGAGCATGGTCTTGAATCCTTGATGATGGGTGCTGCTTTCCTGTGGCAACACTCCGTGTAGATGTGCTCATTGGTGAGAAGGCGATTTGCCTGTGATGCACTGGGTTCCTAAACCACCAAATTGCATCTGGTGATTTAGAAACAACACCTCACACTGATGGTAGTTTAGGTTTGAGCATATCATATCACTTGTCTTAAAACGCCATTTCAAAGGTTTCAAAGGTACATTTAATGTCAGAGAAATGTATACAATATACATCCTGAAATGCTTTTTCTTCGCAACCATTCATGAATACAGAGGAGTGTCCCAAAGAATGAATGACAGTTAAATGTTAGAACCACAAGCATGCAGCAAAGACGCAGACTTGCAGCATTCCAAAGACTGACTATGCATTCACCCGGTATTCGACATACCACAGGTTCTCTCCCTTCCTAATAAGGGAGAAAGAGATGTCTCCGTTTCGCATTTAAATGTAGTCCTATGGTTAACAGTGGGCTGACAGTGTAAAATCACTTTCTGATACATTTGACATGAACTAAACCCAGGAGATGTGATAATTGGTTATAATAATAATTCTGGGCTCATTTGGGCATGTATAAATTTTAGTGATGCTTATACCCTAGTAGTTACAAATTTTGGAGCATCTTTCCTGTTTAGTTTGAACTGACCAATCTACCATCTGATCTGTTAGATTCAGTCATGAACCACCTTGTGTACACTTTAGGAGGGGAGGGGAAAAAAAAGGTCTTCTTTTGTTTTGACTTTCCCTTCTTTCCTGGAGATGGTTTATCTTCCAACATAGTGGCAGGCTCTTTGTATTCACTGCTGCCTCTCACTATTGAGCACATTTACATGGAGTGCTGTTGCATTGATGTTTACAGCTGTTTTCATGCATGTTTTTACCCAACAAATAATGGTTATCTGTGTATGAATCAGAAATCTGTCCAATCTGAGACACAAAACTATAAGACTGTTTGAAAAACCTCTGAGTCAAGTCTCCACAAGTATGAGTTATCCCCGTCCATTTTCTGTTCAGATTTCACGAACTCTGCAGCTATCGAGTTTGCATTGTTCAATTTCCAAAATCGTTTGTATGACTAATCTGAGTGAGTTGTGAGTTAGCTGGTGCTTTAACACTGGATTTAAATCATCAAACCTAACAGTTTGATATTCTGGTTTATAAATCTGGAGAAAGAAGGCTCAAAGCATCAATGCTGTAATGGTGATTTTGACCTTGAGATTTTTATAAGACATAGGAGCATTTGGCCCATTGAGTCTGCTCCACCATTCCACCATGGCTGATTTATTATCGCTTTCAACCCCATTCTCCAATAGTCAAGAACCTATCAACATCCACTTTAAATGTACCCAATGACTTGGCCTCCACAGCCATCTGTGGCAATGAATTCCACAGATTCACCATTTTCTGGCTAAAGAAATTCCTCCTCATAACCGTTCTAAATGGTCATCCTATTTTGAGACTGTGCCCTCTGGTCTTTGACTCCCCCACTACAGGAAACATCCTCTCCACAGCCACTCTATTTAGGCCTTTCAATATTTGACAGGTTTCAATGAGATTCCGAGTGTACAGATTAGGAATGAATACAATCGCAATTAATCTATTAATTTATTCTATTGAAATGCAGAGAGACTTCAAACTTCGGAGAGATTTAAACTTCAGAATCTGAAGTTTTTACAGTTGTGGAATAACAGGAAATTTCACAACATATGCTAGTGATATTAAAACTGATTATGATTGTTGTTGGCTAATATGTGGAATTAACTTAAGTGACTTTCCTGTTCCCCATTCTCATTAAGTAATGACTATGGAATTCTTTGCCACAGACAGCTGTGGTGGTCAAGTCATTGGGTATATTTAAAGCAGAGGTAGATAGGTTCTCGATTAGCAAGGGTGTCAAAGGTTACAGGGAGAAGGCAGAAGAATGGGGTTAAGAGGAGATCAGCATGATGAAATGGCAGAGAAGACTAATGGGCCAAGTTTTGATTCCAAGTCTTATGGTTTTATGGTCTATGGCAGTTGTGTGTAATAAGAATTCCTAATGCAGGAGGTTACTTTCTCATTTTCCTCATGAATTGTTTTTTGAAAGATGGGCATGTGGTTCTGGGAATGATCATGTTCATGTTGCATTAAGAATGCTGTTGGTTGGGCTCGGTTCTAAAACTTTTAACATTGAAGCTCCAAGCCCACACTAAACAATGCATCAGTTGCACTCATCAGTTATCAGCAAAAGTCAGCAGAACTGCCCTTTCCTGTTGCAAGTTTGGATCTGAAGCATCAAACAGAGGAGGTGGTGACCATTACATTGAACTAGAATATCAGAACAGTCTTAGTACAGTGCTAGTGAGTTGAATTGTTTGATGTTATCAAGAGCATAAGTAGGAGCAGGAGTGAGTCATTAGGGCCTTAAAGCCTGTTGGGCAATTCAATACAATTATAGTTGATCCATGCTGGCCACAACTCTTCTTCTGTGCCATCTCCATACCCCACTATTCTTTGATCTATTGGATATCTATCTGCTTCCACTTTAAATACGACTCATAATCCAACTTCTACAGTCTTCCAGGGCAGAGAATTCCAGAGGTTGACCACCCTGTGGGAGAAATTTCTATGTACAGGTGTCCCCCGCTTTTCGAACGTTCACTTTATGAAACCTCGCTGTTACAAAAGACCTACAACGTCGACTGTACCTCTTCCAAGAGATGCTGCCTGGCCTGCTGCGTTCACCAGCAACTTTGATGTGTGTTGCCTACATTAGTTACCTGTTTTCGCTAACAGGTGTTTTCACTGTTACGATAAAAGACGGTGCGCAAAAAAAGCAGTGCGCGATAAAGGCAGCGCGCGCCCCGAGCAGCCAAGCTCCTGCCCCGGAACTGCATTCTAGCCGGCATTGCTTAACCACGTGCCTGTGAGCAGCCATTAGCAAGATGAGTTCTAAGGTATCGAAAAAGCCTAAAAGAGCGCGTAAGGGTGTTACACTTAGCGTAAAACTAGACATAATTAAGCATTTCGATCGTGGTGAACGAAGTAAGGACAAAGTGAGTTTGGCTTGTGGAAGTTGACGAAGATGATGTTGAAGAGGTTTTGGCATTGCATGACCAAGAACTGATAGATGAAGAGCTGATGCAATTGAAAGAGGAAAGGATAACAGTCGAAACCGAATGCAGTGGCGAACGGACGGAAAGTGAAGTCGTCCAGGAACTGAACGGGAAGCAACTGTGTGAGATTTTCGTTGCAATGATAAAGTACGACTTTAATTTTGAAAGGGTACGTTGGTTTAGGGCATATTTGCAGGATGGTTTGAGTGCTTACAAAGGACTGTATGATTTAAAAACAAAATGTGCAAGGCTGAGCAGTCAAGCATACTGTCGTTTTTCAAGCCTTCCACATCAGCTACAGCAGACGATGAACCTCGACCTTCGACATCAAGGCAGGCAGACATAAAAGATGACCTGCCTGCCCTGATGGAAACAGACGACGATGAGATGACACCCCAGTGTCCCACCACCCCAACCCCTGGGCCGTGGACTGATACATTGCCGCGGAGAATGCAGCGGTAGCTGGGGCGCACCCAACACATCTTTAAGAAAAAAGCCAAAATAAACAAGCTAATTAATTAGGTGCTGCCCGGCACATAAATGTCAGCCCAAATCAGAGGCAATTGCTGATTGCGTCGCCTCTGATCTGGGTCGACATTTACGTGCCAGGTGGCGCCTAATTAATTAGCTTGTTTGTTTCGGCTTTTTTTCTTAAAGATGTGCTGGGTGTGTTCCAGCCACCGCTTCAACACTGCATGCTTCGTGGATCGGTACCGGTCCGCGGCCCGGAGGTTAGGGACCACTGCACAACCCCAACCTCCGACGACTCAGCCTAACATACCATCATCAGTGTGCTCGGCACTGTCTTCCCGATTCCGGTAAGTGATACTACACTGTACATACATATTTCTACTTCATATAGGCTGTGTATTTTTATGTGTTATTTGCTATGATTTGGCAGCTTCATAGCTTAAAGGTTACTGGAGAGAGTATTCCTGCCAAGAGCGCTTGCATGAGATTTTTGCTACAGAGAACAGTGCGGCAATGATTGTGGAAAAGTATTTTTACTTTATATAGGCTGTGTATTTATCATATCATTCCTGCTTTTACTATATGTTAGTTATTTTAGGTTTTATGTGTTATTTGGCAAGATTTGGTAGGTTATTTTTTGGGTCTGCGAACGCTCACAAAATTTTCCCATATAAATAAATGGTAATTGCTTCTTCACTTTACGACATTCCGGTTTACAAACCGTTTCATAGGAATGCTCTACCTTCGGATGGCGGGAGAAACCTGTACCTCGGTTTTTAATGATCAGCCCTTTCCTTATAGTTATGTCCCTGTGATTTGAGATTCTCCCACTAATGAAAGTACTAGATGAAAGTCTCATTTTCTGTCTACTGTACTGATCCTGAGCATTAAGGTAAATCTACCTACAAGAAAAACAGTGTAACATTCTCAAAGTGTTGGGGAACTCGGTAGGTCAGGCAATATCTATGAAGAGGATTAGAGCTGATGTTTCAGGCTGAGACACTTCAAAATCTTCCAGCACTTGTGTGTATGTTACTCTGAATTTCCAGAATCTGCAGAATCTCTTGTGTTTACAAAAGAAAAACAGAAAATGCTGGAAATACACAGTAAAGTCGTGCAGCATTTCTGGTCTGAATATTTACAGTATTTTCTATTTTTTCAAAATTCCAAGATCTTTAAAACCTTATTTTTCTTTAAACCCAGATTAATGCTCATTTTTACCTGTTTCGAAGAGTATTGAAGAATAGATGTTTAGGTTAACTCAATGTGAGTTCAGTAAAAGCTGTATATGCAATGCACACAAATCATTCTTCTTGTGCTTTCCTTTTGTTTAATCATCAGTTGAATCCTGGAACGGTGGGCTTCTGCCGAATTCAGTACAGTCCAACAATGCTTGAGAGTTTACTATCCAGCATCCGGAACCTTGCACTTCCTCCTGTAGACCGACTGGGGCTTCAGAATGACTTGTTCTCACTGGTAAGTCAGGAGGGAGTCCATATATGAATCACTCCTGTTCTTAAAAATGCTTCAAATAATCTCTCTCATGGCCATAACTGAAGTTACTTACAAGTTCGTTAAAATAACATTTGCAGTCATCATTGACTGATTCAGGGTTTTCTCCATATATAATAATATGAAATTATACAAATAGTTCTCATAAATACTAATGTTTGTAAAAGTTAATCGTGTTAAGAACATAAGTTATAGGAGCAGAATTAGGCTATTTGGCCCATCCAATCTGCTCCGCCATTTCATCATGGCTGATCTAATTTTCCTCTTCGCCCCAATCTCCTGCCTTCTCCCCGTATCCCTTCATGCACTGGCGAATCAAGAATTTATCAACCTCTGTCGTAAATACACATAAAGACTTGGCCTCCACAGCTGCATGTGGCAAAGAATTCCACAGATTTACCACTCTCTGGCTAAAGAAATTCCTCCTCGTCTCCATTCTAAAAGGACACCCCTCTGTTCTGAGGCTGTGTCTTCTGGTCTTAGACTCTCCCTACATAGGAAATATCTTCTCCATATCCACTCTACCAAGGCCTTTCACGATTCGATAGGCTTCAAGGAGGTTCTCCCTCATTCTTCTAAATTCCAATAAATACAGCACGAGAACCATCAAATGGACATCATACGACAAGCCATTCAAACTGGAATCATTTTCACGCACCCTTTGAAACCTCCAGTTTCAGCACATTCTTTCTAATATAAGGGGCCCAAAACTGCTCTCAATACTCCAAGTGAGGCCTCAGCTGTGCTTTATAAAGTCTCAACATTACATTCTTGCTTTTATATTTTAGTCCTCTTGAAATAACATTGCATTTGCCTTCCTCACCACAGACTCAACCTGCAAATTAACCTTTAGGGAGTCCTGCATAATGGCTCCCAAGACCCTTTGTGCCTCAGTTTTTTGTATTTTCTCTCCATTTAGAAAATAATCAACCCTTTCATTTCTTCTACCAAAGTCCATGACCATAAATTTCCTGACACTGTATTCCATCTGCCACTTCTCTGCCCATTCCTTCTCTACGTCCTTCTGGAGCCTCTCTACTTCCTCAAAACTACCTTCTCCTCCACCTATCTTCATATCATCTGCAAACTTTGCAACAAAGCTATCAATTCCTTCATCCAAGTCATTGACATATAACATAGTAGGAATCTGTCCTATCACGGATCCCTGTGGACACCACGAGTCACTGGCACCGATCAGAAAATTGTCCCTTTATTCCCACACTACCTCCTGTCAAGCAGCCTCATGTGTGACACCTTGTCAGAGGCCTTCTGAAAATCCAAGTACACAACATCAAGCAATTCTCCTTTGTCTATCCTGCTTGTTATTTCTTAAAAAAATTCCAACAGATTTGTCAGGTAAGACAAATAGGAGCAGAGTGGAGTGACATTTGCAATTTTCCAGTCTTCCAGAACCATTCCATAATCTCGTGATTCTTGAAAAATCATTAATGTCTCCATGAGCTACCTGCTGAATCGTGTCTACGCCCACCTGGACAATCCAGCGAGCACTGTGAGGGTCATGTTTTTTGACTTCTCCAGTGCGTTCAACACCATCCGCCCCGCTCTGCTGGGGGAGAAGCTGACAGCGATGCAGGTGGATGCTTCCCTGGTATCATGGATTCTTGATTACCTGACTGGCAGACCACAGTATGTGTGCTTGCAACACTGTGTGTCCGACAAAGTGATCAGCAGCACTGGGGCTCCACAGGGGACTGTCTTGTCTCCCTTTCTCTTCGCCATTTCCACCTCGGACTTCAACTACTGCATAGAGTCTTGTCATCTTCAGAAGTTTTCGGATGACTCTTCCATAGTTAGATGCATCAGCAAGGGAGATAGAAACATAGAAAATAGGTGCAGGAGTAGGCCATTCGGCCCTTTGAGCCTGCACCGCCATTTATTATGATCATGGCTGATCATTCAACTCAGAACCCCGCCCCAGCCTTCCCTCCATACCCCCTGATCCCCGTAGCCACAAGGGCCATATCTAACTCCCTCTTAAACACAGCCAATGAACTGGCCTCAACAGTTTGCTGTGGCAGAGAATTCCACAGATTCACCACTCTCTGTGTGAAGAAGTTTTTCCTAATCTTGGTCCTAAAAGGCTTCCCCTCTATCCTCAAACTGTGGCCCCTCGTTCTGGACTTCCCCAACATCGGGAACAATCTTCCTGCATCTAGCCTGTCCAATCCCTTCAGGATTTTATACATTTCAATCAGATCCCCCCTCAATCTTCTAAATTCCAACGAGTACAAGCCCAGTTCATCCAGTCTTTCTTCATATGAAAGTCCTGCCATCCCAGGAATCAATCTGGTGAACCTTCTTTGTACTCCCTCTATGGCAAGGATGTCTTTCCTCAGATTAGGGGACCAAAACTGCACACAATACTCCAGGTGTGGTCTCACCAAGGCCTTGTACAACTGCAGTAGTACCTCCCTGCTCCTGTACTCGAATCCTCTCGCTATAAATGCCAGCATGTCATTCGCCTTTTTCACCGCCTGCTGTACCTGCATGCCCACTTTCAATGACTGGTGTATAATGACACCCAGGTCTCGCTGCACCTCCCCTTTTCCTAATCGGCCACCATTCAGATAATAACCTGTTTTCCTATTTTTGCCACCAAAGTGGATAACTTCACATTTATCCACATTAAATTGCATCTGCCATGAATTTGCCCACTCACCCAACCTTTCCAAGTCACCCTGCATCCTCTTAGCATCCTCCTCACAGCTAACACTGCCACCCAGCTTCGTGTCATCCGCAAACTTGGAGATGCTGCATTTAATTCCCTCATCCAAGTCATTAATATATATTGTAAACAACTGGGGTCCCAGCACTGAGCCTTGCGGTACCCCACTAGTCACTGCCTGCCATTCTGAAAAGGTCCCGTTTATTCCCACTCTTTGCTTCCTGTCTGCTAACCAATTCTCTATCCACATCAATACCTTACCCCCAATACCGTGTGCTTTAAGTTTGCACACTAATCTCCTGTGTGGGACCTTGTCAAAAGCCTTTTGAAAATCCAAATATACCACATCCACTGGTTCTCCCTTATCCACTCTACTAGTTACATCCTCAAAAAATTCCATGAGATTCGTCAGACATGATTTTCCTTTCACAAATCCATGCTGACTTTGTCCGATGATTTCACCGCTTTCCAAATGTGCTGTTATCACATCCTTGATAACTGACTCCAGCAGTTTCCCCACCACCGACGTTAGGCTAACCAGTCTATAATTCCCCGGTTTCTCTCTCCCTCCTTTTTTAAAAAGTGGGGTTACATTAGCCACCCTCCAATCCTCAGGAACTAGGCCAGAATCTAACGAGTTTTGAAAAATTATCACTAATGCATTCACTATTTCTTGGGCTACTTCCTTAAGCACTCTAGGATGCAGACCATCTGGCCCTGGGGATTTATCTGCCTTCAATCCCTTCAATTTACCTAACACCACTTCCCTACTAACATGTATTTCACTCAGTTCCTCCATCTCACTGGACCCTCTGTCCCCTACTTTTTCTGGAAGATTATTTATGTCCTTCTTAGTGAAGACAGAACCAAAGTAATTATTCAATTGGTCTGCCATGTCCTTGCTCCCCATAATCAATTCACCTGTTTCTGTCTGCAGGGGACCTACATTTGTCTTTACCAGTCTTTTCCTTTTCACATATCTGTAAAAGCTTTTACAGTCCGTTTTTATGTTCCCTGCCAGTTTTCTCTCGTAATTTTTTTTTCCCCTTCCTAATTAAGCCCTTTGTCCTCCTCTGCTGAACTCTGAATTTCTCCCAGTCCTCAGGTGAGCCACTTTCTCTGGCTAATTTGTATGCTTCTTCTTTGGAATTGATACTATCCCTAATTTCTCCTGTCAGCCACGGGTGCACTACCTTCCTTGATTTATTCTTTTGCCAAACTGGGATGAACAATTGTTGTAGTTCATCCATGCAACCTTTAAATGCTTGCCATTGCATATCCACCGTCAATCCTTTAAGTGTCATTTGCCAGTCTATCTTAGCTAATTCACGTCTCATACCTTCAAAGTTACCCCTCTTTAAGTTCAGAACCTTTGTTTCTGAATTAACTATGTCACTCTCCATCTTAATGAAGAATTCCACCATATTATGGTCACTCTTACCCAAGGGGCCTCTCACGACAAGATTGCTAATTAACCCTTCCTCATTGCTCAGAACCCAGTCCAGAATAGCCTGCTCTCTGGTTGGTTCCTCGACATGTTGGTTCAAAAAACCATCCCGCATACATTCCAAGAAATCCTCTTCCTCAGCACCTTTACCAATTTGGTTCACCCAATCTACATGTAGATTGAAGTCACCCATTATAACTGCTGTTCCTTTATCGCACACATTTCTAATTTCCTGTTTAATACCATCTCCGACCTCACTGCTACTGTTAGGTGGTCTGTACACAACTCCCACCAGCGTCTTCTGCCCCTTAGTGTTACGCAGCTCTACCCATATCGATTCCACATCTTCCCGGCTTATGTCCTTCCTTTCTATTGCGTTATTCTCTTCTTTAACCAGCAACACCACCCCACCTCCCCTTCCTTCACGTCTATCCCTCCTGAATATTGAATATCCCTGAACGTTGAGCTCCCATCCCTGGTCACCCTGGAGCCATGTCTCTGTGATCCCAACTATATCATAATCATTAATAACAATCTGCACTTTCAATTCATCCACCTTGTTACGAATGCTCCTTGCATTGACACGCAAAGCCTTCAGGCGCTCTTTTACAACTCTCTTAGCCCTTATACAATTATGTTGAAAAGTGGCCCTTTTTAATGCTTGCCCTGGATTTGTCGGCCTGCCACTTTTACTTTTCTCCTTTGTACTTTTTACTTCTACCCTCACTTTACACCCCTCTGTCTCTCTGCACTGGTTCCCATCCCTCTGTTGTGAACTAACCTCCTCTCGCCTAGCCTCTTTAATTTGATTCCCACCCCCCAACCATTCTAGTTTAAAGTCACCTCAGTAGCCCCCGCTAATCTCCCTGCCAGGATATTGGTCCCCCTGGGATTCAAGTGTAACCCGTCCTTTTTGTACAGGTCACACCTGCGCCAAAAGAGGTCCCAATGATACAAAAACTTGAATCCCTGCCCCCTGCTCCAATCCCTCAGCCACGCATTTATCCTCCACCTCATCGCATTCCTACTCTCACTGTCGCGTGGCACAGGCAGTAATCCCGAGATTACTACCTTTGCGGTCCTTTTTCTCAACTCCCTTCCTAGCTCCCTATATTCTCCTTTCAGGACCTCATCCCTTTTCCTACCTATGTCATTGGTACCTATATGTACCACGACCTCTGGCTCCTCACCCTCCCACTTCAGGATATCTTGGACACGATCAGAAATATCCCGGACCCTGGCACCAGGGAGGCAAACTACCATCCGGGTCTCTGGACTGCGTCCACAGAATCACCTATCTGACCCCCTTACTATCGAGTCCCCAATCACAACTGCCCTCCTCTTCCTTTCCCTACCCTTCTGAGCTACAGGGCCAGACTCTGTGCCGGAGGCATGGCCGCTGTCGCTTCTCCCGGGTAAGCTGTCCCCCCCAACAGTACTCAAACAGGAGTACCTATTGTCAAGAGGCACAGCCACCGGGGTACTCTCTATTACCTGACTCTTCCCCTTCCCCCTCCTAACCGTGACCCACTTGTCTGCCTCCCGTGGCCCCGGCGTGACCACCTGCCTGTAACTCCTCTCTATCAACTCCTCACTCTCCCTGACCAGACGAAGGTCATCGAGCTGCAGCTCCAGTTCCGTAACGAGGTCCCTTAGGAGCTGCATCTCGATGCACTTGGCGCAGATGTAGATGTCCGGGAGGCTTGGAAACTCCAGGGCCTCCCACATCCGACACCGAGAACAGCAAACTGCCCTCACACTCATACTGCCCCTCTCCTCAAATAACAACAGAAAATGAATGCCAAACCTTCCTCGCCTCGCCCGTTTCCGCCTAAGCCCGTTGAGCCAAAGCCCTTAAGCCTTCACTCTGCTCCTGGCTAACTACACTGCCCGCTCTATGAGGCTCTGTTCCTTTTAAATCTGCCGCGCTGCACAGCCCGACGTCACACGCTTGCGCAGTCCCGCCTCTCAGAACGCCGTTGGAGAAAAAAAATAACAAAAATTTCAAAAATGTCTTTCTCGGCACTCCCACTCATACTCTCAGATGAGGCTGAGTACAGGGCTACGGTAGGAAACTTTGTCACATGGTGTGAGCGGAATTATCTGCAGCGTAATGTGAAAAAGACTAAGGAGCTGGTGGTAGACCTGAGGAGAGCTGAGGTACTGGTGACCCCTGTTTCCATCCAGGGGGTCAGTGTGGATATGGTGGAGGATTACAAATACCTGGGGATACGAATTGACAATAAACTGGACTGGTCCAAGAAGACTGAGGCTGTCTACAAGAAGGGTCAGAGCCGTCTCTAATTCCTGAGGAGACTGAGGTCCTTTAACATCTGCTGGACGATGCTGAGGATGTTCTACGAGTCTGTGGTGGCCAGGGCTATCATGTTTGCTGTTGTGTGCTGGGGCAGCAGGCTGAGGGTGGCAAACACCAACAGAATCAACAAAATCATTCGTAAGGCCAGTGATGTTGTGGGGATGGAACTGGACTGTCTGACGGTGGTGTCTGAAAAGAGGATGCTGTCCAAGTCGCATGCCATCTTGGTTAATGTCTCCCATCCACTACATAATGTACTGGGTGGGCACAGGAGTACATTCAGCCAGAGACTCATTCCACCGAGATGCAGCACAGAGCGTCATAAGAAGTCATTCCTGCCTGTGGCCATCAAACTTTACAACTCCTCTCTTGGAGGGTCAGACACCCTGAGCCAATAGGCTGGTCCTGGTCTTATCTCATAATTTACTGGCATAATTTACATATTACTATTTAACTATTTATGGTTCTGTTACTATTTATTATTTATGGTGCAACTGTAATGAAAACCAGTTTCCCCCAGGATCAATAAAGTATTACTATGACTATCTCTTCAGCCACCTCCTTCAAAACCCTGGGGTGTACCCCATCTGGTCAAGGTGACTTATCTATCTTCAGACCTTTCAGCTTCCCAAGAATCTTATCTCTACTAATGGTAACTTCACACAGTTCATGACCCCTGACACCTGGAACTTTCACCATACTGCTAGTGTCTACCGCAGTGAAGGCTGATGCAAAATACTTTATTCAGATTGTCCGCTGTTTCCTTGTCCTCCGTTACTACCTTTCCAGGAGTCTGATATTCATACTCACCTCTATTTTACACTTTACGTATCTGAAGAAACTTCTAGTATCCTCTTTAATATTATTGGCCAGCTACCTTTGTATTCCATCTTTACCTTCTTTGACTTTTTTTGAAGTTGTCGTCTTTTGTTTTTTAAAGGCTTCCCGATCCTCTAGCTTCCCACTACTTTTTGCTCTCTTATATGCCCTCTCTTTGGCTTTGACTTCTCTTGTTAGCTGCAGCGGTGTCGTCTTGTTTTTAGAATACTTCTTCCTCTTTAGTGTGTATACATCCTGTGCCTTCCGAATTGCTTCCAGAAATTCCAGCCTTAACGGAACTGCTGTCATCCCAGCCAGGGTTCTTTTCCAATCAACTTTGGCCAGGTCCCCTCTCACGCCCCTGTAATTCCCCTTACTCCACTGTAATACTGATATATCTGACTTCAGCTTCTCAAAGTTCAGGGTGAATTCAATCATATTATGATCATTTTACCCTGGGTTCTTTTACCTTCGGCTCTCTAATCAATTCTAATCATTCACCCAATCCAGAATAGCTGATCCCCCAGTGGGCTCAACCACAAGCTGCTCGAAAAGGCCATCTCATAGGCACTCTAGAAAGTCCCCCTCCTGGAATCCAGCACCAATTTGATATTCCCAATCTGCCTGCATATTAAAATCCCCCATGACTGTTGTAACATTGCCCTTTTGGCATGCATTTTCTATCTCCCATTGTCATTTGTAGACCACATTCTTACTACTGTTTGAGGGTCTGTATACAGTTCCCATTGGGGTCTTTTTTCCCTTGTAGTTCCTTACCTCTATCCACAATGATTCAACACCTTCTGACCCTATATCACCTCTTTCTCATGATTTGATTTCATTTTTTACTGTCAGAGCAACACCGCCCCTTCTTCTTTCCTGCCTGTCCTTTCGATACAATGTGCATCCTTGGACATTAAGCTCCCTGTTATAATCATCTTTCAGCTGTGATTCAGTAAAGCCTACGACATCATACCTGCCAATCTGCAACTGCGGTACAATTTCATCTACCTTGCTCCATACACTATGCACATTCAAATATAACACCTTCAGTCCTGTATTCACCCTTTTCAATTTTGTCCACCTTTTACATTGCAACTCATCTTGTTGACTGCACTTTTGCCCTATCATCAGTCTCTCCTCCTCAGTACAATGCTGACTTTGTTTGTAAGCCAGTTACCTCATCTTCAGCACAATCAACTGCTTTTGCTACGATAAGACTCAATACACCATGAAAATTAACCTGATTAAGGAAGGAAATGGGTTGGGAAGAGAAAAAAGAGATAATAAGCATTTTAACAAAAATCTAAAAGATCTTCACTAATCCTTGGCAGATTAGCATCAAGTTGGCTTCCCTCCTATACAGAGAGACAGAGGGGTGTAAAGTGAGGGTAGAAGCAAAAAGTACTAAGGAGAGAAGTAAAAGTGGCAGGCCGACAAATCCAGGGCAAGCATTAAAAAGGGCCACTTTTCAACATAATTGTATAAGGGCTAAGAGAGTTGTAAAAGAGCGCCTGAAGGCTTTGTGTGTCAATGCAAGGAGCATTCGTAATAAGGTGGATGAATTGAAAGTGCAGATTGTTATTAATGATTATGATATAGTTGGGATCACAGAGACATGGCTCCAGGGTGACCAAGGATGGGAGCTCAACATTCAGGGATATTCAATATTCAGGAGGGATAGACATGAAGGAAGGGGAGGTGGGGTGGTGTTGCTGGTTAAAGAAGAGATTAACGCAATAGAAAGGAAGAACGTAAGCCGGGATGATGTGGAATCGATATGGGTAGAGCTGCGTAACACTAAGGGGCAGAAGACGCTGGTGGGAGTTGTGTACAGACCACCTAACAGTAGTAGTGAGGTCAGAGATGGTATTAAACAGGAAATTAGAAATGTGTGCAATAAAGGAACAGCAGTTATAATGGGTGACTTCAATCTACATGTAGATTGGGTGAACCAAATTGGTAAAGGTGCTGAGGAAGAGGATTTCTTGGAATGTATGCAGGATGGTTTTTTGAACCAACATGTCGAGGAACCAACTGGAGAGCAGGCTATTCTGGACTGAGTTTTGAGCAATGAGGAAGTGTTAATTAGCGATCTTGTCGTGAGAGGCCCCTTGGGTAAGAGTGACCATAATATGGTGGAATTCTTCATTAAGATGGAGAGTGACATAGTTAATTCAGAAACAAAGGTTCTGAACTTAAAGAGGGGTAACTTTGAAGGTATGAGACGTGAATTAGCTAAGATAGACTGGCAAATGACACTTAAAGGATTGACGGTGGATATGCAATGGCAAGCATTTAAAGGTTGCATGGATGAACAACAATTGTTCATCCCAGTTTGGCAAAAGAATAAATCAAGGAAGGTAGTGCACCCGTGGCTGACAAGAGAGATTAGGGATAGTATCAATTCCAAAGAAGAAGCATACAAATTAGCCAGAGAAAGTGGCTCACCTGAGGACTGGGAGAAATTCAGAGTTCAGCAGAGGAGGACAAAGGGCTTAATTAGGAAGGGGAAAAAAGATTATGAGAGAAAACTGGCAGGGAACATAAAAACTGACTGTAAAAGCTTTTATAGATATGTAAAAAGGAAAAGACTGGTAAAGACAAATGTAGGTCCCCTACAGACAGAAACAGGTGAATTGATTATGGGGAGCAAGGACATGGCAGACCAATTGAATAATTACTTTGGTTCTGTCTTCACTAAGGAGGACATAAATAATCTTCCAGAAATAGTAGGGGACAGAGGGTCCAGTGAGATGGAGGAACTGAGCGAAATACATGTTAGTAGAGAAGTGGTGTTAGGTAAATTGAAGGGATTGAAGGCAGATAAATCCCCAGGGCCAGATGGTCTGCATCCTAGAATGCTTAAGGAAGTAGCCCAAGAAATAGTGGATGCATTAGTGATAATTTTTCAAAACTCGTTAGATTCTGGACTAGTTCCTGAGGATTGGAGGGTGGCTAATGTAACCCCACTTTTTAAAAAAGGAGGGAAAGAGAAACTGGGGAATTATAGATACGTTAGCCTAACACCGGTGGTGGGGAAAACGCTAGAGTCAGTTATCAAGGATGTGATAACAGCACATTTGGAAAGCGGTGAACTCATTGGACAAAGTCAGCATGGATTTGTGAAAGGAAAATCATGTCTGACGAATCTCATAGAATTTTTTGAGGAAGTAACTAGTAGAGTGGATAGGGGAGAACCAGTGGATGTGGTATATTTGGATTTTCAAAAGGCTTTTGACAAGGTCCCACACAGGAGATTAGTGTGCAAACTTAAAGCACACGGTATTGGGGGTAAGGTATTGCTGTGGATGGAGAATTGGTTAGCAGACAGGAAGCAAAGAGTGGGAATAAGCGGGACCTTTTCAGAATGGCAGGCGGTGACTAGTGGGGTACCGCAAGGCTCAGTGCTGGGACCCCAGTTGTTCACAATATATATTAATGACTTGGATGAGGGAATTAAATGCAGCATCTCCAAGTTTGCGGATGACACGAAGCTGGGCGGCAGTGTTAGCTGTGAGGAGGATGCTAAAAGGATGCAGAGTGACTTGGATAGGTTGGGTGAGTGGGCAAATTCATGGCAGATGCAATTTAATGTGGATAAATGTGAGGTTATCCACTTTGGTGGCAAAAATAGGAAAACAGATTATTATCTGAATGGTGGCCGATTAGGAAAAGGGGAGGTGCAGCGAGACCTGGGTGTCATTATACACCAGTCATTGAAAGTGGGCATGTAGGTACAGCAGGCGGTGAAAAAGGGGAATGGTATGCTGGCATTTATAGCGAGAGGCTTCGAGTACAGGAGCAGGGAGGTACTACTGCAGTTGTACAAGGCCTTGGTGAGACCACACCTGGAGTATTGTGTGCAGTTTTGGTCCCCTAATCTGAGGAAAGGCATCCTTGCCATAGAGGGAGTACAAAGAAGGTTCACCAGATTGATTCCTGGGATGGCAGGACTTTCATATGAAGAAAGACTGGATGAACTGGGCTTGTACTCGTTGGAATTTAGAAGGTTGAGGGGGAATCTGATTGAAACGTATAAAATCCTAAAGGGATTGGACAGGCTAGATGCAGGAAGATTGTTCCCGATGTTGGGGAAGTCCAGAACGAGGGGCCACAGTTTGAGGATAGAGGGGAAGCCTTTTAGGACCGAGATTAGGAAAAACTTCTTCACACAGAGAGTGGTGAATCTGTGGAATTCTCTGCCACAGGAAACAGTTGAGGCCATTTCATTGGCTGTGTTTAAGAGGGAGTTAGATATGGCCCTTGTGGCTACGGGGATCAGGGGGTATGGAGGGAAGGCTGGGGCGGGGTTCTGAGTTGGATGATCAGCCATGATCATAATAAATGGCGGTGCAGGCTCGAAGGGCCGAATGGCCTACTCCTGCACCTATTTTCTATGTTTCTATACTTTAAAGTGACTTTAAAAAAAAACTGCAGGATAGTATTTATAAATACTATATAGTATATGTAGCCATATTTAATTATTCTTCCAAATATTGTCTTCAAATAAACTTTTTCACTCAAACTATGCAGGGTCATAAATTAGTGTGGATTTAAAGTACTATGCACATGTATATATCAAGGGTGCCCAAGACTTTTGAACAGTACTGTACATTGGTTTATGATTAGTTAATTGGTTAATCCACATTAATTTATGAATTTGCATAATTTGAGTTGTGCTGTATGGGTATTCTTTTGTCTTGAGAGTGAATGATATTTCCATGTCATTTTAGACTACTAACATCTAGCATTGAAGAACAATAATGTTGAGAATACTGAGATTTCCTCAAATTACAATAATCTATAAATGTTGCAATTAAGTGAAAGATTAGTATAAAGGTCGGTATTAATCCCCATCCTTTTGTATTTTTGTATTTCAAAAGGCTTCATTGGTCACTATAATCCAATACTTGTATAAGAAGCAAAGTGTCTCAAAGTCACCATGTTAACTAACTAGCTCCATTTGCATAGTTTCTTTGACATAGCAAGGACATCCCAAAATGTTATCAAACAAAAAGTTGACACTGGGTCCAATAAGGATTAATATAAGGACAAATTTTCAAAGTGTGGTCAAAACACCCTTAAAGGAGTAAATAAGTAAATTGACAAAGACTTTGTCTTTCAGGGCTGGGGGTTTTCAGAGCTACTCAGTGCAATAGTTGAAGGAACACAGATAACCCAGACGTATACTGCTCAAGGAAAATTGGAGAAAGGAAGTAGCCAGGCCATGGAAACTATGTAAGAATATTTGAAGAATGAAGAATATATGTAAACTGAAGATATCTTTCAGTATAACAGAGTAGAGGTAAACTTTGACTGGACAAAAATCAGTCACCACAACTCAGGTTAATAAGGGTAATGTCATTTATTGTCCTGAGTTGAATAGAGTATTCGCAGCAAACAGTGGACTACAGTGTATAGGTTCAACCATATAACTTCAGACAATACTATACAAATTTGCCAATGTAGTTCAAGACTCTGATTTATAACTCAGTAACGATGCAGCACATCGAGCCTGTTGTCATTCCTAGATCTCTCTGCTCCTTAGCTAGTTCAAAACCTTTACAGGTCGGTCGGTACCTGTCCTTCAATGTGATTAATTCTAAAGCAATTCTTTTGGCTTTGAACTGCTGTCCAATTTCAAGTGAAATAATATCATGCTGTTCACTTTAACATACCAGAATCTCAACTTATCCCTTATATAAAGTAGCTTCAAACTGCTCTCACATGGCAAGCATAGTGATATGTTTATAAGATGACTAGAAGCTTAAACAAGTACCTGTTCTTCCCACTGGCATGTCTTCAAATGACTTAGAAGTTGGATGCCAAGAGTGCCACAATTTTGGTTGCATTTTTGTTGAACAAATTCCCCCCTCACCCCCGCCCCACAACCATGTTGATTGAAGGAGGCCAGAAGTGAGGTCAGAAATCCTTCAGCAAAGTTCGAAGTACACTTATATCACCATATACAACTTTGACATTCATTTTCTTGCGGGAATGCTTAATACTTAATAAATCAATAATAGAATAATAGTCACAATAGAATCAATGAAAAACTACCCAACTAGGACATTCAACCAGTGTACAGAAGACAACAAGCTGGGAAAATACAAAAAGAAAGAATAGTACATAAGCAATAAGTATCAAGAACATGATTTGAGTCCTTGAAAGTGAGTCTATAGATTAGGGGTAGGCATCCGGCCCGCAAGCAAATATTGAGATACTATGCTTATCCGGCCAGCGAGCGATTTTTCCTTATTCTGAGTGTTTCACACGACCACACTGATGGACATGCATGGTGTCTTGTTACACTGGCCCCAGGTCCCGTTTTGTTCCAAACCAAACACTGGTATATTTGAATGACGGGAAGGCAGACTACCTTATTAATATGTATTAGATAGTCTCTGTGCACGCGCAGGTTTTCAGATGGGGTCGTTCACATTTGTAAACAGAAACAGCGTTACTGTGTTTTAACAAGAAATCCACGTTAGATATCCAGATATTTACATGTGCTACGATACTTGTTGAATAACTCGCGTTTTGAAATAAAATCAAAGAAAAAAATTCCAATGGCAACGAATGCAAAACGCAGGAAGGTAGACGCTGAGTGCTGAAAAAGCAGTGAAAATGAAGGAAATACCTGTACCAGCTACAAAGTCTCAAAACGTATTGCAGAAAAGATTTACAAGTGGAGAGTTTATCAAAGAATGTTTACTGACAGTGGTGGATATTGTTTGTCCTGAAAAGAAATCTTTATTTGCAGCTATCAGCCTGTCAGCAAGAACGATCACATGGCGAGTTGAAGGAATGTCAGCAGATGTTAAAAGTTCTTTAAGGGATGCCTGCAACGAATTGCATTTTTTTTCAATTGCACTTGATGAGGGTACAGACTTGAGAGACACTGCTCAACTTGCAGTGTTTGTGCGAGCAGTGACCTCAACTTTTCAAATTTTTGAAGAGTTTATTCAATTAATTTCTATGAAGGACACGGTTACTGGAGCAGACATTTTTGAACCTTTGTTGAAAATGGTGTCTGAAATGAAACTTAATGTGTCGAAGCTAATTGGCATCACAACTGATGGGGCACCAGCAATGGTGGGCCCCATCAGTTGTGATGCCAATTAGCTTCGACATAACGATGTTTTTAAATGGATAATTCCCATATTTCAAGTTTTTTATGGCATTTATCTGGCCCACTGTCCGCTCGTTAATATGCGAACTGGCCCACAGAGGCAAAAAGTTTGCCAACCCCTGCTATAGATTGTGGGAACGTTTCAGTGATGGGGCAAGTGACATTGAGTGAGGTTATCCTCTCTGGTTCAAGAGCTTGATGGTCAAGTTGTAATAACTGCTCCTGAACCTGGTGGTGTGTGTCCTGAGGCTCCTGTGCCATCGTTCTGTTAGCACCAGTGAGAAGAAAGCATGTCCTGGATGGTGGGAGGACCCTGATGATGGCAAAGTCACTTTTGATTGTCCTTGCATATGTGCGTGGTACTGAGAGACGGGAGAATTATTTATTCCTGCCTTGGAGGGGTGTGTAATTTACATTGAAATAACAACTACATGAAGACTTCCCTCTTCATTACATCTGGCCTAAATTAATATTACCAAAATGTTAATTTAGCTATTAGAAATAATGAGTTACACAAAAGCAGGGGTTCCCAACCTGGTGTGCACAGGCATAAAAAGGTTGGGAATCCCTGCATTAAAGTTAATCTGATGGAAAGTCACTGACCAGAAAGGTTAAGTGTTTTCCCCTCAATTGTTTTCGCATTTACCTCTTCAGCTTTCAATATACGCAATGATTTAGCCTCCACATAGTTTTCTTGTCTAAAACATCTGGCGTTGGTTGACAATTGTTGGGCTCTCTGGACTCTCTTTAAGTCTGCTCTGCCATTTATCTGAATGTATAGTCATCACTTGTAGTAATTCAGTAAGACCATAAGGCAAGAGCAGAATCGGGCCCATTAAGTCTTTTTGGCACTCTGTCGTGTTTGATTTATTATCCCTTTTCTCTCATCCCCATTCTTCTCAACACATCAACCATCCACACCTCTGAAGGCTGTTCCGATATATTAACCTCCGTGCTGATGATTTGTCTTTTTGTGTGTTTTCCAGGCTCGAGCTGGCATTGTCAGCACAGTGGAAGTGTTGAAAGTCATGGAAGCTTTTGTGAATGAGCCAAATTACACAGTGTGGAGCGATATAAGTACCAATCTGGGGACACTTTCTACCTTATTATCCCATACAGACTTCCATGATGAAATTCAAGAATTCATTGTTGACTTGTTCTCCAACGTTGGCTTGAAGCTTGGCTGGGATCCTAAACCTGGCGAAGGTATGATTTTAATATTTAAAAACTCATCTCTGCTTAAAGTAACTTTCCTTTTTCATTTATTCATTATGTGCCATGTGGTATGGCATGGGCGATCATGGTCTTTCCATGACCATGATTGTTCTTGCACCTCCTTTGATACAGATGCATCTTCACTCCTCCACCCAGGTGCTTTTTATCCTGTTCAAATCATGTCAAAATTGAAAAGAATATGGGACCTTTTATACAGAATATAAAAGAATAGGACTGCACAGTAGTGTAGCCGTTAGTACAATGCTTTATAATGCCAGCAATCACCAATTAGGGGTTCAGTTCAAGCCTGCTCTCTAAGGTATTTGCGCGTTGTACCCGTGACTGCGTGGGTTTCTTCCAGGTACTTTGGTTTCCTACCACATTCTAAAGGCATATCCGTTAATAAGTTGTGGGTGTGCTGCGTTGGTGCTGGAAGTGTGGTGACACTTGCAGGCTGCTCCCAGCAATGTCCTCTGACTGTGTTAGTTGTTGACACAGTATGTTTCTATGTGTACATGTGACAAATAAAATGAATCTTTAAATCTTTATCCCCTTTAGAATATGGGATATGTCTTAGAGTTACAGAGCAACATAGCAAAGATACAGGCCCTTTGTTTCAACCAGTCCACTGTAATCATGGTGCCCACCCAGCTAGTCCCAATTTTCTGCATTTGGCACATATTCCCTTAAGCCCTGCCGCTCCACATACATATCTAAGTGCTTAACTGTACCTGCTATTATTATTGTGTCTGTCCTAAACATTTCCTCTGAAGGTTTATTTCATATACTCACCACCCTCTGCATGAAGAAGTTGCCCCTTTTAAATCTTTACACCTTGCTGTGTAAAGTCTGTAACCATCCACCCTATCTGCGCCTCTCAATTTTAAACACTTGCATAAGGTTGGCCCTCATCCAACTCTCTCCCAAAGAATCACGACCCGGCCTATCAAACCTCTCCTGATAACTCCGCTCTTCCAATCCTGACAGCATACTCAAATCTTCTCTGCATTCCTTTTCAGTATAACCATGTTTTTCCAAAACTGTGCTCAGTCCTCTTACTGTGGCCTCACCAAGAACTCACACAACTGCAACATAATGTCCTAACTCCTTTCTCAGTGCCCTGACTGATAAAGGTCAGTGTGCTAAATCAGGGGTCCCCAACCTTTTTCACACTGCGGACCGGTTTCATTTTGACAATATTCTTGCGGACCGGCCGACGGGGGGTGTGGGGGGGGTGCAGGGGTGGTAGGGTTGCCAACGGACAAGAGTAGCAGTCAGATATGCTGGGTAGCAGTCAGATACACTGGGTTGACCCTGAGAAAGACTACGATGACCGTGAAGCCTTGCGCGGGCAGCAGCGCACATGTGTGACTTGCGCATGCATGTACGATTTTTTCTACAAATCGTTTTTGGCGATTCTGTTCGGGGGGGAAGGGGGGTGTTAATTACGACCGGAATATCAGTGATAAGTGGCTAATACACTCAATTTCCTTTCTAAAAGGGTTTATCTCAGGAATTTAATATTAAACACACAGCACATATTTCCCTCGCATGAATATAGTGATAAGTCAATTATCAGGGGAGCTTGAAGTAAGTGTTGAACAAACTTCCAGTAGAAGTGGTAGAGGGGGGTTCGATATTATCATTTAAAGAAAAATTGGATAGGTATATGGACAGGAAAGAAATGGAGGGTTATGGGCTGAGTGCAGGTCGGTGGGACGAGGTGAGAGTAGCGTTCGACACGGACTAGAAGGGCCGAGATCGCCTGTTTCCGTGCTGTAATTGTTATATGGTTATATAGGTCACTTATTAGTCAATAGCATCATAACATTTTAAGTAACATTGGGATATTAAACACACAGCACATATTTTCCCCCTATGAACATATAAAATCATTGCAACACACCAATATCACTGAATCAGTGGGAGCCCTGGGCTTGTTTTCCTGCAACGAGACCGTCCCATCGAGGGGTGATGGGAGACAGTGATACTCAAAGGGGGTTCCTTATGTCCAGTCTATTCCACAATTTAGTTTTCATTGCATTCATTGCAGAGATATGTTGGAAATGAAAGCAACATTTTCAGTGCTTTCGTGTCTATCTCAGGATATTTAACCTTGACTTTGATCCAGGATGCCAGCAGAGATGTTATGTCAAACATACTTTCCAGCCCGCCGTCATTTGCAAGCTCGAGGAGTTGATCTCCTTCCCGCGCTGACATGGATGACGTGCGATTAATGACCTCGTGTGTGTTCAAGCTCAACAGTGGGCGTGACAGGGAATGAGGAAAGGTGCAGCTGACTCCTGTCGCCAAATCATATCGCTTCCTCGCGGCCCGGTAGCGCATGCTTTGCGGCCCGGTGGTTGGGGACTGCTGTGCTAAATGACTTTTTCACCACCCTTTCTACCTGTGATACTACTTTCAATAAACTATCTTCTTGCACTCCAAGGTCTTTCTGTTCCATTACACTCTTTAGTGCCTTACCATTTATAATGCAAGTCCTTCACTGATTCGATTTTTCAAAATGCACCACCTCATATCTTATTGAAATCGATTTGTCACTTCTTGACCCACTTCTTTAACCAGATCATCCTGAAATCTACAACCTCGTATTTAGAGGACTCTGCAGTTCATGTTATGTGTTTCTGGTTTCTCCTTTTTTTGTTGCCACTTTGCGCAATTTTGATCGGGGTGGACTGGCTCTGTGGCTCTGCAGTCAACAAGCGACACAGCACTAAATTAAATTAAACTAAACTGAACATTCCTGGACTGTTTCAAGGACTCTGCGGTTTGATGTTTAATATTTGGCCTGTCCCCTAAAACTCTCACTAATTTTTATAGATGCACCGTAGAAAGCATTCTTCTAGGGTGCATCGCAACCTGGTATGCAAGTTGTCCTGTCCAAGACCGAAAGAAGCTACAGAAGATCGTGAACACGGCACAACACATCACACAAACCAATCTTCCGTCCTTGGACTCACTTTACACCGCACGCTGTTGGAGCAGTGCTGCCAGGATAATCAAGGACATGACCCACCCAGCCAACACACTTTTCGTCCCTCTTCCCTCTGGGAGAAGGCTCAGGAGCTTGAAGACTCGTACGGCCAGATTTGGGAACAGCTTCTTTCCAACTGTGATAAAACTGCTGAACGGACCCTGACCCGGATCTGGGCCGTACCCTCCAAATATCCAGACCTGCCTCTTGGTTTTTTTGCACTACCTTACTTTCAATTTTACTATTTTCTATTTATGATTTATAATTTAAATTTTTAATATTTATTAATTTTAACTATTTTTAATACTTAATATTTGTAATCCAGGGAGTGGGAAGCGCAGAATCAAATGTCGCTGTGATGATTGTACGTTCTAGTACCAATTGTTTGGCGACAATAAAGTATAAAGTATATTCTGTGTGTTACTCGTTCTTTTTTTCGTGATTTGTTTTTTCTTTGCATGTTGGGTGTTTGATGTTTTCTCCAATGGATTCAATGGTGTTTCTTTGTTTCGTGGCTGTCTGTGGGAAGACTAATCTCACGGTTGTATACTGCATACATACTTCGATAATAAGTACTTTGAATCATTGAAGCTTCTTCACCATCAACAAACCTCCTAGGTTTGAGTCATTTGCAAACTAATTTCTCAAGCATTTGTAACCAAATAATTTATGTAAATATCAAATAACAAGGATCCCATCAATTTATAATCTTGAGTGTGTTTTAGCATTTAAATCATAGTTGAGTTAGATTATATGATATAAAATTACCTGTTTGTTCAGGCTGAAGGGAGAGGAAAAAGCAATCTTTCATGTTTTGTTTAGATCTTGTTCCCTGGTATATTGGAAATGGGTGTAGATGGTCTAAATGCACAGTCCTCCTAGAACGAAGTTGAGGAGGAATCTCTTTAACCAGAGGTTGGTAAGTCTGTGGAATTCATTGCCACAGACAGCTTCTGGAGGCCACGTCATTGTGTATATTTAAAGCAGAGTGAAAACCTCCCTGTACATGGACGACGTCACCGTCTTCTGCTCTGATCCGAGGTCAGTTCGCAGCTTGATTAGCATCTGCAAACAGTTCGAGCTAGCGTCGGGGGCTAGGGTCAACCGCACGAAGAGCGAAGCCATGCTCTTCGGCAACTAGCCTGACCGATCCAGTGTCCCCTTCACCATCAGGTCTGATCACGTGAAGGTGTTGGGGATTTGGTTCGGAGGGGCTGAGCTGTGCAACAAGAACTGGCAGGAGCGGACTACCAAAGTGAAACAGAAACTGGGACTGTGGGGAGGGTGCTCCCTGTCGATAACGGGCAAGAACCTGGTCATCAGTTGTGAGGTGCTCTCAGGGCTGCTGTACTTGGCGCAGGTGTGGCCCGTCCCCCGCTCCTACAGCTCGGAAATCATCCCAGCTGTCTTCAGATTTGTCTGTGGATCCAAGATGGAGCGGGTCAGACGGACCATCATGCACAAGTCCCTGGACAATGGGGGCAAGAACGTCCCCAATGTTGCCCTCACCCTGATGGTCAGGTTCATGTGTGGCTGCATCAGGTTGTGTGTAGAACAAGTATGTGGGCACCAAGTACCACTATGTGCCAGGTTCTTCCTGTCACCCTGGCTACAAAGGATGGGTCTGGCCCCACTCCCGCGCAACGCCCCAGTCAGCTGGTCATTGCCACCATACCTGTCCTTCATAGAAAAGTTCTTCCAGGAGAACGCCTTTGACCACAGGGCCATCAGGCAGTGGTTGGCACGTAATGTCCTGCAGGCACTGCAGGAGAAGGACGTGATGGACACAGTGGGGTGGTTCCCCGAGCAGACCGTCCAGTTCATCTGGCAAAATGCCTCATTGCCAGATCTCACCAACAGGCACCAGGTCCTCGCCTGGCTGGCAGTGAGAGGGGCCCTCCCAGTCAGATCCCTCCTGTACACCCGGAACGTCATCTCCACACCCCACTGCCCACGAAGAGGACTGCAGTGAGGAGGAGTCTGTGACCCACTTCTTTGCACACTATCAGTTCGCAGAGAGAGTGTGGAGGAAGATGGACGGGCTGGTGTCACGTTTCATCCCCAGCAGCTGTGTAACAGAGGAGTCTCTGATCTACGGGCTGTTCCCGGGGACGCACACGGAGACCAACATCTGGTGCTGCTGGCAGACCATCAACTCGGTGAAAGACGCTCTTTGGTCGGCCCGAAACTTGACGATCTGCCAGCACATGGAGATGTCCGTGGGAGAATGCTGCCGACTGGCACATTCTCGGCTGCAGGAGTACGAGCTGAGGGACGCGCTGAAACTTGGTGCAGCCACTGCAAGGGCCCGGCGGGGAAGGACCACAGTATAGGTTTCTCCACCCACGGGAGTGGGAGGGGTCGGTGGGCGGGGAGTATACCCCTCAACAATGATATGGTAAGCTGAACAACTGGAGTGCCACGTAGGTGGCCATAAGTATGGATATGTACAGACCATAATGGAAACGTATGTAAAGGATGGAAAGTTATTGAATGGTTTATTTTATATAATTTTATTTTTGAATAAAGTATATTTTGAAATAAAAATATTTAAAGCAGAGCTTGATAGGTTCTTGATTACTAAGGGTGTCAAAGGTTATGGGGAGAAGACGGGAATGGGGTTGAGAGGAAAAATCAGCCATGATGGAATGGCAGAACAAACTCAATGGGCTGAATGGCCTAATTTTGCTCCTATGTCTTACGTCTGGTACCCAGAGAGGGGTATGGTTAGGAAAATAAATGTTACTGTGCACTCATTGATCACATCATGCAGGGCGATGATATTTCTGAACTGTGTGAGAGTCTACAAGTGAAAGACTGTTGCTGTTACTTGGAAAACGTTCAGAGTGCTTTAGCTGCTGATGACAATATCTGATTAAGGGTTGGATGAACAAGTACAAACAAAAGTGAAGACCGGAGTATGCAGAAGAAGTTGTTCTTCACACAAACCAAGTGCATCTTTTGTTGAACTGCCTCCATAATCCAGGCTTCATCCTGCAGTCTCTGGCTAAAAGTACTTTTTTGAAATAAATGAAATCCTTTTGAGGTTCTGAAAACCTCCAATTAATCCACTAAAGGTTGATGAGAGTGTACAGAAAAGAAGATGCTGTGTATAGCTCTGTGTAGTTAACCATATAACCATAACTATATAACAATTACAGCACGGAAACAGGCCATCTCGGCACTTCTAGTCTGTGCCAAACTCTTACTCTCACCTAGTCCCACTGACCGAAACTCGCCCCATAACCCTCCATTCCTTTCCTGTCCATATTGTTGTCATTTAAAGTTAAATTGGTCAACTTCGAACCTGCCTCAACCACTTCTGCTGGAAGCTCGTTCCACACAGCTACCACTCTCTGAGTAGAGAAGTTCCCCCTCATGTTACCCCTAAACTTTTACCCTACAACTCAGGTCCTCTTGTTTGAATCTCCACCACTCTCAATGGAAAAAGCCGATCCACATCAAGTCTATCTATCCCCCTCATAATTTTAAATACCTCTATCAAGTCCCTCCTCAACCTTCTACGTTCCAAAGAATAAAGACCTAACTTGTTCAACCTTTCTCTGTATCTTAGGTGATGAAACCCAAGTAACATTCTAGTAAATCTTCTCTGTACTCTCTCTATTTTGTTGACATCTTTCCTATAATTCGGTGCCCAGAACTGTACACAATACTCCAAATTTGGCCTCACCAATGCCTTGTACAATTTCAACATTACATCTCAATTCCTATACTCAGTGCTCTGATTTATAAAGGCCAGCATACCAAAAGCTTTCTTCACCACCCCATCCACGTGAGATTCCACCTTCCGGGAACTATGCACCATTATTCCTAGATCCCTCTGTTCTCCTGCATTCTTCAGTGCCCTACCATTTACCATGTATGTCCTAGTTTGATTATTCCTACCAAAATGTAGCACCTCACATTTATCAGTATTTTACTCCCATCTGCCTTCTTTCAGCCCACTCTTCTAACTGGCCTAAATCTCTCTGCAAGCTTTGAAAACCTACTTCATTATCCACAACTCCACCTATCTTAGTATCATCTGCATACTTACTCATCCAATTTACCACCCCGTCATCCAGATCATTACTGTATATGACAAATAACATTGGACCCAGTACAGATCCCTGAGGCACACCACTAGTCACTGACCTCCAATCTGACAAAGTTATCCACCACCACTCTCTGGTGTCTCCCATCCAGCCACTGCTGAATCCATTTTACTACTACAATATTAATACCTAACGATTGAACCTTCCTAACCAACCTTCTGTGTGGGACCTTGTCAAAGGCCTTACTGAAGTCCATATAGACAACATCCACTGCTTTACCCTCGTCAACTTTCCTAGTAACCCCTTCAAAAAAATTCAATAAGATTTGTCAAACATGACCTTCCATGCTTAAATCCATGTTGGCTGTTCCTAATCAGACCCTGTCTATCCAGATAATTATATATACCATCCCTAAGTATACTTCCCATCAATTTACCCACCACTGACGTCAAACTCACAGGCCGATAATTGCTAGGTTTACTCTTAGAACCCTTTTTAAACAATGGAACAACATGAGCAATACGCCAATCCTCCGGCACCATCCCCGTTTCTAATGACATTTGAAATATTTCTGTCAGAGCCCCTGCTATTTCTACACTAACTTCCCTCAAGGTCCTAGGGAATATCCTGTCAGGACCCGGAGACTTATCCACTTCTATATTCCTTAAAAGCTCAAGTACTTCCTCTTCTTTAATCATCATAGTTTCCATAACCTCTGTACCTGTTTCTCTTATCTTACCCAATTCAGTATCCTTCTCCTTCGTGAATACCCAAGAAAAGAAATTTTTCAGAATCTCCCCCATCTCTTTTGGCTCCACACATAGCTGTCCACTCTGATTCTCCAAGGGACCAATTTTATCCCTCACTATCCTTTTGCCACTAACATAACTGTAGAAACCCTTTGGATTTATTTTCACCTTACTTGCCAAAGCAGCCTCGTATCGTCTTTTAGCTTTTCTAATTTCTTTCTTAAGATTCTTTTTACATTCTTTATATTCCTCGAACACCTCATATTCTCCATGCTGCCAATGTTTATTGTAGATATCTCTCTTTTTCTGAACCAAGTTTCCAATATCCCTTGAAAACCATGGCTCTCTCAAACTTTTAACCTTTCCTTTCATCCTAACAGGAACATAAAGATTCTGTACTCTCAAAATTTCACCTTTAAATGACCTCCATTTCTCTATTACATTCTTCCCGTAAAACAAATTGTCCCAATCCACTCCTTCTAAACCCTTTCGCATCTCCTCAAAGTTAGCCTTTCTCCAATCAAAAATGTCAACCCTGGGTCCAGACCTATCCTTCTCCATAATTATTTTGAAACTAATAGCATTGTGATCACTGGACCGAAAGTGCTCCCCAACACAAACCTCCTTCACCTGACCTGTCTCATTCCCTAACAGGAGATCCAACACTGCCCATTCTCTGGTTGGTACCTCTATGTATTGCTGCAAAAAAACTATCCTGCACACATTTTACAAACTCCAAACCATCCAGGAGCACCTGAAGATTCCTTGTGGGACTGGGTGTGGAAATGAGAAACTGGAAGATTAGTCCTTTAGATAGGAGAGCAGAACTTATCTGACAGGGCTCAGTGGTGTGATATTTGGCTTATTACCTTGTTTATATTTTATACTTTGACCTAAGGGTATGTGTTATGATGGAAACATATACTGTCCATCAAAAATGGAAGGGCACAGTTGTGTAGCAGTTCACAGAACACTATTACAGAGCCAGCGACCTGAGTTCCATTTCACTGTTGTCTGTAAGGAGTTTGTATGATCTCTCTGTGACCACATCAGTTTCCTCTGGCTGCTCCACTTTCTTCCCACATTCCAAAGATGTATGGGTTAGTAGGTTAATTCACTACATGGGTGCAACTGAACAGCATGGGCTCTTTGGACCAGAAGGATATGATACCATGCTGTATCTCTAAATAAAAGTATAAATAAATATTCTTCACTTTTAGTTATATGATGAGATAAATATCTGTTTCTGTCTGGCCCCTTAGGGAAGTAATTATTTGACTCTGTTGTGTGCATCATGCCTGCATCAACCATTGGCTTGCTAGCTGTGTACCTGTAATGAAGAAGAGCGGACACAGCTACAATAATCATGAACAGATTTATTAACTGTACACTTTGCATCCATTTATTTGAAGATGAAAATTAAACACCAGTTCAGAGGAACTTAAGAGTGATATTGGACCATAAGACATAGGAGTACATTCAGCCAGAGACTCATGCCACCGAGATGCAACACAGAGCGTCATAGGAAGTCATTCCTGCCTGTGGCCAGCCATCAAACTTTACAATTCCTCCCTTGGAGGGTCAGACACCCTGAGCCAACAGGCTGGTCCTGGACTTATTTCATAATTTACTGGCATAATTTATATATTACTATTTAACTATTTATGGTTCTATTACTATTTATTATTTATGGTGTAACTGTAACGAAAACCAATTTCCCCCCGGGATCAGTAAAGTATGACTATGACTATGAACAAAAGTAGGCCATCCAGTTTGCTCCACCATTTCATCATGACTGATTTATTTTTCCTTTCAATCCCATTCTCCTGGCTTCTTCACTTCACCTTTGATGCCCTTTCTCATCAAGAACCTCTGCTTTAAATATATCCAAAGACTTGGCCTCCTCAGATGTCCATGGCAATGAATTCTACAGATTCACCACCCTCTGGCTAAAGAAATTCCTCCTTTTTGTTCTAAAGTGATACCCTTCTATTCTGAGGCTGTGCCATCTGGTCCTAGACTCTCCATGTCCACTCTATCTACGCCTTTCAATATTCGATAGGTTTCCTCATTTTTCTAAACTCCAGTGAATACATGTCCAGAGCGATCAAATACTCATCATACATTAATCCTTTCATTCTTGTGAACCTCATCTGAAACTCTCTCCAATGCCAGCACATCATTGTTTAGATGTGGGGTCCAGTACTGCTCACAAAGCTCCAAATGTGGAGCGACAGTTGCCTTGGTGTAATTGGATTTCCATTCCAGATAAAGATGCAATTTGCAATGGTTATAAATTTTTCAAAACCCTGACTTCGAGGGCTATACTCTTTGATTATGCTGGCTGCTTTACTCCAGCAGCAAGAAGTGAAGGGGGAGGCCAGATTCTGTGATGTGCTCAACTGTAAATCCACAACTCTGTAACTTCTTGCAGTGACTTGCAGAGCAGTTGCCCTACCAAGCCATTATACCTTCAAACAGGATGCTTGCTATGGTGCATTGAAAAAATTGGTAAGGGTCATTGGGGCATGCCAAATTTCTTTAGCTTTCTGTGGAAGTAGTGTTGTTGGTGAGCTTTCTTGGCCATGGTGTCCACTTGGTTGGACCAGAGCAAACTATTGGTGATGTTAACTCCAAGGAACTTGGAGCTCTAAACACTCTTCACCTCAACATCATTGATGTAGGCAGGACTTTGTGCACTGCCCCCCCCCCCTTTCCTGAAGTCAATGACCAGCTCTTTTGCTTTGCAGACATTGAGGGAAAGGTTGTTGTCATGACACCATGTTACTAAGCTCTTTATCTCATTCTTGTGCTCTTGACTCATCATTATTTGAGATCTGGCCCATCACAGTGGTATCATCTGCAAACTTGTAGAGGGAGTAGTTAGTCAAGCAGTGTGCAGGGAGTAGAGTAAGAAGCTGAGGACACAACCTTATGGAGAAGCGGTGTTGAGAATAATCATGGGGGAGGTGTCCTGCCTATCATTACTGATTGTGGTCTGCTCATACTAGCATTAGCTTTATTTGTCACATGTACATAAAAATATCGAAATATATCTTGAAATGCGTTGTTTGTGTCAAACCAAGTCAGCAAATATTGTGTTGTCATGCTCTTAGCACCAACATAGCATGCCCACAACTCACTAACCCTAACCAGTACATTCTTGAAATGTGGGAGGAAACCGCTGCAGTCATGGGGCAAATGTACAAACTATTTACAGACAACATTGAGAATTGAACCCCAGTCACTGGCACTGCAAGAGCATTAAGCTAACTACTGCGCTACCAAAAGAAGGAAGTCAAAATACCTTTCATATTGTGGTATTTGAGGTCAGTATAGCAGCTGCAGAATCACCCACAGATGGGGCAGGTGGTGAGACAGTTTCATTGTGTTCCTGATTCATGGAATCAACATTCTCAACACCATGCTGAATGGTCATCCATTTTGACCAGTGATGAGAAAGGCACTGCAGCCTCATTAGCCACCTCAAAACCCACAACACCAGGCTGGCAACAAATCATCCTCCATCCAGAGAGTTTGCTTATGGAAAGAAATTTTAAACTGATTAACAGTTATTCTTAACAAGTACAGGCTTGCACATTTTCTGGATTGTTAAATCTAGAGCAAGTGTAGTATTTCAGTAACACCAGATTCTGCAGATGCTGGAAATCCAGAGTAACACATGCAAAATGCTGGAGGAACTCAGCAGGTCAGACAGCATCTATGGAGAGGAATAAACAGTTGACGCTTCCGTCAAGACTCTTCATCAGGACAAGGGTCTCAGCCAGAAACATCGACTGTTTATTACTCTCCATAGTTGCTGTCTGACTGATGAGTTGCTCCAGCATTTTGTGTGCATGTAGTATTTCACTGTATGTTTCCATGATTTCCCTCATTTCCAAATTTAACTTGCAAACCAATTTGCTACCAAAGCATTGTAATTTTCCAGAAAATATCTCTAACAATAAAATACTAAACCTATTAGACTTTTATCCAATAATTTGTCAGTGATATAAATAAAGCTGTGCCAAAATAATGGCATTCAATTCAAAGAAACCCTTGTGCTGAGAGGAAATAGATTTTTGGAAGATATTGCCCAAGAAAGATAATGTTACAAATGATGATCCTGGAACTGTCTGCAGTTAATGAATTTGGACAAAAACGCCTCGGAATGACTAGGTCCAAATACTTAGTCTTTCAGTTCTTAAAAGATGCCTCATTAGTGTATTCTTTTGTGTTTTCCTGTGATTTAATGGCTTTAATTAACTCAAACTAGGCAACTCTTCCAAAGACTGTTCATAATAAATATTGTATTACTTCAGGGTTCTGTAGAAAGAATATACACCAGTAATTTGGTGATTATTGCACTAGACTGGAAGCGGTATGAATTCAGACTTCAGTTTGGCATGTTGTAAACTTGAATTCAATTCAGTAATTTGACGATAAATACCAGAAAACCTTGTTATTAAAAATCATCTGTTTTGCTGTACTCATGAAAAGCTTCATGTCCAGCTAGCTTAGGAAAGATGGGACTGTAATCCCACACTAGAATCAGAATCAGGTTTAATATCATTGGCATATGTCATGAAATTTGTTCTGTGGCAGCAGTACAGTGCAATACATACAATATTCTATAAATTACAGTAAGAAATATATACAAGCAGTACTGTGCAAGAGTCTTAGGCACATATACTGTATATAGCTAGGGTGATAAGTCTGCAGAGTACTGCAGTATTTTTGTGTATTGCACTGTACTGCTGCCGCAAAACAAAAACAAATATATGTGAGTGATGGTAATACAAGGAAATTTGCAGATGCTGGAAGTTCAAGCAACACACACAAAAAATGCTAGTGAACGCAGCAGGCCAGGCAGCATCTCTAGGAAGAGGTACAGTCGACGTTTCGGGCCGAAACCCTTCGTCAGGACTAACTGAAAGAAGAGATAGTAAGAGATTTGAAAGTGGGAGGGGGAGATCCGAAATGATAAGAGAAGACAGGTGAGGGAGGGATGGAGCTAAGAGCTGGAAAGTTGATTTACAAATGGGATATGAGGCTGGAAAAGGGAGAGGATCATGGGACGGGAGACCTAGGGAGAAAGAAAGAAGGGGAGGGAGAGAGCCCAGAGGATGGGCAAGGAGTTATAGTGAGAGGGACAGAGGGAGAAAAAAGAGAGAGGAAAATAAATAAATAAGGGATGGGGTATGAAGGGTAAACCTGATTCTGATGTGGGTCTTTGTTGTGGACAGAGTGGGAAGGGGGAAGCATGAGTAGAATCGTGGTTGAGAAGGGAGAAGGGAGGCATCAATAAACCAATTGTTTGGAATCAAATGACCTTGCTTGGTTTCATAGGTCTGGGTGTGTCTGCCCCCATCCCTGGCATTCCTTTTCTGCCACCTGTACCACATCCCTCCCACGGTGCTCCACCCTCACCATTCCCAACATCCGTTGCTCCCACCAGATTTACAAACTCGCTCTGATCCACGTTGACAAGTACAGTACTGTGTGAGAGTCTTAGGCACCCTAGCTCTATATATATATGTATGTATGTGTATATATGTGTGTGTATGTATATGTAACTGTCGCTACGGCTAGCAACTTAATATAGGGGGTGATTACCCCCGGCCCGGCCAAACTTAAGAAATCTCGTTTGGGTGGATGCTGCGCAATGTGTCCCCTGTAACAAATCAGTACTCCGAAATAACAAACAGTACACAATATGCAAATAAATGATTAAGCTTTATAATTCTTACTTTGACTATATGGTTAGTAAAGAAACTGGGGGGGAAAAAAAGAAAAACAGGGCCCAATCTTATTAACAGTCTGTTGCACAAAGTTGCTCACTGATAAGTCGATCATTCACCATTGACCACCTCCGATCGTCTGCCCTTGGGACCCTCACTCCGAGTCCACCCTGTCCGGCGGTCTACCAAATCTCTCCATTTGCGTCTTCTCTCCTCAACTCTCCCCAGCAAAAGCCCACAAAACTCTCCAGAGTTACAGAGACGCCATTACAGTGAGTTACATATATATGTGTTTGTGTGCATATATGTGTATGTTTGTACACACACACACACACACACACACACACACACACACACACACACACACACACACACACACCCCTACCCCCCTAAGACTTTTGCACAGTACTGTATAAATTAAGCACTCCCAAAAAAAAAACCAACAACAAGATAGGTAGTATTCATGGGTTGGTTTGATGTCTGCATAGGGTGTCTCTTCAGGGTCCTGATCCACCTCCCTGGTGGTAGCAATGAAAAAAGGGCATGTCCTGGGTGATGGGGGTTCTTAGTGATGGATGTTGCCTATTTAAGGCATCGCCTTTTGAAGATATATATCCAGTATATAATGATCTTATTAAAGATATCCATTGGTGAGGAATGACATTATGTAGTTGAGTGGAAATAATAAGCCAGGGCAAGCACTTGCTGTTTATTGGATGAGGCATGGCTAATGGCTAAGTTGACCCTTCCACTGAGCAACGTGCAAGTGAAGCCAAGAACAATTTCCACTGGCTAGAGTCTCTCATTAAAGACCTAGAAGTTAGCCAAAACCAAAATCTCATGTTCAGGGTCATTGTCATTAAAACATAAACATGTATACAGCTAAACAAAACATCATTCCTCTGGGGTCAACGTGCAAAGCATAGTAGATATAGTCACCCATAGCACATAGTTATGATCCAGCACATACAGTCACAAGTCACTGAATGGCGTGGCCTGAAGATTATACTAGACATGAGTGGAAAATGCTGCCCTATCAGATGGCAGGCACCTTGTAGAATAAATATCAAAGTTAAATTCTTCAATATGCCCTCTTCCACATAAAAGCCGCATTTTGGTCACACTTCCTCAGTCTGCATGTCAAATTCTGTGGCATTTCAATTGAATTTAAACCAATACTGAGTGTCTCTTCTCTTGAATGTGTCCTAGGTCATCTAGATGCTCTCTTGAGAGGGTTGGTCCTGGGAAAGTTGGGAAAAGCTGGACACCTACCAACAATAGAGGAAGCAAGGCGCAGGTTTAAGGACCACGTTGAAGGAAGGCAGGCTCTCTCTGCTGATCTCCGAAGCCCCGTAAGTTTGCATTGAGTTGCTTTTAATGTAGCTTTATTTCAGAGGGTAGAAGATTATGACAACAAAGGAACCACTTGACAAAAACTCTTTCTGGTATTTGGTTCTTGAATATGTTCTGTGAGTGAAAGTTTACTGGAAATTATGTCCTGTCATCAATTCAGTCATTATCGTGATCACATTTGATTCCTTGATGTTTCCTTTTCCATGTAGGTTTCTGAATTGAAGTTTCTGCCTGATATTTGGTGTCTGTTTCAATGTGATTATTAGGCTCCTGTTTCCAAATTTAACACTTTGATTGGGGCTGAATAATAGGTAAAGATCTGTTGAATGTGATGCCTCCAGAATAAATTGTAGAACCAAAATCTATATTAATGAGGAAGAAAAAAAAATTCAAAGTACAGTAATGTGTAGAAATCCTAGGCGCAATATATTTTTAATATGTTTTTAAATGGTATGGTCTCCATAGACCCTGATCTCAATATTGAGGCTGCCTGGGATTACCTGGAGAGACAGCCAAAGTCTGAAGAAGAAATGTAGCAAGTTCTCCAAGATGCTTAGAACAACCTACCAGCTGACTTTCTTACAAAACTGCATAACAGTGTACCTAAGAGAATTGATACAGTTTTAAAGGCAAAGGGTGGTCACACCAGATATTCATTTGATTTACTGTTTACTGTTCTTTATAGTGAATTTTCTGATATTTAGAATCTTTTAATATCATTATTTTTGAAAGCATCTTTGCTTTACAGAATTTTTTATATATGCCTAAGACTTTTGCCCAGTACTGTTAACTTACTGTCAAAGTACATACGTCACCATATACTACACTGAGATTCATTTTCTTGTGGGCATTCAAAGCAAAAGAATCACAATAAATTAAATGAAAGACTGTGCACAGAAGGGACAACCAACCAACAAAATGGAAGACACACAGAGACAGAGACACAGACACACCCCCCTCCAGCTATACTGAGGAGTAGGCAGATATTCACAGCTGCGGTGTACGGTATGTTGCTAGTTATTTAAGAAAGAAAAGGAATACAAGAAAGTAATTTAATATCCCAGCACGTAGTGGACAGGTCCCATGAGTCCTCCAGTATGGTAATATTTCATTGTAGTGGAACAATGAAATCAGGATTTAATCATAAAATAATGTAGGAGCCTCCCGTTAATGTAGCTCAGCTGAATCTGCACTGATGGGAAACTCCTTCTTTGGCCACAATTGTCTTACTGAATGCTAGATGAGACAGTATATGTTACCCTGCCTTCTAGCGTCCCAGTACGTAGTGAACAGATCAGACAATATCACTCTGAATCCTACTCAAACTGATTTGGCAACATGCACAAAATGCTGGAGGAACTCAAAGTCAGGCAGCATCTATGGAGAGGAATAAACAGTCGATGTTTTAGGGTCCTGATGAAGGGTCTCAGCCTGAAACAATGACCATTTATTCCTCTCCATCGATACTGCCTGACCTGCTGAGTTCCTCCAGCATTTTGTTTGTACTTATTTACTGCCCATTACATCGCTATCATTTAGGACAGCAATGAAGGTCATCCATCTCTGTCTGTCCTTGGCAGTCTTCTCTATTGTGCCCCAGGTGTAGTTCAAAGGTCCTGCATTTCCTCTGCCCTTCAGGGGTCCAATCAAGTGCTGTCTTAATGATGGAGTTGGCCTCTCTTCTCATCACGTGTCCAATCAATCTCCAGTGTTTCCTCATGATGATTGTGGCCATGATCTCTTGATGACACTGAAGGAGTAGGGCGTGATTAGAGATCTTTCTCAGCCAGAGAATATGGAGGATCTTCCAGAGGCTCACAGTGTGGAATGACAACAGTTTGGCAAGGTTGCTCTCTGTCATGAGCCAGTATTCTGACCCGTAGAAGAGTGTGGACAGAACACAGCTCTGGTACAGCTTCACCTTGGTGTGGATGCTGTACTGTGTGTGTTGCTCTGGATCTCCAGCATCTGCAGAATCTCATGTTTGTGAAACTTACTTGGCAGATGTGTTACCTATTGCTGTTTGTGCCTTCCCAAACAACAAGGCCAATTCTGCAAAAATCAAACACGAGGAAATCTGCAGATGCTGGAATTTCAAGCAACACACATAAAAGTTGCTGGTGAATACAGCAGGCCAGGCAGCATCTCTAGGAAGCGGTCCTGACGAAGGGTCTCGGCCCGAAACATCGACTGTACCTCTTCCTAGAGATGTTGCCTGGCCTGCTGCATTCACCAGCAACTTTTATGTGTGTTGCTGCAAAAATCAAGGTGCTTTCAGTGGACTTATATGCCAACTCAGTTCATCTACCCACCTTTGTTGCAGGCTCTTAGTTTCACAATAGGTTTTAGAAATTCTGTAATCAGGTGGACAAATCTATCCAAGCAATGCATGCAACCTTCCTTAAATAATGGCTATGTGATTTCAAAATTGACTGCTCAGTTTATATTTGACAATGTTTTAGTTACCAAACGAAGGTTAGTGGAGTCTGTTAGCCAGAAAAGGCAGCTCACCTGAGGACTTGGAGAAATTCAGAGTCCAGCAGAGGAAGACAAAGAGCTGAATTAGGAAGGGAAAAAAAAATTATGAGAGAAAACTGGCAGGGAACATTAAAAACTGACTGTAAAAGCTTTTGTAGATATGTGAAAAGAAAAAGATTGGTTGAGACAAATGTAGGTCCCCTACAGACAGAAACAGGTGAATTGATTATGGAGAACAGGGACATGGCAGACCAATTGAATAACTACTTTGGTTCTGTCTTCACTAAGGAGGACATAAATAATCTTCCAGAAATAGTAGGGGACGGAGGGTCTAGTGAGATGGAGGAACTGAGGGAAATACATGTTAGTAGGGAAGTGGTGTTAGGTAAATTGAAGGGATTAAAGGCAGATAAATCCCCCGGGCCAGATGGTCTGCATCCCAGAGTGCTTAAGGAAGTAGCCCAAGAAATTGTGGATGCATTAGTGATAATTTTTCAAAACTCTTTAGATTCTGGACTAGTTCCTGAGGATTGGAGGGTGGCTAATGTATCCCCACTTTTTAAAAAAGGAGGGAGAGAGAAACCGGGGAATTATAGACCGGTTAGCCTAACACCGGTGGTGGGGAAAATGCTAGAGTCAGTTATCAGAGATGTGATAACAGCACATTTGGAAAGCGGTGAAATCATTGGACAAAGTCAGCATGGATTTGTGAAAGGAAAATCATGTCTGACGAATCTCATAGAATTTTTTGAGGATGTAACTAGTAGAGTGGATAAGGGAGAACCAGTGGATGTGGTATATTTGGATTTTCAAAAGGCTTTTGACAAGGTCCCACACAGGAGATTAGTGTGCAAACTTAAAGCACACGGTATTGGGAGTAAGGTATTGATGTGGATAGAGAATTGGTTGGCAGACAGGAAGCAAAGAGTGGGAATAAACGGGACCTTTTCAGAATGGCAGGCAGTGACTAGTGGGGTACCGCAAGGCTCAGTTCTGGGACCCCAGTTGTTTACAGTATATATTAATGACTTAGATGAGGGAATTAAATGCAGCATCTCCAAGTTTGCAGATGACACGGAGCTGGGCGGCAGTGTTAGCTGTGAGGAGGATGCAGGGTGACTTGGATAGGTTAGGCAAATTCATGACAGATGCAATTTAATGTGGATAAATGTGAAGTTATCCACTTTGGTGGCAAAAACAGGAAAACAGATTATTATCTGAATGGTGGCCGATTAGGAAAAGGGGAAGTGCAACGAGACCTGGGTGTCATTATACACCAGTCATTGAAAGTGGGCATGCAGGTACAGCAGGCAGTGAAAAAGGCGAATGGTATGCTGGAATTCATAGCAAGAGGATTCGAGTACAGGAGCAGGGAGGTACTACTGTAGTTGTACAAGGCCTTGGTGAGACCACACCTGGAGTATTGTGTGAAGTTTTGGTCCCCTAACCTGATGAAAGACATCCTTGCCATAGAGGGAGTACAAAGAAGGTTCACCAGATTGATTCCTGGGATGGCAGGACTTTTATATGATGAAAGAGTGGATCGACTAGGCTTATATTCGTTGGAATTTAGAAGATTGAGGAGGGATCTTATTGAAACGTATAAAACCCTAAAGGGATTGGACAGGCTGGATGCAGGAAGATTGTTCCCGATGTTGGGGAAGTCCAGAACGAGGGGTCACAGTTCAAGGATAAAGGGGAAGCCTTTTAGGACCGAGATTAGGAAAAACTTCTTCACACAGAGAGTGGTGAATCTGTGGAATTCTCTGCCACAGGAAACAGTTGAGGCCAGTTCATTGGCTATGTTTAAGAGGGAGTTAGATATGGCCCTTGTGGCTAAAGGGATCAGGGGGTATGGAGGGAAGGCTGGGGCGGGGTTCTGAGTTGGTTGATCAGCCATGATCATAATAAATGGCAGTGCAGGCTCGAAGGGCCGAATGGCCTACTTCTGCACCTATTTTCTATGTTTCTGTGTAATTCAGTTAGAAAATTGCATGAGGCAGCACTAAAAATGCTCAAGTCAAATAGCATTTTATTTTATTTTAATTTATTGAGGTACAGTGTGGAATCGGCCCCCTTTTGAGCCATGTTACTCAATCCAGCAGTCCCCTGATTTAATCCTAGCCTAATCACAGGACAATTTATAATTGTCAATTAACTTATTAACTTTAGTCTGTGGGAGAAAACCAGAGCATCCGGAGAAAACCCACACAGTTACAGGGAGAATGTACAAACTCTTTACAGACAGCGGTGCGAATTAAACCCTGGTCACCTCTACTGTAAAGCGTTGTGCTAACCACTACACTACTGTGCTGCATCTGCAGAGAAAACTGGATGTGCCTTGGGTGTGGAACAAGGAGCATGAAACAGTGCAGGAATAGGCCTTTCAGCCCATAGGTCTGTGCTCACCATGATTCCAATCAAAGCTAATCCAACCTACCTGACGAAGGGTCTCGGCCTGAAACGTCGACTGTACCTCTTCCTAGAGATGCTGCCTGGCCTGCTGTGTTCACCAGCAACTTTGATGTGTGCTACCTGCAAGTGGTCCTCTTTTCCTCCATTTCTTTCCTGGTATGTGATCGTCAAAATGCTGTGATTGTATCTGCTTCCACCACTCACCCTGGAATTGCGTTCCAGGCACCTACCACATTTTCTTGTCTCATAAATCTCCTTTAAGCTCCCCCCCCCCCACCTTAAAGCTTTACTCTTTAGTATTTCAATCCTGAGAAAAAAAGACTGACTATCTACCCTATCTTTGCCTTTCATAATCTTATAACTTCTGTCAAGTCACCCTCTGGTTTCAAGATTCCAATGAAAACAAAATAAAATTAATTCCAATGAAAACATGCGCCAGCATGTTGACTGGATTCAAAAGCAGTATCCTTGTTACTGCTTTTGAATCCAGTCAACATGCTGGCGCATCTCTTTTCAAAGCCCCATATCCTTCCTGTAATGTGGTGAGGAGATCTTCGCACAGTACTCCGGATTAAGACCTAACCGAAGTCCTATCGAACTGCAACATGACTTCTGGGCTTTTATCCTCGTACCTCAAGTGATGAAAACAAGTATGCCCAATGCTTTCTTTACCATCTAATTTACTTTCAGGGAGCTTATGGATTTGCAGCCTGAGATCCCTCTGCACTTCAGTTTCCTTAAGGTTCTTCTCATTTACTGTATAGTTTTACCTCCCACAACAACTCATTTGTCCAGATTAAACTCTGTCTCCAATTTCTCTACATCGGGTCTATATCCCATTGAATCCTTCACAACCTTCCTTACTCTCTATAACTCTGAATTTTCATGTCATCTACAAACTTACCAATTATCCCAATATAATTAATCCTATATTTTCATTTAAATGGTATACATTGTGAAAAACAAGAAGCTCCAGCACTGATCCTTGTGGAACGCCACTGGTCACAGAGCTCCAGTCAGAATGACACCTCTCCGCCACTACCCTCCGTCTTCTATGGCCAAGCTATTTTAGAATCTAATCTACCAAATTTCCTTGCACAGCATATGTTTTTATCTTCTGGATGTAATATTCTGTATTTAGTATAATAGAACAGTGTTGTGTTGTACAGCACAGTACTGATGAGCCAGCAATGCTGTGCCCACCCTTGATCTTGGAGTAAGTTATGGGTATAATGCTTCCCTCCCATATAGCCCTCCCTTTTCTCTTTCATCCATGTGTCTATATAAAAGTCTCCTAAATGTCTATAATGTATCTGCCTCTGTCACCACCCCCCGGTAACATGTTCCATACACCCACAACACTCTATGTAAAGCAAAAACTTCTTCTGACATCGCCCCTAAACTTTCTAACAATCACTGTAAAATTGTGTCCTCTTGTATTAGCCATTTCTGCCCTTGGGACAAAGGAATATCCAAGTATATGGAAGTCATTGTTTCACCTAGCTATGGAAGATGGTGAGTGGTAGGGAGAAATGGAATGATGGTGGTGGATGTTGCTTGTGATTGACCAAATTGTTGCAGAGGGAATTTCCCTTAAATGCTGAAGTGAGTGATGATGATGTGTTTGATGGAAGTGTCCTGTTGGATGTGGTGAGGATGATCTTGTGAATGTTGAGGCTAGTAGAGTGAAAGATGAAGACATTATGAAATCTGTAATTCTGGTAGGGAGAGGAAACCATGAGGGCAGATCAAGTGCATGGAAACTTGGTAGATTGGATTCTAAATCGGCTTGGCCATGGGGTAGCGGTGGAGAGGTGTTATTCTGACTGGAGGTCTGTGACCAGTGGCGTTCCACAAGGATCATTTCAACAGGCATTATTGGAAGCTTTGTCAACTACAGTAGAGGAGAAATGGAAGGTTTGCCAGAAACATTGGTATGGGTGATGAAGTCTTACCAATCAAAGAGAAGGACTTCAAAAAGAAATAATAAACACAAGAGATTCTACAGATGCTGGAAATCCGAATTTCTATAGATGCTGCCTGAACTTCTTAGTTCCTCTAGCATTTTGTGTATTCCTCAAAAAAAGAGCTTAGTTCCTGGAATTATTTTTATCTTGTATCTACTTTTAGTTGATCATTACGCAGACCAAGAAGTCAAGTCAAGTCACTTTTTATTGTCATTTCGACGATAACTGCTGGTACAGTACACAGTAAAAACGAGACAACGTTTTTCAGGACCATGGTGCTGCATGAACAATACAAAAACTACACTGAACTACATAAAAAAAAACAACACAAAACTGCACTAGACTACAGACCTACCCAGGACTGCATAAAGTGCACAAAACAGTGCAGGCATTACAATAAATAATAAACAAGACAATAGACACAGTAGAGGGCAGTAGGTTGGTGTCAGTCCAGGCTCTGGGTATTGAGGAGCCTGATGACTTGGGGGAAGAAACTGTTACATAGTCTGGTCGTGAGAGCCCGAATGCTTCGGTGCCTTTTGCCAGACGGCAGGAGGGAGAAGAGTTTGTATGAGGGGTGCGTGGGGTCCTTCATAATGCTGTTTGCTTTGTGGGTGCAGTGCATGGTGTAAATGTCTGTAATGGCAGGAAGAGAGACCCCAATGATCTTCTCAGCTGACCTCACTATCCGATTAGATCTCACTAGAAGATTAATACACTAGAACTGCTGCCATTAAATTATTTTAGCTCGCTATATCCTAGGTTTTCCCTTCTCCCCCACCTTCTCGCCTACTGAAGCTGCTTACATCTTTCTTTTTCCTCACTCTGACGAAGGGCTGCAGGCTGGAATTGATAAGTTTCTCCTTCCATGAAAGAGTCCGGTTGATTGGGGCTTTCAAAGTGCCAGTTCAAGCAAGATGGGCCAAACAGCCTGCTTTACTGTGGGAACATTTAGATCTTCAGTTCAGTATTTCTGTGGGAGTCAACAGCAGCTGTGATTTTTACATAAACATGAGATTTTTGCAAATGTTGGAAATCTGGAGAAACACACACAAAATGCTGAAGGAACTCAGCAGGTCAGGTAGCATCTATGGAAATGAATAAACAGTCGACATTTCAGGCTAAGGTCCTTCTTCAAGACTGGAAAGGACAGGGAAAGAAGCCAGAATAAGAAGGTGGGGGGGGGGAGGGGAAGAAGTACAAGCTGGCAGCTCTGCTCCCTCCCCCCTTCTCTCTTTTTTAAATTTTTCTCTCTTCCCCCCCCCCCACCCCCATCTTTTTCAATTCTCCATTCCGGCTCCCCTCTTATCCCATCCCTCCTCCTCATCTGTCCATCACCTTCCTCTTATCTTGTACACCTCTGTGCTGCAGCTATTAATGCTAAAATCTATTCCTATGGTAAGTAGTTGAGGATGGGAGGAAGTTTCATTCTTGCCCTGTGTAAAGGAAATCTGGACTAGGAAAACAGAAAAAAACTATTAATTTTGTGTTTTTGGAGGGTTTAAGGGGGGTTAGTTGACCAGAATGGTGTGTGAGGTTGAACTATTTTTATTCGAAGTTCAGTAATTTATTATCAGGGTATGTATACCATGTTCTATAATTTGTTGTACAAATTATAGTGGTGAAACTTCTGTGTAGAATAATAAAACCAGGCTACTCAAATGGAAGGGTTCAGATATGGTAAGCTAAGAGTAATGCTGACTTTCAAGTGTCTTAACCACAGCTTATGATTAATACAATGTCATGTGTGGGCAGCAGTAGTCAGTATAACTGCTAACTGGTAATGTACTCTATTAGAGGAATAATTGCATCAGGGTTGTTTAAAATGACAAATAATACGCAGTTTAAGATCCATTTAATCTACACCATTATACAGTGGATTTAATTGGACCATCGGTTAATCATGGCAGCTGCTTATTTGGGGCAACTCTTCAAGAATGAAAGCTAATTGGCAAAATAGTTGGGATTCCCTTTGTTTATTTGGGACACTATGCCACTTAATTGGGGCATGAGACTGTTACCAAACAGGTTCTAGCTAGTGTCAGTCACGCGCACTTGTGTGGCCGTTAGACCCTACACCGTGCTCAGGGCGATCAATTTTAAAATGGCCAGTTGTGTGTGTTTGTGTTTAAAAAGTAATGATTTTTATTGTTGGTAGTTGGCGAGAAGTATGCAGGAAGACAATTAAGAACTGTGTTGCTCACTGCGGTTTCAAGCATTCAGTATCTGCATGCACTAGATGTCTGTACTGATTTTGTTCATTGTGTATATGTACGCAAACATGCACGCATACATGTTCATTCTTGACCCTGATATTAATTTTTTATACATTAACATCAAAACTGCTCAGCTATGTTAGAAACAGCACACACAAAATGCTGGAGGAACTCAGCATGCCATGCAGCATCTATGGAAAAGAGTAAACAGTCGACATTTCGGGCAGAGGCCCTTCCTTGGGGCAAATCTCAAGGGCACTGAGTGGCATCAATGGTAAATACGTCAAATACCAGTTGTAAAAGGATCTATGAAGCAAAGTTACTTGAGAACCTGTGTCAAGTACAGCTCTAGCATAAGCATCTTCTATCAATATGGATTGGTCCCACTAAACCTTCAGGAATAGTTTTTTGTGCCTTAGTATTTTCCTTGATACACTGATTGGAACGTATCCTCTCTGAGACGCCAGCCCATTCTTTTACTGGGTGTCTCCGTAGTATTGCCTCTTTTCTTCTGTTTGATTAACTGCTGACTTTTCAAAGATTTTCCTGCTCACAGTCTCACTTGAAATATCCATCTTCCCCACAGTTGTAACAGAGAATATTGGTTGCCTCTCTAATCAAAAGACCCTTTTTAGCAGCATTCCTGTGCATCATAAGTCCTACAGGTGGGTTGGGTTCCCAACGTACGTGTCACATTTAGATGAAACATTAGCAGACATCCATTGAGTCAGCTCAGCTTGTAGGCTTTTCACCTCTTTCCTCAAAAGCTTTGTCTCCTTGGTACCGGGGGTCACATTAGCAGCAGAGGCTACCGCTGAAGAGACTACTCAGCTTTTGGAAATGTTTGGCTTCTCAATCATGTTTTCCTCTTGGCTAACTTCTGTGAGTAATTCGGTAAAAAATGGAGGGGGCGGACCTTGGGCGTCATTCGGAAACATAGCATAATTACGTCATGTGACAGCACGCCCTTCAGAACTTGCTCCATCCTCAAATAATTTCTCTCAGACAGCTGAATGCCCCCTTTGTGGCACAAACTCTGCAGCAGCTTCTGCAACCTGAAAAGGTAGGCAGACAGCTTCTCTCCTTCCTCCTGGAATGTGTGCCTATATCTTATCTTAAGATCGGCTGCACCTTCAGCAATGCCAAAAGCCTCTTCCAGAGCTTGCAAATAATTAGCTGACATGGCTGATGAGTTTCTGCTTTTAGGAACCTCACTATATCAGCCGCTGGGCCCTTTAAGCTCTCTACCAGTCTCTTTTTTTTTCATATTATCTGAGCACTGCCATTCACCCAGTAACTCAGATGTCTGCTCCACCCAAGTCTCATATTCTTCTTCCTCATCGGGTGTGGGGTTAACCCCAGAGAACACTCCCAGCCAATGATAACTTTGGCTTTCTGCAGGTATACTTTTGCATTTATCAACCAGTGATATAATAGTCAGTCAAAACCAGCTCAGAATTTAAATCAACTGCTGAAGGATCCATTAGACCTTTCACATTGGATAACTCCTTTCCCTCACTACACTGAAATGAGAACAACTTGTCTTTAAAGTCTTTACCCTCAGCTACATGCCCCCTTTCTCTAAAAATATGGACTGCCCATGGCCCCACCTCTCCAGGTGCCCCTATCTTATCAGGCAACAAGACTTCAGTTACGTCACTGAAGTAACAGTTCGTCAGGAATTCAGACATCCACCCTGCTCAGAACACAATCGTTACTTTTGGATATCCTTCTCGAATCGCAGCAAACATTAATCCCTGTAGCATCCATAATAGAGTACCTTTCTCCAACAGTAGTTTAACCACTGGCTTAAACACACAAACCACTTAATCAATCCTAAAACAGCATTCACCTCTCACCGGGGCTCGTATACAAACTTGGCTCGTTAGCTAACTCTGCTGACAGCCACGCGACTCAGCAGTGAGAAGGCTACCTTTCATAAACAATATACGTCTTGTGTCAGTATGATTTGAGGTTCAACCAAACAGGAATGTCCTGATGTTCCGATTAAAGAAGCCTCAATTTGGGTGGATGCTGTTTAAATACTGCCCATATATAATTATCGGTTAGCAAGAAATAACAGATTGTACACTGCATAAAATTATAAAGAAAGTGTATTTAACAATTTCAGCTTTGTCAAACAGTTAACAGGAAAAAAGAAAAGGAAAGGGTCCATTGCAGTTAAACCAGTCCAATGTGCACATAACCATTGGAGCTCAAACTGGAGTATTTGGAAGTGTATCTCTTACTCACGAGCTGGACCCATAATCTACGTGAAAGCATTTACCATATTTTGAACTTCCTTCAAAGTCCATCACGAACAAATTTCCCTTGCCCTTGCTCTTGGGAGCCATTCATCTGCACAAAGCACTTCTGGCAATGGGGACATTCCTCCAATGGCATTCTGTGGATTCTTCCCTTGTGCCCCGCTCTGCAGCTCCTGCCAAAAGACCCCAAGCTAGATTACTGTCAGTCACAAATTTCTCTCTGCCCCATTCTATCTACAATCTTCTCCCCACCCCACCATCTTAATTGGCTGACACAACATTCCTAAATTGAATGGGTTACACTTGAATCCTAGGGGGACCAATATCCTGGCAGGGAGATTAGCGGGAGCTACTGAGGTGACTTTAAACTAGAATGGTTGGGGGGTGGGAATCAAATTAAAGAGGCTAGGCGTGAGGAGGTTAGTTCACAACAGGGGAATGGGAACCAGTGCAGAGAGACAGAGGGGTGTAAAGTGAGCGTAGAAGCAAAAAGTACTAAGGAGAAAAGTAAAAGTGGCAGGCCGACAAATCCAGGGCAAGCATTAAAAAGGGCGACTTTTCAACATAATTGTACAAGGGCTAAGAGAGTTGTAAAAGAGCGCCTGAAGGCTTTATGTGTCAATGCAAGGAGCATTCGTAATAAGGTGGATGAATTGAAAGTGCAGATTGTTATTAATGATTATGATATAGTTGGGATCACAGAGACATGGCTCCAGGGTGACCAGGGATGGGAGCTCAACGTTCAGGGATATTCAATATTCAGGAGGGATAGACATGAAGGAAGGGGAGGTGGAAGATGTGGAATCGATATGGGTAGAGCTGCATTAACACTAAGGGGCAGAAGACGCTGGTGGGAGTTGTGTACAGGCCACCTAACAGTAGTAGTGAGGTCGGAGATGGTATTAAACAGGAAATTAGAAATGTGTGCAATAAAGGAACAGCAGTTATAATGGGTGACTTCAATCTACGTGTAGACTGGGTGAACCAAATTGGTGCTGAGGAAGAGGATTTCTTGGAATGTATGCGGGATGGTTTTTTGAACCAACATGTCGAGGAACCAACTAGAGAGCAGGCTATTCTGGACTGGGTTTTGAGCAATGAGGAAGGGTTAATTAGCGATCTTGTCGTGAGAGGCCCCTTGGGTAAGAGTGACCATAATATGGTGGAATTCTTCATTAATATGGAGAGTGACATAGTTAATTCAGAAACAAAGGTTCTAAACTTAAAGAGGGGTAACTTTGAAGGTATGAGACGTGAATTAGCTAGGATAGACTGGCAAATGACACTTAAAGGATTGACGGTGGATATGCAATGGCAAGCATTTATAGGTTGCATGGATGAACTACAACAATTGTTCATCCCAGTTTGGCAAAAGAATAAATCAAGGAAGGTAGTGCACCCGTGGCTGACAAGAGAAATTAGGGATAGTATCAATTCCAAAGAAGCAGCATACAAATTAGCCAGAAAAAGTGGCTCACCTGAGGACTGGGAGAAATTCAGAGTTCAGCAGAGGAGGACAAAGGGCTTAATTAGGAAGGGGAAAAAAGATTATGAGAGAAAACTGGCAGGGAACATAAAAACAGACTGTAAAAGCTTTTATAGATATATAAAAAGGAAAAGACTGGTAAAGGCAAATGTAGGTCCCCTGCAGACAGAAACAGGTGAATTGTATGGGGAGCAAGGACATGGCAGACCAGTTGAATAATTACTTTGGTTCTGTCTTCACTAAGAAGGACATAAATAATCTTCCAGAAATAGTAGGGGACAGAGGGTCCAGTGAGATGGAGGAACTGAGCGAAATACATGTTAGTAGGGAAGTGGTGTTAGGTAAATTGAAGGGATTGAAGGCAGATAAATCCCCAGGGCCAGATGGTCTGCATCCTAGAGTGCTTAAGGAAGTAGCCCAAGAAATAGTGAATGCATTAGTGATAATTTTTCAAAACTCGTTAGATTCTGGACTAGTTCCTGAGGATTGGAGGGTGGCTAATGTAACCCCACTTTTTAAAAAAGGAGGGAGAGAGAAACCGGGGAATTATAGATAGGTTAGCCTAATGTCGGTGGTGGGGAAACTGCTGGAGTCAGTTATCAAGGATGTGATAACAGCACATTTGGAAAGCGGTGAAATTATCGGACAAAGTCAGCATGGATTTGTGAAAGGAAAATCATGTCTGACGAATCTCATAGAATTTTTTGAGGAAGTAACTAGTAGAGTGGATAGGGGAGAACCAGTGGATGTGGTATATTTGGATTTTCAAAAGGCTTTTGACAAGGTCCCACACAGGAGATTAGTGTGCAAACTTAAAGCACATGGTATTGGGGGTAAGGTATTGGTGTGGGTGGAGAATTGGTTAGCAGACAGGAAGCAAAGAGTGGGAATAAACGGGACCTTTTCAGAATGGCAGGCGGTGACTAGTGGGGTACCGCAAGGCTCAGTGCTGGGACCCCAGTTGTTTACAATATATATTAATGACTTGGATGAGGGAATTGAATGCAGCATCTCCAAGTTTGCGGATGACACGAAGCTGGGTGGCAGTGTTAGCTGTGAGGAGGATGCTAAGAGGATGCAGGGTGACTTGGATAGGTTGGGTGAGTGGGTAAATTCATGGCAGATGCAATTTAATATGGATAAATGTGAAGTTATCCACTTTGGTGGCAAAAATAGGAAAACAGATTATTATCTGAATGGTGGCCGATTAGGAAAAGGGGAGGTGCAGTGAGACCTGGGTGTCATTATACACCAGTCATTGAAAGTGGGCATGCAGGTACAGCAGGCGGTGAAAAAGGCGAATGGCATGCTGGCATTTATAGTGAGAGGATTCGAGTACAGGAGCAGGGAGGTACTACTGCAGTTGTACAAGGCCTTGGTGAGACCACACCTGGAGTATTGTGTGAAGATTTGGTCCCCTAATCTGAGGAAAGACATCCTTGCCATAGAGGGAGTACAAAGAAGGTTCACCAGATTGATTCCTGGGATGGCAGGACTTTCATATGAAGAAAGACTGAATGAACTGGGCTTGTACTTGTTGGAATTTAGAAGATTGAGGGGGGATCTGATTGAAACGTATAAAATTCTAAAGGGATTGGACAGGCTAGATGCAGGAAGATTGTTCCCGATGTTGGGGAAGTCCAGAACAAGGGGCCACAGTTTGAGGATAGAGGGGAAGCCTTTTAGGACCGAGATTAGGAAAAACTTCTTCACACAGAGAGTGGTGAATCTGTGGAATTCTCTGCCACAGGAAACAGTTGAGGCCAGTTCATTGGCTATATTTAAGAGGGAGTTAGATATGGCCCTTGTGGCTACGGGGGTCAGGGGGTATGGAGGGAAGACTGGGGTGGGGTTCTGAGTTGGATGATCAGCCATGATCATAATAAATGGCGATGCAGGCTCGAAGGGCCGAATGGCCTACTCCTGCACCTATTTTCTATGTTTCTATGAACAACATGGCTTCTTGTCTTTAGCCAAAAGCAAAACATTCTACCAACAGGACACACATAAAAGTTGCTGGTGAACACAGCAACTTTTATGTGTGTTGCTTGAATTTCCAGCATCTGCAGAATTCCTGTTGTTTACCAACAGGACACACTGTTTTTGTAGAAAACTGCTAAAATGAAATATCTGCAGCATAGCAGTAGAAATCTTAACCAGGGCACCACAGATGTTCAATGAATTGGTGCCTGACCTCAACAATTTCTTTTCTGTAATTTATGAATCAACTTGAATGAAGACAACAAAGGCCCAGAGCTGTTTCGCAAGAATGATCCTGGGAATAAAAGGGTGTATAAGGAGTGTTTGATGGCTCTGAGCCTGTACTTGCAGGAGTTTAGAAGAATTGGGGGGTCGGGGGGGGGGGATCGGTTCTCATTGAAGCCTATTATATATTGAAAGGCCTCGATAGTGGATGTGGTGGATAAGTCTCGGTCCAGAGGGCACAGCCTCAGAATAGAGGGACATCCATTTAGAACAGAGATGAGGGAATTCTTTGGCCAGATGGTGGTGAATTTGTGGAATTCATTGCCATGGACGGCTGTGGAGGCCAAGTCATTGGGTATATTTAAAACAGAGGTTCACAGAGTCTTGATTAGCAAGAGCATCACAGGTTATGGGGAAAAGGCAGGAGAATGGTGTTGAGAGGGAAAGTGAATCAACCATGATGGAATGGCAAAGCATACTCAATGGTCTAAATAGCCTAATTCTGATGCTATTGCTTGTGGTATAATACTTCCATGCTTTTGGCATGAGTCCCCAAATCCTAAGGACTTTCTACAGGGGCACAATTGAGAGCATCCTGACCAACTGTATCACTGCCTGGTATGGGAACTGTACTTCCCTCAATCGTAGGACTCTGCGGAGAGTGGTGCGGACAACCCAGTGCATCTGTAGATGTGAACTTCCCACTATTCAGGACATTTACAGAGACAGGTGTGTGAAAAGGGCCCAGAGGATCATTGGGGACCCGAGTCACCCCAACCACAATCTGTTCCAGCTGCTACCATCCGGGAAACGGTACCGCAGCATAAAAGCCAGGACTAACAGGCTCCAGGACAGCTTCTTCCACCAGGCCATCAGACTGATTAATTCATGCTGACACAACTGTATTTCTAAACTATATTGACTGTTCTGTTGTATTTCTTGCTGTACATGCTTTTTTTTTACAAATTACTACAATTTGTACATTGCACATTCAGGCGGAGACGTAACGTAAAGATTTTTACTTCTCATGTATGTGAAGGATGTAAGAAAGTAAATTCAATTCAATATAATTACTCATGTTTCCAATGAATTAGGATGGATGAAGTAAGATATGAAAAGAACATGAGGAAAGAGGATAGGTTGGATGAACATGCAGTTTGGCCCACGATGTTGTGCTGGCCCTCTCTCTCCCAGGTTGTGCCAGGAGGTCCCACTCACGCTGGTGATCAAAGCTCCATTCGAAGTTGAAATGCTGCTGTGATCTTATTTCTGTGTTTCAAACCATGCTGTAAGCGGTGATCTGTAATGCTCTTACCACATTCCTTTCAATTGGAGGTGACCTGACTTGTCTCATTTCCTCAGGTATATTTAACAGTTCTGAAGCATGGAGATGCACCAACATTAGATACAATGTTGAAGGTAGGTAACTGTTTCTGCATCTTAAGCCCACGAGCCATTCTTGTTTTTTATTCCCATTAATGTTCTGTCAGCTGGTTGCTATTGCTGCTCCAGAAATTAAACCAGAAACTGAGCAATATTTGTACTTCTCCCTTACTTTGTTTGGTTTGAAGGATGTATTGTGCTAGTCAACCTTTTGGTGAATGGGGCCTTTGGCCAAGTTGGAAATATTAACCAGGGCCAGTGGCATGCAGAGACGTACAGTGGAATGCTTCATTTGCACCAACAACCAACACAGTCTGAGGATGTGCTGAGGGCAGACCACAAGTGTCGCCATACTTCTGCCGCCAACATACCATGCCCACGGCTTATTAACCCTTAACTTGTATGCCTTTGGAATGTGGGCGCAAACTGGAGCACATGGTCACAAGTCCAATGTACAAACTCCTTACGTACACCGGCAAGACTGAACACTGATCTTCCGATTAAAGGGTTATGGTAACAGCTCAGCTACCATGCAGTAACAATTCAGTGCAGAGATTACCATGAAAAATGGGTGATTTATTGTTATAGTGTTGACTATATTTCAGTTTAAGGCTGCCTAATCTTCCTCGAGGGTTCAACAAGGACCCGACCATAAATTTGGACATCTGATATTATGAAAGGGTCTGTACCTTCAAAAAATAATGTAAGAGGAGGAGAGATGAGTATAAATTCAATTTTAAGATCTTTATTTCAGAGAAAGGTGTAATGTTTTGAGTGGTCCCATGAACAATGAGAGTGGCACAGTAGGGTAGCAGTTAGCACAACGCTTTACAGTACCGGCTGGAAGATTGGGGTTCGATTCCCGTCGCTGTTCTCCCCAGAACTATATGGATTTCCTCTGGATGCTCCATTTTCTCCCACATTCCAAAGTCATACAGGTTAGGGTTAGTGGGGTGTAGGCATGCAATGTTGGTGTTGGAAGCATGGTGACACTTGTGGGCTGCCCACAATCAAATCAGTGATTTGATTTGACGCATTTCTCTGTATGTTTGGATATATATGTGACAAATAAAGCTGATATTTAAAAGATTTAATTTTTTTAATCTTTCAAAGCAGTGAAAGAAAGTGTGCACAGACAGGAGAAACTAGAAACTAGATGGTGGAAATCTGAACCAAAGACACAAAATGTTAGAAATGCTCAGCAGGCTGAGCAGCCTTTGTGGTGGAAGAATTGGTTAACATTTGATTAATGGTTAACATTGAGTCTTTCACATTGAACTGGTAAAATCAGTTTCAAGATGCAAGGAAAGCTGGAGGAAGGGAGATCAAAGGGGCAACTCGAGGAGATGGAACTTGAGAGATTCAACAACTGTGCAGGGGCAGTTAATGGAATGCCCCCCAGGAGAGGAGGCACTGGAGGCGGTGTGGGAGGGAACAGAGGCGTGGCGAGTGTGCTGGAATCTGTACAGGGTTGGGGGCTGGTCCCTGCAGGCCATCTCTCCAATCGGGGTTGATCTTCAGTGTTCATTCCCTGGAAGAAGAGCTGGATTGCCTTTGTCTACAGGTGACCCAGTGTGAGGAACTGTGGTCTGCTTGTTCTTACAGAAACATGGCTCCAGGGCAACATCCCATGCACCATCAATCTTCAGAACATACCACTCAGAGATTGGGTTAATATTATTTTGTGGCTGTATGTGCTATCGTAACTGTGTGCTGCATGTAACTGTATGTACTATGTTTTGCGCTTTGGCCCCAGAAAAACACACTTTTATTTAGCTGTATACACGTGTATGGTTGAATAACAATTAAATTTGAATTTGAAAAGGTGGGGTCAAGACAAAGTGACAGTCGAAATAGCAATATCATTCTCTGAAATTGTTTGACTGTTGTGCTGAATCCAGAAACCTGTGAAGTGCTTTGTTGGAAGATGCAAACAGAAGGAAATCTGCAGATACTGGAAATTGTTGGAAGGTGGTGGTATTTGTCAAGGTGATACAGTGGCCAAGGACAGGTTAAGTTGAGAAGAGGGAAATCTAAAGTGACAAGCAACAATAAGCTTGGCAGACTGAAGGGTGTTCTGCCAAGGGGGCATTTTGTCTTTTGTTGACGGGAGGCCATGAGCAGCAGATAGGGTAATAATACTTGGGTTTCAGGATGTAACTTCTCCCCTTCTTATTTGGTCATTGGCGCAAAACGACACATTTCATTGTGGTTTCGATGTACGTGTGACAAGTAATGCTAATCTTTAAAATGCTTTCATCCCAAAGATTTTGTTTTATCAAAGTGTCAAAATAAATTTATTATCAAAGATCATGTATGTCACCATATACAGCCCTGAGATTTATTTTCTTGTGGGTATACTGAACAAATCTATAGAATAATAACTAAAACAGAATCAATGAAAGACTGCCCAACTAGAGCGTTCAACCAGTATGCAGAAGACAACAATCTGCAAATATGAAAAGAAATAATAATATATTTTAAAAACATGAGATGAAGAGACTTTGAAAGTGAGTCCATAATAGTGGAAACATTTCAATGATGGGGCAAGTGAAGTTATCCCCTTTGGTTCAAGAGCCTGATGGTTGAAGGGTGGTAACTGTTCCTGAACCTGATGGTGTGAGTCCTGAGGCTCCTGTACCACCTTCCCGAAGAGAGCATGTCCTGGGTGGTGGGGGTCCTGATGATGGATGCTACTTCATCCATCATCCAGTGTTTCATGTGGATGTGCTCAATCCAGAGTTTGCTGAATTTTAGATGCTCTGGTGTCCTGATTGAGACTGGCAGAGATGCTTGTGGGGAGACTGTGTCTTACGCATTCCATTTCTACTCTGTCTCTCATGTGACACACACAGACACTATTAGATTCGATGGTACCGCGTTTCATTGCTACAGGAAGTAGGACTAAAGAGAAGTCTATAGTCTGCTTAAAACATACACATACTAAGATATTGACATTGAGTGTTTATTGCTGCTGATATAAATGCTACTTTATATAATTGGTAAAAAAAAAACGCTTTATTTGTCACACGTATGTCGAAACACAGTGAAATGTGTTGTTTGCATCAATGGTTAAGAGTCTGAAGATGTGCAGGGGGCAGCCCACGAGTGTCGCTATGCTTCCCGCAACAATGTAGCATGACTACAACTCACTAACCCTACACAAATGTCTTCGGAGTGTGGAAAGAAACACACACAGTTACGGAGAGGACCTACAAATTCCTTACAAACAGCAGTAGAAATTGAACCCCGATCAGTGTTTGCCACACTAACTGCATACTACCATGCCACCATCGCATCACATCTGATCTTGGTTAGTATTTTCAAAGAGGTTTCCCTACATGGTTTTATGAGCCAGAATATCTTCCCCAACATAGAAAAGGGCATTGTAGAGATTGTGGGTTCTTAATGCATTGGCAAACCTTAATTAAAGATGTTTAATGTTACAGTGCCTATAAAAAGTATCCTCATCCCCTTGGAAGTTTTCATGTTTTATTGTTTTACAACATTGAATCACAGTGGATTTAATTTGGCTTTTTTGACACCGATTAACAGAAAAGACTGTTTTGTGTCAAAGTGAAAACAAATTTCTAATTGGTCTAAATTTATTACAATTATTAAACAAAAATAATTGATTGCATAATTACTCACCCCCTTCAAGTCACTATTTAATAGATGCATCTTTGGTAGCAATTACAGCCTTGAGTCTGTGTGGACAGGTCTCTCTCAGCTTTTTACAACTGGACACTGAAATTTTTCCCTATTCTTCCTTACAAAACTGCTCAAGCTCGGTCAGATTGCATGGGGATCGTGAGTAAACAGTCCTTTTCAAGTTCAGTCACAAATCCTCAATTGCATTGAGGTCTGGACTCGGACTTAGAACCATAGAAACTACAGCACAGAAACAGGCCCTTTGACCCTTCTTGGCTGTGCCAAACCATTTTCTGCCTAGTCCCACTGACCTGCACACGGACCATATCCCTCCATACACCTCCCATCCATGTATCTGTCCAATTTATTCTTAAATGTTAAAAAAGAACCCGCATTTACCACCTCGTCTGGCAGCTCATTCCATACTCCCACCACTCTCTGTGTGAAGAAGCCCCCCCCCAATGTTCCCTTTACTCTTTTCCCCCCTCACCCTTAACCCATGTCCTCTGGTTTTTTTCTCCCCTTGCCTCAGTGGAAAAAGCCTGCTTGCATTCATTCTATCTATACCCATCATAATTTTATATACCTCTATCAAATCTCCCCTCATTCTTCTACGCTCCAGGGAATAAAGTCCTAACCTATTCAACCTTTCTCTGTAACTGAGTTTCTCAAGTCCCGGCAACATCCTTGTAAACCTTCTCTGCACTCTTTCAACCTTATTTATATCCTTCCTGTAATTTGGTGACCAAAACTGAACACAATACTCGAGATTCGGCCTCACCAATGCCTTATACAACCTTATCATAACATTCCAGCTCTTATACTCAATACTTCGATTAATAAAGGCCAATGTACCAAAAGCTCTCTTTACGACCCTATCTACCTGTGACGACACTTTTAGGGAATTTTTTATCTGTATTCCCAGATCCCTCTGTTCCACTGCACTCCTCAGTGCCTTACCATTAACCCTGTATGTTCTACATTGGTTTGTCCTTCCAACGTGCAATACCTCACACTTGGCAGTATTAAACTCCATCTGCCATTTTTCAGCCCACTTTTCCAGCTGGTCCAAGTCCCTCTGCAGGCTCTGAAAACCTTCCTCACTGTCTACTACACCTCCAATCTTTGCATCATCAGCAAACTTGCTGATCCAATTTACCACATTATCATCCAGATCATTGATATAGATGACAAATAACAATGGACCCAGCACTGATCCCTGTGGCACACCACTAGTCACAGGCCTCCACTCAGAGAAGCAATTTTCTACCACCACTCTCTGACTTCTTCCATCGAGCCAATGCCCAATCCAATTTACCACCTCTCCATGTATACCTAGCGACTGAACTTTCCTAACTAACCTCCCATGCGGGACCTTGTCAAAGGCCTTACTGAAGTCCATGTAGACAATATCCACTGCCTTCCCTTCATCCACTTTCCTGGTAACCTCCTCGAAAACTCCAACAGAATGGTCAAACATGACCTACCACGCACAAAGCCATGTTGACTCTCCCTAATAAACCCCTGTCTATCCAAATGCTTGTAGATTCTGTCTCTTAGTACTCCCTCCAATAACTTACCTAGTACCGACGTTAAACTTACTGGCCTATAACTTCCTGGATTACTTTCGATCCTTTTTTAAGCAACGGAACAACATGAGCCACTCTCCAATCCTCCGGCTCTTCACCCGTAGACAGCGACATTTTAAATATTTCTGCCAGGGCCCCCGCAATTTCAACACTAGTCTCCTTCAAGGTCCGAGGGAACACTCTGTCAGGTCCCGGGGATTTATCCACTTTAATTTTCCTCAAGACAGCAAGCACCTCCTCCTTTTCAATCTGTACAGTTTCCATGGTCTCACTACTTGATTCCCTCAATTCCATAGATTTCATGCCAGCTTCCTTAGTAAATACAGACGCAAAAAACCTATTTAAGATCTCCCCCATTTCCTTTGGTTCCGCACAAAGCCGACCACTCTGATCTTCAAGAGGACCAATTTTATCCCTTACAATCCTTTTGCTCTTAATATACTTGTAAAAGCTCTTTGGATTATCCTTCACTTTGACCGCCAAGGCAACCTCATGTCTTTTAACCCTCCTGATTTCTTTCTTAAGTATTTTCTTGCACTTCTTATACTCCTCAAGCACCTGATTTACCCCCTGTTTCCTATACATTTCATACAACTCCCTCTTCTTCTTTATCAGAGTTGCAATATCCCTTGAGAACCAAGGTTCCTTATTCCTATTCACTTTGCCTTTAATCCTGACAGGAACATACAAATTCTGCACTCTCAAAATTTCTGCTTTGAAGGCTTCCCACCTACCGATCACATCCATGCCAGAGAACAACCTGTCCCAATCCATGTTTTTTAGATCCTTTCTCACTTCTTCAAATTTGGCCTTCTTCCAGTTCAGAACCTCAACCCTAGGACCAGATCTATCCTTGTCCATGATCAAATTGAAACTAATAGTGTTATGATCACTGGAACCAAAGTGCTCCCCTACACAGACTTCTGTCACTTGCCCTAATTCGTTTCCTAACAGGAGATCCAATATTGCATCCCCTCTAGTTGGTCCCTCTATATATTGATTTAGAAAACTTTCCTGAATACATTTTACAAACTCTAAACCATCTAGACCCCTAACAGTATGGGAGTCCCAATCAATGTATGGAAAATTAAAATCCCCTACCACCACAACTTTATGTTTCCTGCAGTTGCCTGCTATCTCTCTGCAGATTTGCTCTGCCAAGTCTCGTTGACTATTGGGTGGTCTGTAATACAATCCCACTAATGTGGCCGTACCTTTCCTGTTTCTCAGCTCCACCCGTAAGGACTCAGTAGACAAGCCCTCTAATCTGTCCTGCCTGAGCACTGCTGTAATATTTTCCCTAACAAGCAATGCTACTCCCCCACCTTTCATTCCTCTGCCTCGATCACATCTGAAACATCGGAACCCTGGAATATTAAGCTGCCAGTCCTGCCCCTCCTGTAGCCAAGTTTCACTAATTGCTATAACGTCATAATTCCACGTGTCAATCCACGCCCTCAACTCATCCGTCTTCCCCGCAATACTCCTAGCATTGAAATATATACACCTCAGAAGACTTTTACCACCACTCACAACCTTTCTATCAGCGGATTTGCTTAAACTTTCAACATCATTTATTTTCACCCCAGCCACACTGTCAGCTCTGGCACTCTGGTTCCCATCCCCCTGCAAATCTAGTTTAAAGCCTCCCCAATAGCACTAACAAACCTCCCTGAAAGGATATTGGTCCCCCTGTGGTTCAAGTGTAACCCGTCTCTCTTGTACAGGTCCCACCTACCCCAGAAGAGGTCCCAATGATCCTGAAATCTGAAACCCTACCCCCTACACCAGTTCCTCAGCCACTTGTTCCTCCTCCAGAGCATCCTATTCCTACCCTCACTGGCACGTAGCACAGGTAAGAATCCTGAGATTACCACCCTCGAGGTCCTGCTTTTCAACTTCCTACCAAGCTCTCTATACTCACTGTCCAGGACCTCCTCACTCTTCCTTGCTATGTCATTGGTACCGATGTGCACCACGACATCTGGCTGATCACCCTCCCACTTCAGAATGTCATGCAATTGATCAGAGACATCCTTGACCCTGGCACGTGGGAGGCAACAAACCATCCTAGATTCTCTCACGACCACAGAACCTCCTATCTGCACTTCTAACTATCGAGTCCCCTATCACTACCGCTCTCCTCTTTCTCCCCCCTCCCTTCTGCACTGCAGAGCCAATCTCAGTGCCAGAGATCCGGCTACTGCAGCTAGTCCTAGGTAAGTCATCCCCTCCAACAGTATCCAATGCGGTCTACTTGTTGCTGAGGGGAATGGCCACAGGGGAACCCTGCTCTGCCTTCCCTTTCCCCTTCCCTCGCCTGACAGTGACCCAATTTCCTGTGCTCTGCTCCTTTGGCGTAACTACCTCCCTGTAGCTACGATCTATAATCTCCTCATTCTCCCGAATGATCCGCAGGTCATCCAGCTCCTGCTCCAGTTCCCTAACGCGGTTTGTTAGGAGCTGCAGCTGGATGCACTTCCTGCAGGTGTCGTTGTCAGGGACACCGGAGGGCTCCCTGACTTCCCACATCCTGCAAGAGGAGCATTCAAACATCTTGCCTGGCATTCTCTCTACACTAGACAATCTGAACAAAAAACTTACCGGAACCTACCCTGGCCTTTGCCTGTTCTCGCCGAAGCCTGTTTGAGCCAAAGCCGTCCCACGCTGGCTCAGTCCACTCCGACGATGGCCTCTGTATATGGTGGTCTGCTTTTTAAACCTTGGCGCGCTACCTCACGCGCCTGTGCAGTGCAGACCCTTCTCCCCGAGCAGTTTTTTAAAAAAACAACTTTTTCGACCCGAATTCTTCCGCTCACTTCTTCAGCTACTTGCTTCGACTGGGCCACTCCAGAACATTAACTTATTGTTTTTAAGCCATTCCTGTGTAGCTTTGGCTTTATGCTCAGGGACCTTGTTTTGCTGGAAAACACACCTTCTCCCAAGCGGCAGTTCTCTTTCAGATTGCATCAAATTTTCCTGCAGGATTTCCCTGTATTTTGCTGCATTCATTTTACCCTCTATCTTCACAAGCCTTCCAGTGAAGCGTCCCCACAGCATGATGCAGCCACCGCCATGCTTACACGGTAGGGATGGTGTGTTTTTGATGATGTACGCTGTTTGCTTAAGCAGAACGTAGCATTTAGTCTGATGGCCAAAAAGCTCGATTGTGGTTTCATCAAACCATAGAACTTTCTTCCAGCTGACTTTGAAGTCTCCCATATGCCTTCTGGCAAACTCTAGCCGAGATTTCATGTCTGTTTTTTCAACAGTGGTTTTCTCTATGTCTCTCTCCCATAAAGCTACAGCTGGTGAAGCACCCGGGCAACAGTTGTTGTTTGCACAGTCTCTCTCATCTCAGCTACTGAAGCTTGTAACTCCTCCAGAGTTGTCATAAATCTCTTGGTGGCCTCCCTCACTCATCCCCTTCTTACACAGTCACTCAGTTTTTGAGGACGGCCTGCTCAAAGCAGATTTACAGCTGTGAATATTTTTTCTATTTCTTGATGACTGACTCTAAGAGATATTCAGTGACTTGGAAATTTTCTTGCTTTCATCTCCTGACTCGTGCTTTTCAATAACCTTTTCGCGGAGTTGCTTGGAGTGTTCTTTTGTCGTCTTGGTGTAGTTTTTGCCAGGATACTGACTCACCAGCAGTTGGCCCTTCCAGATACAGATGTATTTTTACTACAATCGATTGAAACACCTTGACTGCACACGGTGATCTCCATTTAACAAATTATGTGACTTCTAAAACCAGTTGACTGCACCAGTGATGATTTGGTGTGTCATATTAAGGGGGGGGAACACTTATGCAATCAATTATTTTGTGTTTTATGCTTGTAATTAATTTAGATCACTTTGTAGAGATCTGTTTTCACTTTGACACATAAGAGTCTTTTTCTTTCGATCAGTGTCAAAAAAATCCAAATTAACTCCACTGTGATTCAATGTTGTAACATAATAAAACATGAAAACTTCCAGTGGGGGGGCGGGGGGGAGAGAAGGAATGAATACTTTTTATAAGTACTGTGATTCCTAACTGGCGCAGCTACAAACATAATATTGTAAGAGCGGGTCTGATATCAGGGAGCAATTTTCTTGTGCATCCTTACAGTTACCAATTGCTATTATCTATAAGGTAAATGTCTTCACCTATAAATAAATGCAAGTCTTTCCATTTTTCAGGCATCCCTTAAATCCAATTTAAATTTTCCATATTTTCTGCATTTGGAACTGATTAGTTTTTTATGACCTGGTCTGACACTGCCATCTATGGGAATTGGTTGTCACTGCACATTGCTTATTGCTTAAGAGGGCAAAAATAATATATCAGAATCAGGTTTATCACCGGCATGTGACGTGAAATTTGTTAACTTACAACAAATATATGGTTTGTTGCTCAGTAGCCCGAATGTTTTCCCGATGTTGAAAATGGTGGGGGTGATTGCGGGAATGCTCACCAGGTCAACTAGCACCTCTGAAAAGGTCATCAGTCATGCTAGCAACCAATTTCTTTAATGGATATTAGAATCATGACAAATTCGGAGTTCAACCACTGCAGTTCTGACTTGGCAGTGACAGATTCCTTTGTACTTATCCACAGATTCAACCAAGGTATATACTTACATTGCCAAATAAGAGCAAACTGCATTTCAAAAAAAGTCTTCTGAGCAGGAAATGTTATGGACATGATTTAACTTTTTAAAATAAACAAATTTAAGAAAATCTGACAGAAATGGAAGCAAGATTCTGCAGGTGCTGGAAATCTGGAACAACGTGCACAAAATGCTGGTGAAACTCAGCAGGTCAGGCAGTATCTATGGAGGGGAATAAATAGCTACTGTTTTGGGCTAGGATCATTCATCAGGGTTTCAGCTGGAAAAGGAGATGAGATTTTCAAGCAGAGTGGCCTAATAGATCATGACAGAAATTAAATTCATACAGCATTCAGTCAGATGGGAGGGAAGGGCAGCAGGTGGAGGCTGAGGGTAGATCTTTAAAGACCAAATAGGTGCTAACGAGCAATTGGCCAGCTTTGTGTTTGTGACAGCTGCACTGTCAGGTCTTGTCTCAGTGTCTTCCAAGTTCCCTTTGGCTGTGTACAAATTAACTAGGGTTCATCTTCCTAATAAATGGAATAAAAACATTCCACTGTTGAAAAATTAAGACAAAAATGGGAAATGTTGGCGAAGACAGTCAGATGTAGATGACAAGCTACGGCGCAAGTAGATCAGATTTTTAAGAAGGTGTTTAGTGCATCAGGGATTGAGTTCAAGAACCATGAGATAATGTTGCAGCTCTATAAAACCCTGGTTTGACAACACTTGGAGTATTGTGGTTAGTTTTGATCATCTCACTGTAAGAAGGATGTAGATGCTTTCGAGAAAGTGCAGAGGAGATTTACTAGGATGCTTCCTGGATTAGAGAACATGTTTTATAAGGACAGGTTGAGTGAGCTAAGGGTCTTCTTAGAGAAAAGGAGAATAAGAGATGACTTGATAGAAGTATACAAGATGATAGAGACATAGATCGAGTGGATAGCCAGGGTGGAAATGGCTAATACAAGGGGGCATGATTTTAAGGTGATTGGAGGAAAGTATAGGGGAATATCAGAAGTAAATTCTTTACACAGAGTGTGGTGGCAGCGTGGAGCACCTTGCCTGGGGTGGTGATAGAAGCAGATACATGAGGGATATTTAAGTATCTCTTGGGCAAGTGTATGACAGAAAAATGGGGGGCTATATGGGATGGAAGGCTGAGATTAAAAGATCAGTGCAAAATTTTGGGCCAAAGGGTCTGTTCTGTGCTGTAATGTCCCATGTTAGATGTGAGTGCCTCAAGCTTGGTTGTCCTCCTACATGAGCAGTCTGCTGGATCCAGAAGTGTGAGATACAGAGTACCACTGGCGCTGGAACTTGGTTGTCAATTGTAGTGAGGGTGTAGAGAAAGTCGAGTTTCCTATTCCTACTTAATCCTGTGCTGAAATTGCTTGCTTCAGCAAAAACCCTTCTTGTGAAGGGAAATAATGCACAGATCAAGTATGACACACTTGGAACTACAACTTAACAGCTTTGTATGCCATTTCATTTTTCAGCTGCATACCCAAGCAGATCTCCAGGAAGAGAAGGTTCGAATTGAAAGACTACTGGGCGCCATCTCACACCCTGACCTCATTCAGAAGGTTTTGACCTTTGCTACGTCGGTATGTTATTTCTTGCTGTCTGATAATTGGTTGTCCAAGTTTAACTCCATCTCACTTGTGCATTAATTTCCAAGTAGCTTGCACAATGCAAAGGTAACAGGCAGTGTTTGGATCACATGGAACTTAAATGTTTTGAGAACCCTCTCAAGACTTTATGCAACCTTTAGCAACTTCCGCCTTCCCTTCCATTTGAAAATAGCACTGCTCCTCATAAATAGTACATCCTACATTTGTTGTGCACTGGCCATGGTTTTCAGTATCTTCTCTATTCACATTATTATTTTAAGGGTAAAACAGTAATTTACCTTTTGATAGTTAAGGATTTTTTAATTGTATTCCCTCAGAATTTAAACTTCTCTGTGCCTGATATCTTTGCTGCTATTTGTTTTCTCAGGAATATTTTTCCTCACTCTAGCTCTGCAGAACTGCCATCAGCATAGCGAATCTCCCTACCTGAACTTGTGATAATTGCACTGATTCAACGTGAGAAGGATTGGCCCATCCAAACAAAAATACCAGATCACCATTCCTTCGCCCATATTTTTTTCATTTGTGGATCTCAAAGCTGCACTATTGTACAGGACCTCACTGTGCGAAGACGCCTCTCCAGCCTCTGCTTGCACTCTCAACATGCCCTATAGAGCAGATTTCTGAACAGCAGACCCAAGCCATCATAGTCAAGGAGAGTCCAGCCTTGCCCTAAGCCTTTCTTTCAGTGATCAAAGCTTCCATGACCATTGGTCATTTAACGAGATGTTGGATGGAAGGTTAAGTTGATCAGTAATTCAGCTAGAAGGAGCTAAACCACTGGTTGTCTATCATCCACCTCCCTCTTATGTAGGGGCCATAGAATTTTTCTTAGGAAAGGGAACTCTAACGACATCAGTGTAAATTTCAGCTGGTCTTAGCTACCTTAGTCATGGGGAAAAGACTTGACTGATATATTGTTGGTGTTAATTTCTCAAGTTCAAGAGCTCCTTTTTGAAAAATCTTGGATAATGAAAAAGGACCATGTTACTGATGTAGCCTTGAAATCCATCTTTGGAACTCAACACCAAAGCTTCCATCCAGGAGGAATTTTAATGAACTTAATTGACCCTGTGTTGGATTTCCTTTCAGAGCGCACTCCAAGCTGTAGTGCCCAATGACTTGTTTTATCCTAGCATTGTTCAGGCCACTTTGCCAAACCCTTTACATATACATGAGTTTGATTTGGAACTTAGTATGTTCAAGAGTAGAAAATACCCCAAATCCACCAATGGTTTCCCATTTTAAACAAAAAAAAAACCCATCAGACTCACATCTGAGCCAGTACCCCCCTCCCCCAACCCCTGATGCGCACTATTCTAAATGGCTGGTCTGCTCAGGGGCCTAAACCACAGGTTTTCTGTCGCTCTTTCCCTGCAGGAACTGCTCACCACCAGCTGGGAGGGTGCGACATTCTCAGCCACGGTATTCTCCATGAATGGCCCACCGAGATGAGATGATCCGCTTACAGGAGATGCGCTTGTAGGGGGTGTGAGCAGACTACGCTTTGAAAAGAGTAAATCAAAGACAAATTAGTGTTGTTGGAAACTTGACTGATGCGATTACCTTATTCTGTTATTCTGGCTTAGTTGCATTGATATGAACATGCTGGAACTGCAATGATTTTTATTAAGCTATATTTCTGAGAGTTATAGATTTATCACTTATGGTTGAATAATGCAATAACACCTGGAGATTGCAAACTCAGCCAGCTCTATCACTGGCTCTAGCCTTCCCAGCACCCAGGACATCTTCAAAAGGCGATGCCTCAGAAAGGCGGCATCCATCATTAAGGACCCCATCACCCAGAACATACCCTCTTCTCACCTCAGGGAGGTGGTACAGGAGCCTGTAGGTGCACACTCAATATTCGAGGAACAGCTTCTTCCCCTCTGCTATCAGATTTCTGACCAGACAATGTACCAATCCATGAACACTAACTCAATTTTTTGCTCTCATTTTGTACTACTTGTTCAATTTATATATGTATTTTTTCCTTATTGTAATTTATAATTTTTTAATGTATTGCACTTTACTTCTGCCACAAAGCAACAAACTTCATGACATTTGGCAGTGATATTAAACCTGATGTTGACAGCTTAAATAATATTTCTTTAAAAAGAGAGACCTGTTAAATGAATCTTCCTATCACAAAACACCATTGGGCCCCTCAAAGTTAATAATAAATTTACTTTGAAAGTGTATATATATGTCACCATATACAACCGTGAGATTCATTTTCTTGTGGGCATTCACAAGAAACACAATAGAATCACTGTTAGACCGCACCCAACAGGATGGACAAAAAGGTGCAAAACACAAACTGCAAAGCAGTGCTGTGCAAAAGTCTTAGGCACCCTAGATTTTTTAAATAAATTTTGTTTTAGATGTTTATTTTTGTCTTCTACATTAGTGAGTCAGTAGAAAAGAGCAAGTTTTACATTTCCAAATATTCATTTTACAAAAAATTAAAATTGACAGATTTTTTTGTATTTCATTAAAGAAAATAGCATATTAAGTAATAGACTACTTTTCAAATAAAAACCTGATTACTTTGTAGGTATATAGCCCAGTGCAGGATTAAACAAAGATATCAAACAGGGTGTTAATGATCAATGGCATAATAAGTTGAATGAACTAAACTGATTAACTGAAAGAAACAAAAAACAGGTGTAGAAGGAATCAAACTGGGTAAATTAATGGAATCCTCAATACTGAGAAGTATAAGTAGATTCTCATCTATCACACAATACCAACAGTGAGGTGTCCGATCGGTCCCAACTTCATTCTGCAGTAGGACAATGATCCCAAACACATGGCCAAGGTCATAAAGAACTATCTTCAGCGAAAAGAAGAACAAGAAGTTCTGCAACAGATGGTATGGCTTCCACAGAGCCCTGATCTCAACGTCAAGGCTGTCTGGGATTACCTGGAAAGACAGACCCAAAGTCTACAGAAGAACTGTGGCAAGTTCTCCAAAATACTTAGAACAATCTACCTGCCGATTTTTCTTATATAACTGCACTACAGTTTTAAAGGCAAAGGATGAACACACCAAATATTAATTTGATTTAGTTTTTTTTTACTGTTTACTGCTCTTTATAGTACTTTTCATATTTAGAAATTTTACATTAATTTTGAAAGCATCTTCGCTTTACAGAATTTTTTATGTACTTTTGCACAGTACTGTACAAAAAAGAAAGAAAGATAAATAAATAAGCAATAAATATCCAGAACTTGAGATGAAGAGTCCTTGAAAGTGAGTCCATAGGTTGTGAGAACAGTTCAGTGATGGGGCGAGTGAAGTTATCCCCTCTGGTTCAAGAGACTAGTGATGTGAGCCATGAGGTTCCTGTGCCACCTTCCTGCGTGAGTAGAAGAGTGAGAAAAGAGCATGGCTTGGATGGCAGGTTCCCTGATGATGGATGCTGCTTTCCTGCTACAGCGCTCTGTGTAGATGTGCTCAATGATTGGGAGGGCTTTACTCATGATGGACTGGGCTGTATCCACAACTTTTCAGAGGCTTTTCTGTTCAAGGTCATTGGTGTTTCCACACCAGGCCATTATGCAACTGGTCAATATATTCTCCCACATACCTCTTGAAGTTTGTCAAAGTTTTAGATGTGTTTAAATGCTAACCCTCTACCCAAATGTTTTGTGTAGACACAATGTCAATTGATACCAGTCTGCGGTACTCTCTCACCTTCCTGTTGCTACAACTTGCAAATAATTTTACTTTTTATATCCTGCATGTTCAGCAACTTACCTTTCATATTTTGGTTGATATTTTCTTTGCAGAGGTAACCGGTCGCTCTTCCTGTTATGCTTTGTTGCTAATTCTTCTATTGGTTATTAAAACATTTCTTTTCCCTGCAGTAACTCCATCAGCAATGCTGCTATGTTTTTTTTGGTCATCTTGCATATACTGTGTCTGTGTTGCTGATATCTACTGTTCTAATTCAGCTTTCTCACCTTTCTGGCAGTGCCCGCACTACATTAACACGGGGCTGCTAATATACACTCAGTGGGCACTTTATTTGGTAGACCTGTACGTTAATGCAAATATCCTGCTGCCAATCTCGTGGCAGTAACTCAAGGCATAAAAGCGTGCAGACATTGTCAAGATTTGACGTTGCGACTGAACATCAGAAAGGGGAAGAAATGTGATTGAAGCAACTTTGACTGTGAGATGATTGTTGGTGCCAGATGGGGTGGTTTGAGTATCTTAGAAACTGCTGATCTCCAGGGATTTTCACACACAACAGTCTCTAGGGTTTACAGAGGATAACACAAAAGACATCTATGAAGTGGCAGTCTGTGGGCAAAAACATTTTGTTAATGAGTAGAGATCAGAGGAGGGTGGTCAGACTGGTTCAAGCTGACAGTATCTCAAATAACCACATTTTACAACAGTGATGAGCAGAAGAACGTCTCTGAATGCACAACATATCGAACCTTGAAGAGGATGGGTTACAGCAGCAGAACCACTCAGTGCCTATAAAGTGACCACTGAGTGTATGTGATTCATGCACATGCTTGTGTCCCTGTCAGCCTGATCCACAATTACTTTCAAGACCAGCTCTCTACCTGAGTCATGCCACTGGTTGGAGGATGTCATTGTAGTGAAAAGTTTCCAAGATGGTCAATGGGACTTGAGAGAATAATAGTTCGGCACAGACTAGAAGGGCCGAAGGGCCTGTTCTGCACTTGTATTAAGAAAGATTAAAAACAAGAGAACTGCTTACAGCCTCAAATGGAAAATAAATTATGTCTATGGTTCAACTGAACCATGCTGACCAATCCTCCTTGAAAGGGAAAACCTGGAGGTCAATGGTGTTTAACTTTACAGTTAAAGTTTCAGTTTGGATCGGACTTAAAACCATGAATATCTTAAATGTGCCATTCAGAAGCTGGTTATTAAGCCCAACCAGTCTAAGTGGGAGTTTTGGGCTGTAAATAGTCGTCTTCCCATTCATCTTAAGTGTATCAGTATTATCATCCACACCCCTGTGAATTTATTTGACTTTCCTTTATATTAGTTGGTCAGTGTTTTCTTTTAGTCTTATTTTCTCTCTGTATCAGCAGGATTTTTATGCTAAACAAGGTACAAACTAATAAATGCTGTTCTGTCCTTTAAAATTAGGTGCTATAAGGCAGTGTTGCCAAAGCTGCATAGAATATGATTCAGAACTGGAATTCATTCCAAATCAGGTTGAATTGTTCAAACTGTAACCCAATAGACCATAAGACATAGAGCTGAATTAGGCCATTCAGCCCATCCAATCTGCTCCACCATTCCATCATGGCTCCCAACACCATTCTTCTGCCTTCTCCCTGTAACCTTTGATGCCTTGACTAAACAAGAACCTGTCAAACTCTGCTTTAAATATACCCAATGAATTAGCCTCTACAGCTGTCTGTGGAAATGAATTCCACAGATTCACCACTCTGGCTAAAGAAATTCCTCCTCATCTCTGTTCTAAAGGGACCTCCTTGTGTTCTGAGGCTATGATTTCTGGTCCAAGACTCAACCACTATAGGAAACATCCTCTCCACATCCACTATCTAGACCTTTCAATATTCAATAAGTACAGGCCCAGAGCCATCAAACTCTCCTCATATGTTAACTCGCTCATTCCTCATGAACCTCCTCTGAACCCTCTCCAATGCCAGCACATTCTTTCTTAGATAATGGGCCCAAAGCTGCTCACACTACTTCTAAGTGTGGTCTGACCAATGCCTTATAAATGCTCTGTCTTTGGGAACTAGCAGAACTTTGTAGTGTTTTATTTTACAGAGGAAATTTGTCTGAATGACAGAAGTGAAATCGCAAGGATTTGGTAAACTTGTTATATAACAAAAATTATTATTTTGACTGGCAGGTCTTGATTCCAGACGTCTGCTGGCTTTTAAACCAGATGAGTGAAGGGGGAATCAGTTCCAACTTATTAAGGAACTAAATCTGGTCTAGTATTAAATATCTGATTTCGACCTTTAGGCCCCAACCCATTGACACCTTTCAGCAAGTGTACATCTTCCTGGCACGGTTCTAACAATATTGTGAAGGAGAACCAAAAAGCATAGCACCCGATTATTCAGTGGTTGATTGGGTCCATTTAATGATCATTTTGTGCAAAATTGGTCTAGGGCAGGGCAGTGATCAGGAAAGTGCTGTTCAAACATAGCCACCAGAGATGGGGAAGAGCCAAAAAGAAAACTCCTTTCTACAGACGCTGACTGCTAACCAGTGAGTTCTGCTGTTGTACTGAACATGGTGGGCATGTTATGTTGACGTCGGAATGTGTGGTGACACTCACGGGCTACCCCAGCACGTCCTGGGCGGGTTGGTTGTTAACGCAAGCAACACATTTCACTGCATATTTCGATGTACATGTGATAAAACTGAATCTGAAAATATATCTATGTGAGTTCAAGCATGAATCAATTATAACTTGGATGAGATGATGCCTTTCGGGTAGGGGTTCACAGACCCCTTGCTTAATGATATTGGTCCACGGCATAAAAAAAGGTTGGGAACCCCTGCTTTAGGGGACACTTCAGTCACTAACAATTGAGACAACACCAGTGAGCCATAAATGCATTTCTTTGTTTTATTTCTGTACACAGTGCTTTTGCCTTCGTGGAGCTCACACACAACCAAGGGGGAAAAGTGTTTATTGAAAAGTGATTTCTTTTTTTTAACAGTATCAATGTTGTTCTTTCAGGAGGAAGTTCGTCCCCAGGACACAGTCTTTGTACTTGGCGGAGTGTCAGGTGGAAGTTTAACTGGGAGAAAAGCAGCCTGGAAGTTTCTAAAGGACAACTGGGAGGAGCTGTACAATCGCTATCAAGGAGGCTTTTTAGTATCACGATTGATCAAGGTAAACAGAAAACATACGTGATGAGTGTGCTGCTTCAGCTATTGAACTTTACACTATCTTGTTTAGGAAGGCTGCCATTGAATTTCACAAAACTCCTCAGTAAAAGTCTTTATCTCAGTTCTTCAGAAGAATGAGGGGGGAGGGAATTTCATTGAAACCTATCAAATGTTGAAAGGCCCTGATAGCATGGATGTGGAGAAGATGCTCCCTATGGTGGGGGACCAGAAGTGCACAGCCTCAGAATAGAGCGATGTCCATTTAGAATGGAGATGAGGAAGAATTTCTTTAGCTAGCAAGTGATGAATCTCTGAAATTCATTGCCACAGGCGGCTGTGGAGGCCAGTCATTGGGTATACTTAAGGCAGGGGTTGATAGGTTCTTGATTGGTCAGGGCATGAAGGGATACGGAGAGAAGGCAGGAGATTGGGGCTGAGAGGAAAATGGATCAGCCATGATGAAATGGCAGAGCAAACTCAATGGGACATAGGAGCAGAAATTAGTCTATTTGGCCCATCGATGGGCCAAATGGCCTAATTCTGCTCGTCTATCTTATGGTCAGTGTGACCACAGATCATGTCAAGGGCTAAGCGGATACAGCAAAAGGAGTGTTAGAACAGAGAGATCTGGGAATACCAATCCATAATTCCTTGAAAGTGGCATCACAGGTAGATAGGGTCATAAAAAAAGCTTTATTACCTTTGCGCCATCTGTGAGTTGTAGAGGTGGGGTTTGAACTGAAAGGCACTAGCCTTCATAAATCAGATTATTGAGTACGACAGTTGAAATGTTGAAGTTGTATAAGACGTTAGTGAGACTGTAACATTGTGTGTAGTTCTGGTCACCTACTTACAGGAAAAATATCAATAAAATTGGAAGAGTGCAGAGCAAATTTACAGAGATGTTGCCGAGACTTGAGGACCTGAGCTATAGGGAAAGGTTGAATAGGTCAGGGGTTTATTCCCTGGAGCCTAGGAGAATGAGGGGAGATTTGATAGAGGTATACAAAATTGAGGGGTATCGATAGGGTAAATGCAAGCAGACTTTTTCTCCTGAGGTTAAGTGAGACTAGAACGAGAGATAGAAACATAGAAAATAGGTGCAGGAGTAGGCCATTCGGCCCTTCGAGCCTGCACCGCCATTTATTATGATCATGGCTGATCATCCAACTCAGAACCCTGCACCAGCCTTCCCTCCATACCCCCTGATCCCCGTAGCCACAAGGGCCATATCTAACTCCCTCTTAAATATAGCCAATGAACTGGCCTCAACTGTTTCCTGTGGCGGAGAATTCCACAGATTCACCACTCTCTGTGTGAAGAAGTTTTTCCTAATCTCAGTCCTAAAAGGCTTCCCCTTTATCCTCAAACTGTGACCCCTCGTTCTGGACTTCCCCAACATCGGGAACAATCTTCCTGCATCTAGCCTGTCCAATCCCTTTAGGATTTTATACGTTTCAATCAGATCCCCCCTCAATCTTCTAAATTCCAACGAGTACAAGCCCAGTTCATCCAGTCTTTCTTCATATGAAAGTCCTGCCATCCCAGGAATCAATCTGGTGAACCTTCTTTGTACTCCCTCTATGGCAAGGATGTCTTTCCTCAGATTAGGGGACCAAAACTGCATACAATACTCCAGGTGTGGTCTCACCAAGGCCTTGTACAACTGCAGTAGTACCTCCCTGCTCCTGTACTCGAATCCTCTCGCTATAAATGCCAGCATACCATTCGCCTTTTTCACTGCCTGCTGTACCTGCATGCCCACTTTCAATGACTGGTGTAAAATGACACCCAGGTCTCATTGCACCTCCCCTTTTCCTAATCGGCCACCATTCAGATAATAATCTGTTTTCCTATTTTTGCCGCCGAAGTGGATAACTTCACATTAATCCACATTAAATTGCATCTGCCATGAATTTGCCCACTCACCCAACCTATCCAAGTCACCCTGCATCCTCTTAGCATCCTCCTCACAGCTAACACTGCCGCCCAGCTCCGTGTCATCTGCAAACTTGGAGATGCTGCATTTAATTCCCTCATCCAAGTCATTAATATATATTGTAAACAACTGGGGTCCCAGCACTGAGCCTTGCGGTACCCCACTAGTCACTGCCTGCCATTCTGAAAAGGTCCCGTTTATTCCCACTCTTTGCTTCCTGTCTGCTAACCAATTCTCTACCAACATCAATACCTTACCCCCAATACCGTGTGCTTTAAGTTTGCACACTAATCTCCTGTGTGGGACCTTGTCAAAAGCATTTTGAAAATCCAGATATACCACATCCACTCGTTCTCCTCTATCCACTCTACTAGTTACATCCTCAAAAAATTCTATGAGATTCGTCAGACATGATTTTCCTTTCACAAATCCATGCTGACTTTGTCCGATGATTTCACCGCTTTCCAAATGTGCTGTTATCACATCTTTGATAACTGACTCCAGCAGTTTCCCCACCACCGACATTAGGCTAACCTGTCTATAATTCCCCGGTTTCTCTCTCCCTCCTTTTTTAAAAAGTGGGGTTACATTAGCCACCCTCCAATCCTCAGGAACTAGTCCAGAATCTAACGAGTTTTGAAAAATTATCACTAATGCATCCACTATTTCTTGGGCTACTTCCTTAAGCACTCTGGGATACAGACCATCTGGCCCTCGGGATTTATCTGCCTTTAATCCCTTCAATTTACCCAACACCACTTCCCTACTAACATGTATTTCGCTCAGTTCCTCCATCTCACTGGACCCTCTGTCCCCTACTATTTCTGGAAGATTATTTATGTCCTCCTTAGTGAAGACAGAACCAAAGTAATTATTCAATTGGTCTGCCATGTCCTTGCTCCCCATAATCAATTCACCTTTTTCTATCTGTAGGGGACCTACATTTGTCTTTACCAGTCTTTTCCTTTTTACATATCTATAAAAGCTTTTACAGTCAGTTTTTATGTTCCCTGCCAGTTTTCTCTCATAATCTTTTTTCCCCTTCCTAATTAAGCCCTTTGTCCTCCTCTGCTGAACTCTGAATTTCTCCCAGTCCTCAGGTGAGCCACTTTTTCTGGCTAATTTGTATGCCGCTTCTTTGGAATTGATACTATCCCTAATTTCTCTTGTCAGCCACGGGTGCACTACCTTCCTTGATTTATTCTTTTGCCAAACTGGGATGAACAATTGTTGTAGTTCATCCATGCAATCCTTAAATGCTTGCCATTGCATATCCACCGTCAATCCTTTAAGTGTCATTTGCCAGTCTATCTTAGCTAATTCACGTCTCATACCTTCAAAGTTACCCCTCTTTAAGTTCAGAACCTTTGTTTCTGAATTAACTATGTCACTCTCCATCTTAATGAAGAATTCCACCATATTATGGTCACTCTTACCCAAGGGGCCTCTCACGACAAGATCGCTAATTAACCCTTCCTCATTGCTCAATACGCAGTCCGGAATGGCCTGCTCTCTAGTTGGTTCCTCGACATGTTGGTTCAAAAAACCATCCCGCATACATTCCAAGAAATCCTCTTCCTCAGCACCTTTACCAATTTGGTTCACCCAATCTACATGTAGATTGAAGTCACCCATTATAACTGCTGTTCCTTTATTGCACACATTTCTAATTTCCTGTTTAATACCATCTCCGACCTCACTACTACTGTTAGGTAGATCAAAGATGAAAGCTGAAATATTTAAAGGGAACCTGAGGGGGAGCTTCTTCACTCAAGAAGGTGACGTAATTGTGAAATGAGCTTCCAACAGAAGGTGGATGCACCTTCGCTTGCAGCACTTAAGAAAGTTTGTTTAAGTACATGGACAGGAGGAGTATGCAGGACTATGAACCGGGGGGCAGGTCAAAGACACCAGGCAGAATAACAGTTCAGCATGGACGAGATGGGCTGATAGGCCTGTTCCTGTGCTGTAGTGCTCAATGACTATAACAAGTGTAATGGATTACAATCATTGCATTCTGTTCCTAACTTAGGACATTTTTCCATATCTGAAATATTGTACCTCAGGAGGCTGTTTATGCTCAGTGATTGGGTTTATTCAAGATGGTTTGAAGTTAGTGATAGGGCAGGAAGGTAGATAGAACATTGGGTCAGTGGTAGTAGTGAATGTCAGAACATGTTGGTGGGATTATACTACTTCCTCATGGTCTTTAATTTCCTTTGTTCCTTATGCAGTGGTACCTTCAACAGGGAAAAGCATCCCCAGGAACTTCTCTATCCCCAGGGCTATTTTGCGCTCTTCACTAATTTATGTTTTTATATTTTTTCATAACTTTTTTTAATGTATTGCACTGTACTGCTCCCACAAAACAACAAATTTCATGACAAGTGTCAGTGGTAATAAACCTGATTCTGATTCATGGGAGCATGATCAATGTTTGATGCTGAACTGTCAGATGATGTTAAGACAAATGACGAAAGGGTTGGTCATGGGAGTGGGAAAGATCGAGCATCTTAAAGGAAGAAAAAGGTTGAGATGTTTGGAAAGAGAATTCAAGAACCTGGAGCTTTGGCAGATGAAAGCCTGCCAAAGATGAAATAAATTAAGGATGATTTATGCTCGTCTTGGGATAGGGATGGTGAAGAGGTGGGGTTAGAAGTACAGGTGTGGAAACAAATTGGTATTTTTTTTACTTGAAATGCGATTCCTGAATTGTTTCATCTCTTGAAGCTCCTATAACAGTGTTGAGGTATCTGCCAATACCTCTGATGTTAAGATGCTCTCAGTGTTTGGACAGCGTTCCTGTGTTGCTATGGTCTGATGACGGTGCTGCTCCAACAGAAGCTTTAGCTGCATTCTCAGCATCAGGTTTAATACCAATGACATACAGTATGTTGTGAAATTTGTTGTGTGGCTGCAATATATAAAATAAACCATAAATTTCAATAAGAAATATAGCGTATACAATACTGTGCGGAAGTCTTAGATATATATTTTTTTTTCCCTTAGTAGCCGAAATGAGTCTTTCCTCTTCCCACCTTTCTGCAGCTCAGTTAGTGTGCTGACTTCCACCCTAGTGGTTTTCAATTTGGGGGCCAATCATCATCTCCGGGAGGGGTGGGGGGGGGGTGTTTATGACAGTACTCTCCATTGTATTTTTTTGGTAGCCCAGCATTTCTGGGACTGCTGCTGCTGCTGATGGATTTATCAGGTTATTGGTCTCAGTTATGTTGGAGGTTGCAATTGTGAGTAGTGCTTCATTGGTTGCTTCTAGCAAGCTGTCTGATGAAATTTTGTCACTAAGTCTGGGAAGCCTGGTTCATTAATTGACAGTCTCCAGTTTAGCTATGAGCTTCTCGTTGTTTTGCAGCAACCAACATCAATATTCCCCAAGGTGAGGTTCAAACTTGCATTTCCTGTGTACAAGGTGTGTTACCTTTGCACCATCTGTGAATTGTGGAGCTGGGGTTTCAACTTGTAATTCCCGATCACCTCGATTCTGCGGTGATGTTGTTGTGGTACATCGTGATTGTATGTCCTCCAATTCAAGATGTGATAGCAATCCTCTGTTGACAATGTTTGGTCGTTGGGTAACCAGGTGATTTTCTGTGAATGTGGACGACGGTCTTTGTTGTTGCCAGAGAGCCCGCATGTGCTTGATATATACTCTTTCATGTGGGTACCGGTTCCCCAACCATTGTTGTGGACCTTGTTAGTCCGGGCGACATCTGAATTGTCGTGACACTTCTTGTTCTTGTCACTGTCATCCAGAGGTTTTTGTGGGCAGATGTAGCGTAAGCACAAGGGGTCCAGCCAAAGACCCCTACCAGGCCGCCATCACCAGGACCTGAACCCTGGCCCTCTGATACTGAGGAAATACGGGGTACGTTCATAGCCGAACCTCTGGAAATTGCCAAGCAACAGTTAACAGCTCTGGCTACCAGCCTACAGAGATACACTAAGAATGCAGAGGCTAAGCAACTAAATGCACTGGTTTCCAAAGAACCAGGAGAAGTATTTGCACAGTTCCAGAGCAACAGCATACCCGTACCTGAACCAACCAAAACAGCAACTGAGGAGTACTGGAAGAGTCTGTGGGAGAAAGAAGCATCACATAACGCCAGTGCTCAATGGCTGGAAGACCTACAAGCAAGCCTCTGCAACCTCCCAGAGGAAGAACCAATCACTATCACAGCAGCAGATGTCCAGCAACGGGTAGCAAGTATGAAGAACTGGTCATCACCAGGGCCTGACATGATCCACACCTATTGACTGAAGCAACTAACAGCATTACATACACAGCCTGGCAGCTCAAATAAACCAGCTGCCTGAAGTAGGCTCCCACCCTGACTGGCAAACTCAAGCAAGGACAGTACTCATAATTAAGGATCCTCACAAAGGAGCAACACCATCAAACTACCAGCCTATAACAACAGTCATCATAGCCGCCAAGCTGAAGGAACGTGTAAATTCCTAAGGCCTGCTCAGAGGGGGATTGGTAATGGAACCAGAGACTCCAAGCACCAACTACTGGTACACAAAGCAGACATGATACTCCAGGACCAGGCAAACCAACCTAAGCACAGCCTGCATCAACTGTCAGAAAGTATACGACTCAGTGCCCCACACATGGATCCTGGGGTGCCTGTCTCTGTACAGGTCAACAAGACACCAATGACCTTCATCAAGAACTTGATGGGCCATTGGAGGATAATGCCAGAAGTTAACTCAAAGGCAATAACACAAGTGACCATCAGGTGTGGAATATACCAGGGTGTGATGCACTATCCCCACTGCTGTTCTTAGGCTTGAACCCCCTCAGCCAGGTCATCTCAAAGAGTGGATATGGGTACAGGTTCAAGAGTGGAGTGACCATCAGCCACCTCCTGTACATGGATGACATCAAGCTGTGTGCCAGAAATGAAAGAGGTGGTGACTTACTAATCCACCTGACAAGGGTGACAGCAGAGACATCGGGATGTTATTTGGACTGGAAAAATGCAGCCGGATGCAATGAAAAGAGGCAAACTCGTCAAGACCGAATGAGTTGAGTTACCTGAAGACCACATATCAGATGTACAGGACAGCTATAAATACCTGGGGATCCTGCAGACGCATGGAAGACACGATGAGGATACAAGGAAGGCTGCAATGTCCAAGTACCTCCAAAGTGTGAGACCAGTCCTTAAAAGCTAGCTGAATGGGAAAAACAAGATCAGAGTCATCAACACATTTGCCCTACCAGTCATCAACACATTTGCCCTACCAGTCATCAGATACCTAGCCGCAATAGTGTGCTGGCTAAGCAATGAACTGGAAGCCACTGACATCAAGACCCGGAAACTACTAACAATGCGTGGAGGGATTCCATCCAAAGTCCAATGTCAGGTGGATTGTACACCTGCCAGAATAAAGGAGGACAGAGACTTGGAAGTGTAAAGTCCATAGTTCTGGAAGAAATTTGAAACATCCATAAGTATGTCAGGAAGATGGACCCTAAGGATGACCTGCTAGGAGAATACCTCAGATAGCAGGCAGGGGTCGTGGAAATGGAAGTGGATGAAGTAGAGCCAGAGGACCAGAGGCCATAGCAGGACAAGCCACTGCACGGGATGTACCATCAACAGATATCATTAGGTGGCTGACATAAGAAAGTCCTGTCAATGGCTGGAAATGACAGGGCTGAGGGACAGCACAAAGAACAGACGCTGAGCACAAGAGCAATAGAAGCAGGGGTCTTTCACACCAGACAAGACCCAAGATGCGGACAGTGCAAGGAATCCACTGAAACCATCCAGCAGGGTGCAAGATGCAGGTGGGGACAGTAAACACTGAATGGCACAACCAAGTTGCAGGAATTGTGTATAGGAACATCTGTGCTGAGTATGGATTGGACATCTCCCAAGTCCAAATGGGAAACACCCGAGAAGTTAGTAGAGAATGACAGAGCTAGGATCCTGTGGGACTTCCAAATACAAATTGATAAGCAGGTACTGGCCAACCAACCAGACAGTAATACTGGACAACGAACAGAAGAAAGCAATAGTAATAGATGTGGCACTCCCGAATGACAGTAACATCAGGAAGGAAGAAATTGAGAAGCTGGAGAAATATCAGGGCTTGAAAGAGCAGATAGAAAGGATATATATGAGATGCCTATGATTTTTGCACAGTATATTGACTGTGTACATGTATGTATATTTATACTCACACACACACACACACACACACACAGAGCAAAAAAAAAGAGGGCAAAAATAGTGAACTATTGTTCATGGGTTAGTTTATTGTCCGTTCAGAAATCTGATGGTGGAGGGTTAGAAGCTATTCTTAAGGCACTGGGTGTGTGTCTTCAGTACGTTGTCCTTGATGGCAGCAATGAAAAGAGCACATGTCCTGGGTGTTGCTAGTCACTAATGATGGATGCTGGCATCACCTTTTGAAGATGTCTTGGATGCTCAGGAGGCTAATGCTCATAAAGGAGCAGGCTGAGCTTGCAACTTTCTGCAACTTCTTCCAATCCTGTACGGTGGCCCCTCCATGCCAGACAGTGATGCAGCCAGTTAGAATGCTCTCCACGGTACAGCTATAGAAGTTTACGAGTGTCTTTGTGACATGGAGTATGGTTGCATCTACACTTAGATCCAAGTTTAAAGGATTGTAATTACCTTCAACTGTCATTAATATTGGAATGTCATTGCTCGTAACAATTGGAAAGTAAGGTTCTTTCCACACCTGGTTTCTCCCCCTCAGCCAGTACATGATACATATTGCATTTTAAACATCATGCGAGCTGGCTTTCTCTAGAAGCTGTTCATTCTGTTGAGCCATAAAAACACATTTTCTCTTTGTGAGATTGTGTAGCAAGAGCCTTCCTGGGAATTTCGCCTGATTTGAGAGCTATCACAGCCAGTTTGCGAACTGGTTTTATCCAGTGGCTGCGAGCAGGAGGTCATCTCTTATTTAGAGATAGAGCATGGTAACAACCCAATGAGTCCATACTGCCCAGTTACACCCATGTGACCAATGAACTGTGCGACTTTGTGATGCTGGAGGAAGCCCACAAAGTTGCAGGAATTGTACAAACTCCTTGCAGAGGGTGACAGAACTCAGCCTGGATCCCTGGCGCTGTAATAATATGCCGCCTCCAGAAGCCTGAAACCTTGATGTTAAACTGGACACCTCTGTACCACTAATGGCAATGGCTGAGACCACAACGAATTCCGGTCTGATCCTGTAGTGTGGATTTTTACAATGAGTAACTAGTCTTTTTTTTTTACTTGTGTTTGTTTGTTCATTATATGACGAGGGCAATCATCTTCCAGTGACCATGATTGTTCTTGGCAAATTTTTCTACAGAAATGTTTTGCCATTGCCCTCTTCTGGTCAGTGTCTTTACAAGACAGGTGACCCCAACCATTATCAATACTCTTCAGAGATTGTCTGCCTGGTGCCAGTGGTTGCATAACCAGGACTTGTGATCTGCACCGGCTGCTCATACGACCATCCACCACCTGCTCCCATGGCTTTCCCTGACCCTGATCGGGGAAGGGAGGGGGGTGCTAAGCAGGTGCTACACCTTGCCCAAGGGTGACCTGCAGGCTAGCAGAGGGAAGGAGTGTCTTACACCTACTTTGGTAGAGAGATGTCTCCACCCAACCAAGACCAATACTTGTGTGGAAAACCACTTCCAAAATTTTGAGAAGTAAAATCTCATATTCCATTACAATAGCAAGAGAGCAGTGTACTGTGAGAAGTCCTAGATAACAAGACATTCTGCCATCCCTAAGTGCTGGAGGCCACGTCATATGGTGAAGGCCAATGGGGAAGGTTGTAAATGCCAACAAAAAGTATTGATTTTATGTGTGGGGAAGCTGATGAGGTCAGAGTAACGGTTGCAATGGGCATCACACTCGGAGTTGGCTTGATTCTAGCCTGGAGGTACATGAGAGTGGGAGTGACTGGGACCTTGCCAACACCTTCAAATCCTGGCAACTCGTGTGAATGTGTGGTATTACTGTCAGTCAGGGGTTCCCAAGCTGTGGTCCACAGACCCCTCAATTAATGGTAGGGGTCCATGGCACAAAAAAAGTTGGGAACCTCTATTTTAGATGTAGTTGGCAGCTCTGAAATATGTGAATGCTGAACAAGTAGTCAGTGTTATGTAGCTGTGGAGCCAGTGGGAGTCATGATAAGGTAAAGCTGGGTGTTATCACCTTATAGATGGAAGCTAACTCATCCTTACTGAGAATGTAGCGCCAGTTGATGGTTGGAAAAGGGGCTTGTTTTGTCCTGGTGTTTTTGTTGTGGTCGACCATAAGACAAAGGAACAGAATTAAGCCATTCGGCCCATCAAGTCTACTCCACCTGTTACTCTGCTGAACGTTATGAGCATGCTATGTCCCACCCTGTCTCTTGTAATAATACTATTCCCTTTTCTCAGTTTCTTCATCTTCCCCCACATCTTCCCAGGAAGAGGCTTTCCTTTCCAGGACGTCAGCGATGTCCTCCTCTAAAGAATGAGGTTTCCCTCCCTCCATTGACGCTGCCCTCATCTGCGTCTCCATTTCCCAGAATTCAAACAGTTCTTCCAAGTGAGGCAACACTTCACCTGTGAATCTGTAGGATCATCTATTGCTTTCATTGCTTTTGATGCAGCCTCCTCTACATTGGTGAAATCGGAATTAAAATAGGGCACCGATTTGTCGAGCACTTCTGCTCCGTCTACAAAAAGCGGAATTTCCCAATGGCCGACCATGTTAACTCCTATCCCCATTCCCGTTTCAACATCTTGGTCCATGGCAGCCTCTTCTGCCACGATGAGGCCACTCTCAGGATGAAGGAACAACACCTCGTATTTTGTCTAGGTGGCCTCCAACCTGATGGCATGAACGTCAATTTCTCCTTCCAGTGTTTTTTTCTTTTCCCCTCCCCCTTCCTGCTTCTATTCCCCACACTGACCTCCTACCTCTTCTCCTCACTTACCAACAAGACATAGGAGCAGAATGAGGCTATTTGGCCCATCAAGTGTGCTCCACCATTCCATCATGGCTGATTTATTATCCCTCTCAACCCCATTCTCCTGCCTTCTCCCCATAACCTTTCACGCCCTGACTAATCAAGAATCTATCAACCTCCGCCTTAAATAAACCCAATGACCTGGCCTCCACAGCCACCTGTGGCAACAAATTCCACATCTTTTCCCTTCCTTTCCAGTTCTGATGAAGTTCTCTGTCTGAAACACCAGCTGTTGATTGATTTCCATTAATGCTGCCTGACCTGCTGAGTTCCTCCAGCATTTTGTGTGTTTTGCTATGTTGGCGCCAAAATGTGTGGCAACACTTGCGGGCTGCACCCAGCACAGTCCTTGGGTTGTGTTGGTTGTTAAGCGCAAATGACGCTTTTCACTGCTTCGATGTACATGTGATAGATAAATCTGAATAAGGCAGAGCCATGGGGAGGTCAGGAAATTTATAACCCACTGTTAATGGAAAGAATATATCCCATTGAATTTGTGCTACCACTGTGTTGTCAGGAAGTCCAGTTGGCTTGATGATGTCCTTTATGGAAGGAGGTGTAAGGTCCTTCGAAGCTAGTCTGTATGTAGCTCTGGGCACAGAGCTGACTTTTACCCATATCCTTTGAAGTAGTCCAGCAAACCTCTTGATAGAATGGCCATGAAGATATGGGCACAATGAAATAAACAGGAAACTCCTACCTACGATTGGATTTCCTGGTGAGCTTCTGGGTGTTCTGATTTCCTACCACATTCCAAAGACATACAAGTTTGTAGGTTAAATGATCATATGGATGTAATTGGGCCGCACAGGCTCGTTGGGCTGGAAGGACCTGTTACTGTTCTGTATCTCTAAATAAATGAGTAGAAAGTGGGCAAGTGAGTAGATGCTCAATCAAAAGAGGATTACAAAAGCTGCATCTAAATTGTTAGGTTTTAAGAATAGTATGTGATATTCCAAAACTGAAAGTTTATTAACCTGAAGGCTATTTCTGATTTGCGTACTGAGTAGCATTTTGTGGGCAGGAAAATGTTGAAGTTCACTTACTAATCACTCTTTTTACCTTCTGCATTTCAGCTAACGGTGGAAGGTTTTACCGGTGATAAGATGGCAGCTGATGTCAAGGTAAAAAAGGAATTCTCAATTATTTGCATTCATTATAAGGTTTTGTTTCAGCTATAACATTTATTCTATCCCAAACTGGTTAATGTTTGCCATTTTGACACCAAGTTGCCCACTGGTTGCAACTTTGCTGACATAAGAAGTCATTTTTTTTAGGCTAGGAAGGAGAAAGTGGAGGATTTAGGAAGGAAAATTGGCCCCACGATCTTCTGAACCTTCAGCTTTCTGGTTCAAAACCAAAATACTGCAGATGCAGGAAATCTGAATTTTGAGTGAAAAAGTTTTGAGTCCTATTAAAGGGTCTCAGCCCAAAACGTCGGCTCTTTATTGCTCTCCATAGATGCTGCCTGACGTGCTAACTTTCTCCAGCATTTTGTGTGTCTTGCTTTGAGTGGAAATGGTAGAAATGCCAATTAAAAGCCCATCTTTGTGTTTTAAAAAAACACACTTGAGAGAAGGCAGGATCTGCTGAAAGGTTATTGACCAGCATCTATGGAGAGGAATAAACAGTCGATGTTTCAGATCTTGGCCCAATACCTTGACTGTTTATTGATTTCCGTAGATGCTTCCTGACCTGCTGAGTTCCTCCAGCATTTTGTGTGTGTTTTTCTAGAATTAGAGGATCTTAGAGTTTTCCAAGATGTGTAAATGATGTGAGAGTTGGTGGGGGGGGGGGCGGGGGGAGAAGAGTCCTTAAAGTTGTCAGTATTTGAGTTGGGGAGGGGAAAGGTATTTTCAAGGAATACTTATGTACCTGCTGGTTGTTGCCTCATGTCCATGTGGCTTGTTGATCATTGCAGGAGGTCTCCCATGTGGAAACCTTGGGTTTGAAAAAAAGGCCACAAAAATTACATATAATGAAAAACGTGGGTTATGAAGTCATTCCCTGGAGCATTGGAGAATGAGGGGAGGTTTGACAGAGGTCCAATACTGTGCAAAAGTCTTAGCCACATGTATATAGATCGGGTGCCTGAGACTTTTGCACAGTACTGTGGTGATTTTATGTATTACACTGTACTGCTGCAGCAAATAAAACACAAATTTCATGGCATGTGAGTGATGATAAACCTGATTCTGATATGGGTTTCTAGAGAGGGAAGGGGGACAGGGAGAGGGGAATCATGGTTGGGGAAAAGGAGAGGGGAGGGGGAGGGAGGGGGAAGCACCAGAGAGACATTCTGTAATGATCAATAATCCAATTGTTTGGAATCAAATGACCTTGCCTGGTGTCTCAGGGCTGGGTGTGTCTGCACCTGCACCACCCCACCCCTGCACTCCTTCTGTATCACCTGTTCCACACCCTCATCATTCCCACCATCCTTTGCTCCCACTAGATTTACAAGTTCACTCAACACACCACGTTGACCAATATAGTCCTGTGAAAAAGTCTTAGGCACATATATATAGCTAGGGTGCCCAAGACTTTTGTACAGTACTGCATACAAAATTTTGAGGGGTATAGCTAGAGCAAATGCGAGCAGACTTTTTTCACTGAGGTTGGGTGAGACTTGAACTAGAGGTCATAGGTTTAGGGTGAAAGGTGAAATATTTTAAGGGGCTCATAAGGAGGAACTACACTCAGAGGCCGGTGTGAGTGTGAAATGAGCTGCTAGCGAAGTGATGGCTACAGGTTTACTTGCAGTATTTAAGAGAAGTTTGGGTAAGCACATGGATGGGAGGAGTATAGAACACTGTGGTCCAGGTGCAGGTCAATGGGACTAGGCAGAATACGGTTTGGCATGGACTAGATGGGCCTGTTTCTGTGCTGTGGTGCTCTATGGCTCTGACAATCTGTGAGGATTGCCTCTGTGGTTAAAAAGACATAGGTGCTGTTTAGGGAGAGCAGATGAACCCTCGTATCTAAAGCTTCTAAAGCCTGCATTTGCTGCACCTTCATAATCCCATGTAGATGACAATCCAGATTCTTGTTCTCTTGCCACTTGTGAAAGGGGGCTTGAAACTGTAGTGATTTTGTGTAATCGTCTCAGAAGAGAATTAATGGCCTAAACTAAAGGGGAATTATTGAGTTTGCTAAGTGATTAATGATTCCATCAATAGCTTATTGATTTTTCTCCAGAGTTTCCCCAGAGGCACTTTGCATAAGATATTTCACTACTATAAACTGTTCATGGAGGATCATCATTGGTGTAAAATCTACGCAGTTCCTTTAGGGCTTTGTTTCCTATGATTTGTAAGCACGCAGTGCTGAGTTCTTCTGTAAGCTTATGTGCGTATGTGAGTGAGCCTGCAAAGTAAACCATCTCAACTTCATTTTGCCTGTTTTTATAATTCAGACTTAGTACAGATAAGACCATTCCCTGTCAGACGGAACTGACACATTGAGTGTACCAACATGAACATTCTTGCCATTCCCCATCTCATACCTTATAGCTGGGCAACAAAATGTAATCTCCTTCTGCTCTCCCACACCTCACCCTTTCACATAACCTTCGACCGCAGAAACAGAATTATCATCCATTTTAGCTTCTCACTCAGGTTTCAACTTGGCTATTTCATGCCTCATTCATCAATCTCTTACTTGGCTCTCCTCTTATAGAGTCATAGAGCACAGCACAGATACAGGCCCTTTAGCCCACCTAGTCCACGTTGATCTTATTAATCTGCCTAGCCCCATTGACCTGCACCTGGACCATAGCCCTCCCTGCCCCTCCCATCCATACACCTATCCAAACTTCTCTTAAACATTGAAATCAAAATCGCATGCACCACTTGCACTGGCATCTTGTTCCACACTCCCGCCGCCCTCTGAGTGAAGCAGTTTCCCCTCATGGTCCCCTTAAACATTCATTCATCATTAGGAATTTCTTTAGTCATTTGGTGGTGAATTGGTGTAATTCTTTACCAAAGGTGGCTGTGGAAGCCAAGATATCGGGTATATTTAAAGTGGTGTTTTATAGGTTCTTGATTAGTAAGGGTGTCAAAGGTTATGGGGAGAAGGCAGGAGAATGAGGTTGAGAGGGATAATAAATCAGCCATGATGGAATGGGGAGGAGACTGGCATAGGACAGTCGGGAGCCTCTTATCCGATTATGGTTGGCTCTGAAGGAGCTATTTCACTTTGTCCTACACTCAGTCTCTCTCCATGAGTCTGAAAATTAGTTTTCATCAAATACGTGCCCAGTACACCCCCTTTCTTTCGGGAAGGTATTCTACTCAGTAATCAGCAATGCTTTTTCTAATAATTTAGAGTCATAAGACATAGGAGCAGAATTAGGCCATCTGGCCCATTGAGTCTGCTCCACCATTCAATCATGGCTGATCCTTTTTTCCCCTCCTCAGCCCCACTACCTGGCCTTCTACCCGTAACCTTTGATACAGTGTCCAATCAAGAACTTATCAAGCTCTGCCTTAAATACACCCAACGACCTGGCCTCCACAGCTGCCTGTGGTAACAAATTCCACAGATTCACCACCATCTGAAGAAATTTCTCCGCATCTCTGTTTTAAATGGACACCCCTCTATCCTGAGGCTGTGCGCTCTTGTCCTAGACTCCCCCACCATGGGAAACATCCTTTCCACATCTACTCTGTCTAGGCCTTTCAACATTCGAAATGTTTCAATGAGATCTCCCCTCATCCTTCTAAATTCCTGCGAATACAGATCCAGCACTATCAAACATTCCTCAAATGATAACCCTTTCATTCCCAGAATCATCTTTGTGAAACTCCTGAACCCTCTCCAATGCCAGTACATCTTTTTTTTAAATGAGGAGCCCAGAACTTTTCACAAAACTCAAGGTGAGACCTCACCAATGCCTTGTAAAGCCATCATATCCCTGCTCTCGTATTCTAGACCTCTTGAAATGAATATTAACATTGCATTTGTCTTCCTCACCACTGACTCTACCTGCAAGTTAACCTTTAGGGTGTTCTGCACAAGGATTCCCAAGTCACTTTGCATCTCAGATTTTTGGTATACCCCCCATTTAGAAAATAGTCCGCACATTTACTACTTCTACCAAAGTGCATGACCATGCATTTTCCAACTTAGTATTTCATTTGCCACTTTCTTGCCCATTCTCCTAATCTGTCTAAGTCTTTCTGCAGCTTACCTGTTTCCTCAACACTACCTGCCCCTCCACCAATCTTTGTATTATCTGCAAACTTGGCAACAAAGCCATCTATTCCATCATCTAAATCATTGATGTACAATTAAAAAGAAGCAGTCCCAACACCAACCCCTGCAGAACACCACTAGTCACTGACAGTCAACCAGAAAAAGATCCTTTTATTCCCATTCACTGCCTCCTACCAATCAGCCAATACTTTAACCCGCCAGTAACTTTCCTGTAATACCACGGGCTCTTAACTTGGTAAGCAGCCTCGTGTGGCACCTTGTCAAAGGCCTTCTGAAAGTCCAAATATACAACATCCACTTTATCTATCCTACTTATTTTATAGTTAAAGTCTGTCCCGAGCCTTGGGGCCCATGAGGCCAGTGCTTATGCCGGCTTCTGTGGCGTGAAGTGACTGAGAGTACGAGACTCCCCCCCCCGGATAGGACGCCAGTGTATCATGAGGTTAACCCCCAGCATTTGCCGGTACCCATTTTCAGCTGGGTGGACTGGAACAGTGTGTGGTTAAGTGCCTTGCTCAAAGACACAACACGCTGACTTGGCCACGACTCGAACCCACAACCTTCAGATTGTGAGACCAACTCCCTAACCACTTGGCCACGTGCCACATCCTACTTATAATCTTATCAAAAAAAAATCCCAATAGGTTAGTCAGGCAAGAATTTCCCTTAAGGAAACCATGCTGACTTTGTCCTATCTTGTCCTGTGTCACTAAGTATTCTATAACCTCATCCTCAACAATTGACTCCAACATTTTCCCAACCACTAAGGTCAGGCTAACTGATCTATAATTTCCTTTCTGCCGCCTTCCTCCTTTCTTAAAGTGTGGATTCACGTTTGCTATTTTCCAGTCCTCTGGTAATATGCCAGAGTCCAATGATTTTTGAAAGATCATTACTAATTCCTCCACAATCTCTACAGCTACCTCTTTCAGAACTCTAGGATGCAGTTAGTCTGGTGACTTGTGTACCCTCAGCTTTTTGAGCACCTTCTCTCTTGTAATAGTAACTGCACTCACTTGTCTTCCCTCACACCTTTCAACATCTGGCACACTGATAGTGTCTTCCACAGTGAAGGCTGATGCAATACACTTATTTAGTTCATCTGCCATCTCCTTATCCCCCATTATTATTTCTCCAGCCTCATTTTCTAGTGGTCCTCTATCCGTTCTCATCTCTCTTTTATATTTTACATAATTGAAAAAGCTTTTTCTATCCACTCTGATATTATTTGCTAGCTTGCTTTCATATTTCATCTTTTCTCTCCTAATGATTCTTATAGTTACTCTCTGTGGGGTTTTAAAGGCTTCCTGATCCTCTGTCTTCCCACTAGTTTTTGCTTTGTTGTATGTCCTCTCTTGCTTTTACATTAGCTTTGACTTCTCTTGTCAGCCACGGTTGTACTGTTTTGCCATTTAAGTATTTCTTTGTTTTTGGAATACATCTATCATGCACCACCTTCATTTTTCCCAGAAACTCTCACCATTGCTGCTCTGCTGTCACCCTGCCAGCATTTTCTTCCAATTTACTTTGCCCAATTCCTCTCTTGTACCACTGTAATTTCCTTTACTCCACTAAAATACTGCTTTAACAGACTTTACTTTCTCCCTATCAAATTTCAAGTTGAACTCAATCATATTCTGATCACTGCCTCTTAATCAACTGGTTCTTTTACCTTAAGCTCCTTAATCACCTCTGGTTCATTACATAACACCCAATCCAGTATAGCTAATCCCCTAGTAGGCTCAACGATAAACTTCCCTAAAAAGCCATCTCATAGGCATTCAACAAATTCACTCTCTTGAGATCAATTAGCAACCTGATTTTCCCAATTAACCTGCATGTTGAACTCTCACAGGGCTATCATGACATTGCCCTTTTGACACGCCTTTTCCATTTCCCTTTGTAATCTGTGGTCCACATCCCAGCCACTGTCATCAGGGTCCTTTTACCCTTGCAGTTTCTTAACTCAACCCACAAGGATTCAATATCTTCCAATCGTAGAGCGCAACAGCATAGAACCAGGCTCCTCGGCCCATCTGGTTTGAGCTGAATACGCCTAGCTGCATTGACCTGCACCCAGACCATAGCCCTCCATACCTTTCCAATCCATGTACTTATCTAAACTTCACTTGCATGTTAAAATTAAACCTACATTCACCAGTTCCGCACTCTCACCACCCTCTACAGAAGTTGCCCCTTAAACATTTCACCTTTCACCCTTCACCCATGACCTCCATCTATACCACTTATAATTTTGTATACTTCTATCAAATCAAAAATGTAGTACTTCACTTTTAACTGGCTCAATTGTAAGCTTCTCTTGGATATTGCTTCAGCAGCTAGCAACTGAAGTATTTAAAAAATAAGGTTTGAGAGCACATGAGGTTACACTGATGGTTCAGCATCTTTCTGCTGGAATCTGGGCTGAGTTTCCACTGATTGAAATTCTGACTGCAGCGTTAACAGATGGTCATGAATATTGCAAATGAAATGACAGGATGTGTAATTTCTTTATTATTGTATTTAAATGGAATATATATTGTATTTAATAGTCATGGGGGATTTTGATATGCAGGTAGATTAAGAAAATCAGTAAACATGAGGAATTGTGCAGATGCTGGAAATTCAAGCAAAGTTCCTTCAGATACATAAAGTGCAAAAGAGAGGCAAGAGTGGATATTGGACTGCTGGAAAATGAAGCTGGAGAGGTAGAGATGAAGGACAAGGAAATGGTGGACAAACTGAATAAGTATTTTTTTATCAGTCTTCACTGTGGAAGACACTAGCAGGATGGTGGAAGTTCCGGGTGTCAGGAGTCATGAAGTGTGTGAAGTTACCATTACCAGGGAAAAGGTTGGGAAACTGAAAGGCCTGAAGGTAGATGAGTCATCTGGACCAGATGGTGTACACACCAGGGTTCTGAAAGAGGTAGCTGAAGAGATTGTGGAGGCATTAGTAACGATCTTTCAAGAATTACTAGATCCTGGAATGGTTCCGGAAGACTGAAAAATTGCAAATGTTACTCCACTCTTCAAGAAGGGGGAGAGGCAGAAGAAAGGAAAGTGTAGGCCAGTTAGTCTGACCTCAGTGGTTGGGAAGATGCTGGGGTCATGTTAAGGATGTGGTTTCAGAATACTTGGAGGCACGTGATAAAATAGGCCATAGTCAGCATAGTTTCCTCAAGGGAAAATCTTGCCTGACAAATTTGTTGGCATTTTTTTGAAGAAATAGCAAGTAAGATAAACAAAAGGAGAATCGGTTGATGTTGTGTACTTGGCTTTTCAGAAGGTCTTTGACAAGCTGCCACACATGAGGCTGTTTAACAAGCAACGAGCCCATGGTATTACAGGAAAGATGCTAGCATGGATAAAGCAGTGGCTGATTGGCAGGAGGCAAAGGATGGGAATAAAGGGAGCCTTTTCTGGTTGGCTGCCAACGACGAGTGGTGTTCCACAGGGGTCTGTGCTGGGACTGATTCTTCTTCCATTATATGTTAATGATTTGGATGATGGAACTGATGGCTTTGTTGCAAAGTTTGCAGGTGGTAAAAAGATAGTTGAAGGGGCAGGTAGTTTTAAGTTGAGAGGCTTACAGAAGGACTTAGATTAAGAGAATGGGCAAAGTGGGAAATGGAATACAGTATTGGGAAATGTATAGTCCATGCACTTTGGTATAAGAAATGAAAGTGTAGACTATGTTCTTAATGGAGAGAAAATACAAAAAAAACTGATGCGCAAAGGGACTTGGGAGTGCTTATGCAGCAAGATTTCCTAAAGGTTAATTTGCAGATTGAGTCTGGGGTGAGAAAGGCAAATGCAATGTTAGCATTCATTTCAAGAGGACTGGAATATAAAAGCAAGGATGTAATGTTGAGATTTTATAAAGCACTGGTGAGGCCTCACTTGGAGTATTGTGAGCAGGTTTGGGCCCCATAATCTTTGAAAAGATGTGCTGAAATTAGAGAGGGTTCAAAGGAAGTTCACAAAATGATTCCAGGTTTGAATGGCTTGTCATATGAAAAGGGTTTAATGGCTCTGGGCCTGTATTCATGAGAATTCAGAAGAATGGGGGGTGACCTCATTGAAACCTATCAAATGATAGAAGATTTTGATAGAATGAATGTGGAGATGATATTTCCTACGGTGGGAGAGTCTAGGACCAGAGGAGACAACCTTACAATAGAGGGGCGTCCTTTTAGACTGGAGATGAGGAGGAATTTTTTTAGCCAGAGAGTGGTGAATCTGTGGAATACTTTGCCATAGGTAGCTGTGGAGGCCAAGTCTTTATGTATATTTAAGGCAGAGGTTAATAGATTCTTAATTGGTCAGGGCATGAAGGGATACGGGGAGAAAGCAGGAGATTGGGGCTGAGAGAGAAATTGGATCAGCCATGATGAAAGGGTGGAGCAGACTCAGTGGGCCAAATGGCCTAATTCTGCTCCTAATCTCTTGTGGTCTTGTATATTATTTACATTAATGAATTGTAAAGTTCAGTTCCACTAAATTTAACTTAATAAAATAATTTTTGAAGATAACAAATAGGACCTGAGCCTCATCACATTCAAGCAAAAATTTGGCTCCACTCACAAAATGCTGGAGGAACTCAGCAGGTCAGGCAGCATTTTTGGAGAGGAATAAAGAGTCGACGTTTTGGGTTGAGAACCTTCATTGGGGCAGGAAAAGAGGAGGTGAGGGGGGAACCCAGAATAAGAAGATGGGAGGAAGGGAAGGAGTGCAAGCTGGCAGGTGGGTGGGTGGGAGAGGGGAGAATGAAGTAAGAAGCTGGGAGGAGATGGGTGGAAAAGATAAAGGGATGAAGAAAAAGGAAACTGAAAGGAGAGTGGGTCCACACATTACTGTGTACTGCCAGAGGCGTGGTGATGTTGAGTCATCTTCGTGAACCACTCCAAACTATGTGGCAGGATTTGAAGTCAGAGTATGAAGAGAAATCAAAAATGGCTGTGAAATAACGCCAACCATGAGAACGCAAAGCTCAAAGCCACAGAACAGCAAGTCGCACTCTTTTTTCATTACTTGCCAGTGAGGGTGGGATGGAGTCAGGGAGTAGGGTGTACTTTTTATACAGGTCACTTTATCCTGCATAATGCCAGGATGCTTGAATGTTATTGGAGCTGCACTTATGAGGGCTTAGAACATAGAACCGTACAGCACAGTACAGGCCCTTCAGCCCGCAATGCACCTATTCCAAGATAAATCTAACCCTTTCCTCCCACATAGCCCTCCATTTCTCTTTCATCCATGTGCCTATCTGAGACTCTCTTAAATGTCCCTAATCTATCTGACTTTCCACCAATCACCTTAAAATTATGCCTCCTTGTATTAGCCATTTCCACCCTGGGAAGCAAGTCTCTGGCTGTCCACTTGATCTGTACCTCTTGTCAAGTGTAAGAAAACAAACTGATTTGATTTGTATTGTATGTCTGTAATACATTGAAAGTTGTTTGTTATCTGAATGGTGCTGGCTGTCCACTTGATCTTTGCATCTTTTCATCTTGTACACCTCTATCAAGTCACCTGTCATCCTCCTTCGCTCCAAAGAGCCTCAGTCTACTCTCCTAAAACATGTTCTCTAATCTGCACAGCATCCTGGTAAATCTCCACATCCTTCCTCTAAAGAGGCGACCAGAACTGAATACAATGCTCCATGTGAGGTCTAGGCAAAGTTTTATAAAGCAGCAACATTACGTTATGACTAATGAAGGCCAACACACCCATATGCCTCAACCACCCTATCAACATATTCAGCAACTTTGAGGGATCTATGGACATGGACACAAAAATCTCTCTGTTCCTCCACACTGCTAAAAATTCTGCTATTAACCCTGTATTCTGCCTTCAAGTTCAATCTCCCAAAATATATCATTCCACACTTTCCTGGAGTGAACTCTATCTGCAACTTCTTAGCCCAGCCCTGAATCCTGTCACTGTCCCACTGTAACCTACGACAACATACTTTACTGTCCACAACACCACTAACCTTTGTGTCCAGCCATCACACTTCTGGCTTTCAACATAAAGTTAGTGGGAATACTTTGGGGAATTAGAGTCACCGCAGAATATCCAGTCCCTGTCCTCTCTATGAATGTGCCGTTTAACATCCTGGTCAGTATTGAAGATTCAGCAACACCGCAGTGTTGCCTATTTGGAGCAGTTTGAGTTTGTGGGTATGATGCATCAGGCTGTTGCTTTGATTAACTTGTTGGACTGACTTTCCTGGATCACTGTTGGATGTGCCTTTTGTCATTTCTGAATCTGGTGCCTGGGTTGATGCTGGCTGCTTTGTTTATTCCCACACTTCATCAGAATGGCTTCTGTGTAGCTGATGGAAGATTGGTTCCTTAAGGATGTCACGGGTGGGGGGTGGGTGGTAGTGGGGATAAGTTCCCACTACCTATTAAATGCTCCCAATGACGTGTGTCTCAATTAGCCTCTGACAACCAAGTCAAGCTCCTGGCCTTCACGTGTGGTTTAGCTACTAAGCTCAGCAGAACTGTTTCTACTGACAAGAGAAGGGGCTATTGACACCTTAAGACCAGTTGCTTTGAGCAGATGGGGCACTTCAGCCGTGGTTGGCAGCTCATCTAGGAGAAGGAATACTCTGATCAGAAACCTCTGCTGCCTTGCGGCTGTACCCACTCATGGGAAAGGTTTTGGTAGTAAACCCCCGAGGGGAAAAATCCAGAGCTGGAGTCCCTAAGGCAGTCCTACGTTGAGTTCAACACTGACTGGCAACTCCTGCGATACCGCTGGTGACAAACTGTATCGGTCTCTGCCGTTCCTTTGGGTTCATCAGCTGTGTGGAGAGGAGAAGCCTGGTGCATGGGCAACAGTTTGCTCTCCATATAGTACTGCCCTGGCTTGTGTATACAACATCCATAGTCAACTACAACCAGCGGAGGACCTCGAACAGATGGAAATTTGAGAGAAATGGGCAATTTGTCAACTTCCGCTCTGATGTCTCTCACCTTAGTTTAGAAAGTGATGGTGTGAAGTGAACACATTGCAACAACATTTGTAAAGTTGTAAAGAAGTAATCTGAGGCTCTGGAAGAAAAAACTTGTAACTGATCTGCCACTGAGCAAGTTTAAAGAACTTTGAACTGAAAAAATGGCAAACCTTGCTCCAGGAGGTTAAGGTGTAATCGAGATAGTCATTTCACTGAGGAGCTATTGCGCTATGGGAAGTGCCTCTGCCAGAGCTACTACGGTTAGCGCAATGCTATTACAGCTCAGTGTCGGAGTTCAATCCTGGCATCCTCTGTAGGAATTGACGTCTTCCCTGCGGAATAAGTGAGTTTTCTCCGGATGCTCCCGTTTCCTCCCGCAGTTCAACAATTTACCAGTTAGTAGGTTAACTGGTCATTGTAAATTGTCCTGTGATTAGGCCTAGGGTTAATCAGTGGGCTGCTGGGTGGCACGGCTCGAAGGGCCGGGAAGACCTGTTGAACACTGTATCTGTAAATAAAATAAATAAAAACTCGGTTGTTAAATCATATCAGGATCTGATGAAGGGTGAGCAATATCCACATCCACTCTCACCCAACACAGTCTGCTGGAGGAACCAAGCAGGTCGAGCAGTACCTGAAAAAATGGGAATAAGCAGGACCTTTTCAGAGTGGCAGGCAGTGACAAGTGGGGTTCCGCAAGGCTCACTGCTGCGACCCCAGTTGTTTACGATATATATTAATGATTTAGACGAGGGAATTAAATGCAGCATCTCCAAGTTTGCGGATGACACGAAGCTGGGCGGCAGTGTTAGCTGTGAGGAGGATGCTAAGAGGATGCAGGGTGACTTGGATAGGTTAGATGAGTGGGCAAATTCATGGCAGATGCAATTTAATGTGGATAAATGTGAGGTTATCCACTTTGGTGGCAGGAACAGGAAAACAGATTATCATCTGAATGGTGGCCGATTAGGAAAAGGGGAGGTGCAGCGAGACCTGGGTGTCATTATACACCAGTCATTGAAAGTGGGCATGCAGGTACAGCAGGCGGTGAAAAAGGCAAATGGTATGCTGGCAGTCAACGCAAGAGAATTCGAGTACAGGAGCAGGGAGGTACTACTGCAGTTGTACAAGGCCTTGGTGAGACCACACCTGGAGTATTGTGTGCAGTTTTGGTCCCCTAATCTGAGGAAAGACATTCTTGCCATAGAGGGAGTACAAAGAAGGTTCACCAGATTGATTCCTGGGATGGCAGGACTTTCATATGATGAAAGACTGGATCGACTAGGCTTATACTCGCTGGAATTTAGAAGATTGAGGGGGGATCTTATTGAAACGTATACAATTCTAAAGGGATTGGACAGGCTAGATGCAGGAAGATTGTTCCTGATGTTGGGGAAGTCCAGAATGAGGGGTCACAGTTTAAGGATAAAGGGGAAGCCTTTTAGGACCGAGATGAGGAAAAACTTCTTCACACTGAGAGTGGTGAATCTGTGGAATTCTCTGCCACAGGAAACAGTTGAGGCCAGTTCATTGGCTATATTTAAGAGGGAGTTAGATATGGCCCTTGTGGCTAAAGGGATCAGGGGGTATGGAGAGAAGGCAGGTACAGGGTTCTGAGTTGGATGATCAGCAATGATCATTCTGAATGGCGGTGCAGGCTCGAAGTGCCAAATGGCCTACTCCTGCACCTATTTTCTATGTTTACCTGTGGGAGGAATGGAATTATTGGTGTTTTGGGTTGGACCTGAAACATCAACAATTCCTTTCCCTCCACAGATGCTGATCGACACACTGAGTTCCTCCAACAGATTGTTTGTTGCTCCAGATTCCAGCATCTCCAGTCCCAGCTCACAATGTTGTGCCGAACCAACTAAAATCTGAATCAAAAATAAGGCCAAAATCTAATCCACCCCCCTACCTACACAATGTCTATATCCTTCCATCTTCCTCACATTCATATGCCTATCTAAACATCTCTAATATATTTTCCTCTACCACCATACCAGACAGCACATTCCAGGCATCCACCACTCTCTGAGTAAAAGACTTACCCCTCACATCCCCCTTGAACCCACCCCCCTCACCTTCAATGCATGCCCTCTGGTATTAGACATTTCTACCCTGGGAAATGGATACTCTCCGTTCACTCTGTCTGTGCCTCTCATAATCTTATAACCCTCTTATCAGGTCTCCCCTCGGCCTCCATCGCTCCAGAGCAAACAACCCCAGCTTTAACCAGCCCCTCATGACAGCGCATGCCCTCTAAACCAGGCAGCATCCTGGTAAATCTCTTCTGCACCTTCTTCAAAGCCTCAACATCCTTCCTACAGTGGGGCAACCAGAAATGTATGCAATATTCCAGATGTGGCCTAACTAGAGCTGTATAAAGTTGCAACATAACCTCCTGACTTTTCAACTCAATGCCTCGACTAATAAAAGCAAACATTCCATAAGCCGCCTTAACCACCCTGTCGACCTGTCACTCTCATGAGGCTATAAACTTGGACCCCAGAATCTCTCTGCTCAGCAACACTGTTAAGGACCTTTCCCTGAACAGTGTACTGTCTCTTTGCATTTGCCCTATTGAGGTGCAACACCTCACGTTTATCTGGGTTAAACTCCATCTGCCATTTCTCTTCCGATATCTAAACCAGTTTCTATCTTTAACTGATCTATATCGTGCTGTATTCTTTGCCAGTCTTCTACACTATCCACAACTCTGCCAGTCATGGTATCATCTGCAAACTTACTAACCTACCCATTTACATTTTCATCTAGGTCATTTATATACATCACAAACAGCAGAGATCCCAGCACAGATCCCTGCAGAACTCCACAAATTACAGACCTCCAGTATATAACCATATAACAATTACAGCACGGAAACAGGCCATCTCGGTCCTTCTAGTCTGTGCCGAACGCTACTCTCACCTAGTCCCACTGACCTGCACTCAGCCCATAACCCTCCATTCCTTTCCTGTCCATATATCTATCCAATTTAACTTTAAGCGACAACATCGAACCTGCCTCAACCACTTCTGCTGGAAGCTCGTTCCACACAGCTACCACTCTCTGAGTAAAGAAGTTCCCCCTCATGTTACCCCTAAACTTTTGTCCTTTAACTCTCAACTCGTGTCCTCTTGTTTGAACCTCTCCCACTCTCAGTTTGAATAAGTCCCTTCAACCACTATCCTCTGTCTTCTACGCACAAGCCAGTTCTGAGTCCAAACAGCCAATTCGCCGTGGATCCCATGCACATTAATCTTCTGGATTAGCCTCCCATGAGGGACTTTGTCACAAACTTTCCTAAAATCCATGTAGACAACATCCACTGCTCTACCTTCATCAATCTCTCTCGTCAGCTTGTCAAAAAACTCAATCAAGTTGATGAGACATGACTTGCCCTGCACAAAGCCATGCTGTCTTTCCCTAGTTAGGCCATGGGTTCCCAAATGCTCATATATCCTATCTAAGAATCTTCTCCAGCAATTTCCCTACAACTGACGTGAGACTCGCCAGTCTGTAGTTTCCAGGATTTTTCCTTGTTCCCATTTAAGTAGGTCCAATATTAGCCACTCACCAGTCCTCCGGACCCCCGCTTGTGCTTAGACATGAGGATACTGTTCAAGACCCCAGCAATCTCATCTCCTGCCTCCCTCAATAACCTGGGGTAAATCCCATCAGGCCCTAGGGATTTCTCCACCTTAGTACTCATTAGGAGACCCAACACTTCCTCCTCCATATCCTTTTCCTTGGTAAATATTGAAGCAAAGTAATCATTAAATACCTCACTCACATTCTCTGCATCCAACTGAATCCTTGAGTGGTGCCACCCTCTCCCTGGTTATCCCCTTGCTCTTGATGTATGTATAGACTGCCTTGGGGTTCACCTCAATTCTACTTGCCAAGGACTTCTCATGGCCCCTCCTGGTTTTCCTCCTTCCCTTCAGTTCTTTTCTGACTTCTTTACACTCCTCATGTGCTTTGTTTGATCCTAAATTCTGAAGCTTTACATACTTTTCCTTTTTCTTCTTGACTAAATTCATTACCTTTCTGGACACCCATGGTTTTCTAATCTTTCCATCCCCACCTTTCCTTCTAACAGGAACATACCTTTCCTATACTCTGTGCAATTGATCTTTAAACACCCTCCACATATCTAATGTAGACTTGCCTGACAAAAAAGTGTTCCCAATGAACTCTTAGTTCCTGCCTAATGCCTTCATAATTTCCCCTAGTCCGATTTAAGACTCTCTTGCAAGGACCATGCCTACCCTTATTTATAGCTACCCTGAAAGTTAAGGAATTGTGGTCGCTGTTCCCTAACTGCTCACCCGGTGAACTGGCCAGGCTCATTACCCAACACCAGGTCCAGTACAGCCCCTCCTCTCGATAGACAATCCAAATATTGACTTAAGAAACCCTCCTGGATACACTTAACAATTCCTGCCCCATCTCAACCCCTTGCACTAAGAAGGTCCCAGTTTATATCAGGGAAGTTAAAATCCCCCATGACAATAACACTATTATTTTCACACATTTCATTAATCTTATTGCATATCTATTCAATGTCCCAGTGGTCATTGAGCAATCTGTAGTAGAATCCCATCAGTGTGATTGTACCCTTCCTATTCGAGAGTTCCGCCCAAATGGACTCAGTGTCTGACCCCTCCATTCGGTCCTCCCTGAGTGTAGCTGTGATATGGTCCCTGATTAGTACAACTCCTCTTCTGCCCCCCGCCCCTGGACTTTTTACCTCCTCCTCTATCTTTTCTAAAACTTCAAAAACCTGGTACATTAATCACCCATTCCTACCCCTCTCTCAACCAAGTCTCTGTAATGGCCACAGCATCGTAGTCCCACGCTTTTGTGTGTCTGTTCTTGCCCACTGCTGTGAAAGCATACACAAACTACCTTGTTTCCGTAAGATGCCTTGTATTTGATGTTCAAATTTCAAAAGTTCAAAGTAAATTTATTATCAAAGTACATATATGTCACCATATACAACCCTGAGATTTATTTTCTTGTGGGCATACTCAGTAAATCTATAGAATAATAACCATAACAGAATCAATGAAAGACTGCTCAACTATGGTGTTCAACCAGAGTGCAGAAGACAACAAAATGTGAAAATAGAAAAAAAATATTTTTTTAAAAAGCAATAAATATCAAAAACGTAAGGTGAAGAGTCCATAGATTGTGGGAACATTTGAATGATGGGGGAGGTGAAGTTATCCGTTCTGGTTCAGGAACCTGATGGTTGAGGGGGTAATAACTGTCCCTGAACCTGGTGGTGTGGGACCCGAGGCTCCTGTACCTCCTTCCTGATGGTTGAGGGGTAATAATTGTTCCTGAACCTGGTGGTGTGGGTCCTGAGGCTCCTTTACCTCCTTCCTGATGGTTGAGGGGTAATAATTGTTCCTGAACCTGGTGGTGTGGGACCCGAGGCTCCTGTACCTCCTTCCTGATGGTTGAGGGGTAATAATTGTTCCTGAACCTGGTGGTGTGGGTCCTGAGGTTCCTGTACCTCCTTCCTGATGGTTGAGGGGTAATAACTGTCCCTGAACCTGGTGGTGTGGGTCCTGAGGCTCCTTTACCTCCTTCCTGATGGTTGAGGGGTAATAATTGTTCCTGAACCTGGTGGTGTGGGACCCGAGGCTCCTGTACCTCCTTCCTGATGGTTGAGGGGTAATAATTGTTCCTGAACCTGGTGGTGTGAGTCCTGAGGCTCCTGTATCTCATTCCTGATGGTTGAGGGGTAATAACTGTTCCTGAACCTGATGGTGTGGGTCCTGAGGCTCCTGTACCTCCTTCCTGATGGTTGAGGGTAATAACTGTTCCTGAACCTGGTGGTGTGGGTCCTGAGGCTCCTGTATCTCATTCCTGATGGCTGAGGGGTAATAACTGTTCCTGAACCTGGTGGTGTGGGTCCTGAGGCTCCTGTACCTCCTTCCTGATGGGTGAGGGGTAATAACTGTCCCTGAACCTGGTGGTGTGGGTCCTGAGGCTCCTGTACCTCCTTCCTGATGGTTGAGGGGTAATAATTGTTCCTGAACCTGGTGGTGTGGGACCCGAGGCTCCTGTACCTCCTTCCTGATGGTTGAGGGGTAATAATTGTTCCTGAACCTGGTGGTGTGAGTCCTGAGGCTCCTGTATCTCATTCCTGATGGTTGAGGGGTAATAACTGTTCCTGAACCTGGTGGTGTGGGTCCTGAGGCTCCTGTACCTCCTTCCTGATGGTTGAGGGTAATAACTGTTCCTGAACCTGGTGGTGTGGGTCCTGAGGCTCCTGTATCTCATTCCTGATGGCTGAGGGGTAATAACTGTTCCTGAACCTGGTGGTGTGGGTCCTGAGGCTCCTGTATCTCATTCCTGATGGCTGAGGGGTAATAACTGTTCCTGAACCTGGTGGTGTGGATCCTGAGGCTCCTGTACCTCCTTCCTGATGGGTGAGGGGTAATAACTGTCCCTGAACCTGGTGGTGTGGGTCCTGAGGCTCCTGTACCTCCTTCCTGATGGTTGAGGGGTAATAATTGTTCCTGAACCTGGTGGTGTGGGACCCGAGGCTCCTGTACCTCCTTCCTGATGGTTGAGGGGTAATAATTGTTCCTGAACCTGGTGGTGTGAGTCCTGAGGCTCCTGTATCTCATTCCTGATGGTTGAGGGGTAATAATTGTTCCTGAACCAGGTGGTGTGGGACCCGAGGCTCCTGTACCTCCTTCCTGATGGTTGAGGGGTAATAATTGTTCCTGAACCTGGTGGTGTGAGTCCTGAGGCTCCTGTATCTCATTCCTGATGGTTGAGGGGTAATAAAAGTTCCTGAACCTGGTGGTGTGGGTCCTGAGGCTCCTGTACCTCCTTCCTGATGGTTGAGGGTAATAACTGTTCCTGAACCTGGTGGTGTGGGTCCTGAGGCTCCTGTATCTCATTCCTGATGGCTGAGGGGTAATAACTGTTCCTGAACCTGGTGGTGTGGGTCCTGAGGCTCCTGTACCTCCTTCCTGATGGGTGAGGTGTAATAACTGTCCCTGAACCTGGTGGTGTGGGTCCTGAGGCTCCTGTACCTCCTTCCTGATGGTTGAGGGGTAATAATTGTTCCTGAACCTGGTGGTGTGGGACCCGAGGCTCCTGTACCTCCTTCCTGATGGTTGAGGGGTAATAATTGTTCCTGAACCTGGTGGTGTGAGTCCTGAGGCTCCTGTATCTCATTCCTGATGGTTGAGGGGTAATAACTGTTCCTGAACCTGGTGGTGTAGGTCCTGAGGCTCCTGTACCTCCTTCCTGATGGTTGAGGGTAATAACTGTTCCTGAACCTGGTGGTGTGGGTCCTGAGGCTCCTGTATCTCATTCCTGATGGCTGAGGGGTAATAACTGTTCCTGAACCTGGTGGTGTGGGTCCTGAGGCTCCTGTACCTCCTTCCTGATGGGTGAGGGGTAATAACTGTCCCTGAACCTGGTGGTGTGGGTCCTGAGGCTCCTGTACCTCCTTCCTGATGGTTGAGGGGGTAATAACTGTCCCTGAACCTGGTGGTGTGGGTCCTGAGGCTCCTGTACCTCCTTCCTGATGGTTGAGGGGTAATAATTGTTCCTGAACCTGGTGGTGTGAGTCCTGAGGCTCCTGTATCTCATTCCTGATGGTTGAGGGGTAATAACTGTTCCTGAACCTGGTGGTGTGGGTCCTGAGGCTCCTGTACCTCCTTCCTGATGGTTGAGGGGTAATAATTGTTCCTGAACCTGGTGGTGTGAGTCCTGAGGCTCCTGTATCTCATTCCTGATGGTTGAGGGGTAATAACTGTTCCTGAACCTGGTGGTGTGGGTCCTGAGGCTCCTGTACCTCCTTCCTGATGGTTGAGGGTAATAACTGTTCCTGAACCTGGTGGTGTGGGTCCTGAGGCTCCTGTATCTCATTCCTGATGGCTGAGGGGTAATAACTGTTCCTGAACCTGGTGGTGTGGGTCCTGAGGCTCCTGTACCTCCTTCCTGATGGGTGAGGGGTAATAACTGTCCCTGAACCTGGTGGTGTGGGTCCTGAGGCTCCTGTACCTCCTTCCTGATGGTTGAGGGGGTAATAACTGTCCCTGAACCTGGTGGTGTGGGTCCTGAGGCTCCTGTACCTCCTTCCTGATGGTTGAGGGGTAATAATTGTTCCTGAACCTGGTGGTGTGAGTCCTGAGGCTCCTGTATCTCATTCCTGATGGTTGAGGGGTAATAACTGTTCCTGAACCTGGTGGTGTGGGTCCTGAGGCTCCTGTACCTCCTTCCTGATGGTTGAGGGTAATAACTGTTCCTGAACCTGGTGGTGTGGGTCCTGAGGCTCCTGTATCTCATTCCTGATGGCTGAGGGGTAATAACTGTTCCTGAACCTGGTGGTGTGGGTCCTGAGGCTCCTGTACCTCCTTCCTGATGGGTGAGGGGTAATAACTGTCCCTGAACCTGGTGGTGTGGGTCCTGAGGCTCCTGTACCTCCTTCCTGATGGTTGAGGGGGTAATAACTGTCCCTGAACCTGGCAGTGTAAGTCCTGAGTTCCTGTGCCTTCACCCTGTGATGTGATATTCAGGTTTGTCAATGAGTCGTGCCACTTTCAGCAGGTCTTTACCTTGCCTCAGTAATGGTGTTTCTGCTTCAGCTGCCCAATGGTTTGTCTACCTCTCTTCACTTTCAGAGCTTCTTCGAGACGCACCCCGCTCCAGCAGCGGAGCGGACCATCCAGCAGTCCTGTGAGAACATCCTGCTGAACGGAGCCTGGCTGAAACGTGACGCCGAAGCCATCCAGCAGTTCCTCCTGCAGCGCAAAGCGGCGCACCTGACGGTCTGAGTGGAGGAACCGCTGCCCCCACCTGAGCCGCCGTCGTCCCACTGCCTTGCCACAGGGAGGGGAGTTTGAAAGTATATTTCATGGCTGTCACAGTGGCTGGAAATGAATGTAGTTTATACCTCATTTTTAAGAGAGAAAATAAACCTATTGGCACTTGAAATGTGTTATCATGTGTGCGGACAGTGGCATGGTATTATAATGTTGGATTGGTGACAACTTTGAACACTGAAGCAAGACTGCTGGTTATATTGTGGTAATGTGATTACTTCCATCCTCTCTGGCCAAGGCAAGCTAATTCTTATTTAATTATTTCTAGGCCTCAGTTTAATCGTTGATGTCCTTCATTAAAGAGGAATAACAGCCACGTCGAATTAAAAAAATAGGATATATAAATAAAAACCATTGTATTAGATGAGCTTTCATTTCAAAATAACGTGGGTTAGGGAGCATTATGAGAATAGAATGCATGAATCTGTGGTGTGTTTTCCCAGGCCGTTTTGACTGTTAATTTGCCATTTAGCACAGAGATTGTTTTAAAAGAAATTATATAACTTTAATACTTGAACAAGTTGATGTGAGTTAAAGCCCCTTTTGCCTGGGAACACTGCTTAAGAGTAGCAACAATACGGGGTCCTGATTCCTCTGCTTTACATATAACCGTTCTGAAAGCCTTAAAACTGGTACAAACTGGCGTGTAATTGGGAGGGGAGGGGCGGGAGGGATGCAGGCAAACAACTTTGTCAATGGTAGAATTAACTTGCAAGTGAGAGAGCCGTGTTGTACTAATCCTGCAAAATACATTAAAGCATTCGGAGGGATGGGTGGTACCTGATTTTAACAAAAAAAAAATCTGATGTTTAACGTGGCTTTGGTTTGCTTGGAGAAGGTCATCAAACTAATTGTCAAACTGCTTCCCTGAAATATTCGTTGTGCTTTTTGTTTTAAGATACAGTTGGTGTTAATAAAAAACAAAATTGTCAAAGTGAATAGTGTCTTTATTTTTTTTAAGTTCAAGTTTATTGTCATGTGTACTGGCAAACGAAACAACGTACCTTCGGACCATGTGCACAACTCCCCCACAATACAAAGTAATATTAACCACAAATAGAGTAACAAATAGTAAAGTATATTCCAGTAGATTAACATTTAGTATAAGGTGCATTTACAACATAAATTACAAAGTAAACAGTATGAAGCTACGGGCTACGTGATGAGATCTGGGTGGTGATAGGAAGGTCAGTAATTTCGCATCCTGGGGGAAGATGCTGTTTCCCAGCCTAATGTTTCTTGTCCTGATGCTACAGTACCTCCTGCCTGAGGGTAGGGGGTCAAAGAGATTGTTGGACAGATGGAAGAGATGCTTGATCATTCTAAGGGCCCTGCATACGCAGCACACTTGATAAATATCCCGCATGGATAGATGGGTGCCATGGTAGTGTAGTAGCGAGAGCAACACTGTTACAGCTCGGGACTTCAGAGTTCAGCGCCGGCGTCATCTGTAAGGAGTCTCTGTACGTCCTCCCCATGGAGTACTTGGGTTTTCTTCAGGTGCTCCAGTTTCCTCCCACAGTCCAAACATGTACTGGGTAGGTGAATTGGTCATTGCAAATTGTCCTGTGATTAGGCTAGGGTTAAATCGGGAGTTGCTGGGCAGTGCACTTTGAAGGGCCTTTACTATATTGTATCATAATAAATAATGAGACCCCGATGATCCTCTCAGCAGTCTTCTCAGTCTGTTGCAGGGACTTGTGGTCAGATGCCTTGCAATTCCCTTACCAGACAGTGATGCTACCTGTATGTGATGTGTGTGCTTTTTCTTCTGAATGATGGATTATCAGCTTTATGGTTGCTTGAGTGCTGTCCACAGTTTCATCAGTGATGTGCTGACCATTGCAGGTTCATGTGCCACCTGGAGACCAGGGCAATAATGTCCAGGATGCTCTCTCCTCTGGTCTTGAAGGAGTGTTGGGCAAACCAGCTTTTGGATCAATACAAACGTAAAAATGTTATTCAGAAGACATGCCAGTTGATAGGTTAATGGGCCACTGTAAATTGCCCCTCGTGTCTAGGACCAGAAGGGCCTGTATTTGCTGAAGTGTAGAAGAATGAGGAGGGATTTGATTGAAACCTATCAAATATCGAAAGGCCTAGATAGAGTGAATATAAAGAGGATATTCCCTATAGTGGGGCAGTCTCGGACCAGAGAGCACAACCTCAGAATAGAAGGATGTCCCTTTAGAACAGATGAGGAGAAATTTCTTCAGCCAGAGGGTAATGAATCTCTGGAATTCATTGCCACATGCAGCTGTGTAGATGAAGTCATTGAATATATTTAAAGCAGAGGTTGATTAGTGAGGGTGTCAAAGGTTACAGGAAGAAGGCAGAAGAATGGGGTAGAGAAGGATAATAGATCAGTCATGATCCAATGGCAGAGCAGACTTGTCTAATCCAGTACGAATGGTCTAATTCTCCTATGTCTTATGGTGTGTAGGTGAGTGGCAGAATCTGGGGGAGTTCATGAGAATGTGGGCATATTTATATAAAAGGGATCAATGGGTAGTTGTTGGTTGGCACAAATTTAGTGGGCTGAATAGTCTGTCTCTATGCGCTAATGACCTGAGGTTTACATTTGGGATGAAGGTGACAACAGATTTAAAAAATGCCACATCAGCTGTTGATCAGGGTACCCAGGTCCCAGGTTGTTTTTTTTTGAAGATGCCAGACTGATGAAAGCCATGAGGGTATGTTTGAAATTCCATTTCAAAGGTTCAGGTCCGAATCAGCTTTATTATCACATACAATACTGTGCAAAAGTCTTGGGCACACATAGTGCCTATAAAAAATATTCACCCCCTTGGAAGTTTTCATGTTTTATTGTTTTACAACATTGAATCACAGTGGATTTAATTTGGCTATTTCGACACAGCAACAGAAAACTTTCAACAGGGTAAGTACTTTTTGTAGGCACTGTGCATCGAAACCGACAGTGAAATACGTCGTTTGTGTTAACAACCAACACATCCTAAGGTGGTGCTGGGGGCAGCACGCAAGTGTCTCCACACAGTCCGGCGCCAACATTGCGTGCCCACAGCGTTCAGCAGAGCAACACTGAACACAACAGGTAACCAAACAACATCAGCAAATCAAAGTTCAAAGTAAATTTATTACACTGGACAACAAATTTCTTCAAAAGTGTTGCTTCCTCAGAATTGTTTTTATTTATGATAGACCGCTTGAAGCCGAACACAAATATAATTTCAGACTATTTGTACTGTATCATGTAGGAATTTGGAGAAACAAGAAATGAACTTTTATTGAATATAATATGATTAATTTAACAGTTCTGACACCTTACAGTAGTTCAACTAAGCTAAAAATGTTTTGTTGATTTTCATTTGTACTCAGTCCTCGTGGCTTCTTGCTTAAGTGTCCAACAATATCCAGCCAGCACTGATGGATTCCAGCTACCCTGATACCATTTCTACTTGATTGCAATGTCCTGGTGAAACCTTTCACCACACTCGTCACTGATAGCACCGAGATTTACAGGGAAGAAGTCTAAATGGGAATGCAGAAAATGAATCTTTAGTGACATGTTGCACCTCTTGGTTTTGCATGCTTGAAGCATGTTGTCAACCAGCTGCATGTAGTTTGCAGCTCTGTAGTTGTCAAGAAAAGTTTTAACAGCATCCATTCAAGGATGTTCCAAGTGATTTTCTCTGGTCCCAGTAGAAGTTCTTTCCGCTCTTTCCCTCCCCCCCCCCCCCGCATTCCGCAGGGATCGCTCCCTACGCGACTCCCTTGTCCATTCGTGCCCCCCATCCCTCCCCACTGATCTCCCTCCTGGCACTTATCCGTGTAAGCAGAACAAGTGCTACACATGCCCTTACACTTCCTCTCTTACCACCATTCAGGGCTCCAAACAGTCCTTCCAGGTGAGGCAACACTTCACCTGTGAGTCGACTGGGGTGATGTACTGCGTCCGGTGCTCCCGATGTGGCCTTTTATATATTGGCGAGACCCGACGCAGACTGGGAGACCGCTTTGCTGAACATCTACGCTCTGTCCGCCAGAGAAAGCAGGATCTCCCAGTGGCCACACATTTTAATTCCACATCCCATTCCCATTCTGACATGTCTATCCACGGCCTCCTCTACTGTAAAGATGAAGCCACACTCAGGTTGGAGGAACAACACCTTGTATTCCGTCTGAGTAGCCTCCAACCTGATGGCATGAACATCGACTTCTCTAACTTCCGCTAAGGCCCCACCTCCCCCTCGTACCCCATCTATTACTCATTTTTATGCACACATTCTTTCTCTCACTCTCCTTTTTCTCCCTCTGTCCCTCTGAATATACCTCTTGCCCATCCTCTGGGTCCCCCCCCCTTGTCTTTCTTCCCAGACCTCCTGTCCCATGATCCTCTCGTATCCCCTTTTGCCTATCACCTGTCCAGCTCTTGGCTCCATCCCTCCCCCTCCTGTCTTCTCCTATCATTTTGGATCTCCCCCTCCCTCTCCCACTTTCAAATCCCTTACTCACTCTTCCTTCAGTCAGTCCTGACGAAGGGTCTCGGCCTGAAACGTCGACTGCACCTCTTCCTAGAGATGCTGCCTGGCCTGCTGCGTTCACCAGCAACTTTGATGTGTGTTGTTTGAATTTCCAGCATCTGCAGAATTCCTGTTGTTTGTAGAAGTTCTTCAAATTGCCTGTCATTGATAACCTGTAGAATTGTGGATCAACAAAAATGCCTTCCTTAATCTTGGCATCAGTTATTCTGACTTGAATTATGAATGAAATAACAAATATAGGTGATTTCAAAAAGTGACATGTGATAGGAAAATTTCAAGGTGATTTTCATGATCAGCAGCCTAAAATCCATAATATACTCCCAAAAATATTCAGGAAGCAAAATCTTTGTTGTCCAGTGTTATCAAAGTATATATATTATATACGACCTTGACATTCATTTTCTTACAAGCACCCACAGGAAAACAACGAAATACAATAGAATCCACACAAAACCAAAGACTGACAAACAGTCAATGAGCAAAAGAGGGCAGATGGTGCAAAGAATTTTAAAAACTAATTAATTAATACTGGGAACATGAGCTGCAAAGTCCTTGAAAGTGAGCCCACAGGCTATGGACTCAAGTCGGTTGAGTCTAGTGGTTACATGCCAACAATGCTCCAGCCCCTTCCAACCCCAGGGCAGGCCCTTTCCAGCCCCAATTGGACTCAACATAGAACTGGAACAGGCCCTTTGCCCTGTGCTGCCTGTGCCAAACACAGCTGAATTAAAATAAATTCTGCCCGCATGTGATTCATATTCCTCCATTCCCTGTATATCTTAAATACCACTATCATATCTGTTTTCATCACGACCCCTGGCAGCCTGCTCCAGCTATCCACCACTCTCTGTAAAAACAAAACTGGCCCTGCATAACCACTTTCCCCCTGTTCATCCTAAATGCATGCCCTCTCGTGTTTCTACTCTGATATTTCTACTCTGGGAAAAAGATTCTGACTACCTACTCTATCTATACCATTCACAATTTTATAAAGACCATAAGACATAAGAGCAGATTTAGTTTATTCGGCCCATCAAATCTGTCCCACCATTTGATCATACCTGATTGATAAACCCTCTCAATTCCATTTTCCTGTCTTCTCCCCATAACCTTTGACATCTTCACTAATCAAAAACTGATCACGCTCCACTTTAAATATACCCAGAGACTTGGCCTCCACAGATTCACCCCACTCTGGGTAAAGAAATTCCTCCTCATCTCTGTCCTAAAGCGATGTCCCTCTATTCTGAGGCTGTGTCTGTCCTCTGGTCCAAGACTCCCCCACTATAGGAAACATCCTCTCCACATCCACTCTATCTAGGCCTTTCAATATTTGATTAGTTTCAACGCGATCCCCCCACCCCTGCCACCTTCTGTCTCCCCTCAGCCTCTGACACTCAAGACAAACCAACCCAAGTGTGTCCAACCTATCCTGGTAGTTTGTATCCTTAAATCCAGACAGCATTCTAGTTAACTCTCTTCTGGCCTTTTCCAAAACTGCCACATCCTTCCTTGTAAAGGGTCAATCAGAAATGCACACAATACCAACCTAACCAAAGATTTACAGAGCTGCAATATTCAACATTCCAGATAGTTTACTGTCATTCCCAGCACACAGGTGTAAAGGAGAATGAAGTAATTGTTACTCTGGATCCAATGCAGCAGAAAAAACCCACAATAAAGAACACAGCAGTAATTTTTTTAAAAACACAATCAATATAAATACATAAGATAGTTTGTATACACAGATTGATTGTATGTCCATAAAGTGACGCTGGGCACAGGAGTGTCTGTACATGAGGTGACTGTGAGAGGAAATGATAAAGTCGTGGTGGTGGGTGTGTGGAGGGGGGGTCAGTGGGTGATTGGGGGTGTGGAGGGGTGGGTCACGGGGTGTGGAGGGGTGGGTCAGTGGGTCATTGGGGGTATGGAGGGGTGGGTCAGTGGGTGATTGGGGGTGTGGAGGGGTGGGTCAGTGGGTGATTGGGTGTGTGGAGGGGTGGGTCAGTGGGTGATTGGGGGTGTGGAGGGGTGGGTCAGTGGGTGATCGGGGGTGTGGAGGGGTGGGTCAGTGGGTGATTGGGGGTGTGGAGGGGTGGGTCAGTGGGTGATTGGCGGTGTGGAGGGGTGGGTCGGTGGGTGATTGGGGGTGTGGAGGGGTGGGTCGGTGGGTGATTGGGGGTGTGGAGGGGTGAGTCAGTGGGTGATCGGGGGTGTGGAGGGGTGGATCAGTGGGTGATAGGGGGTGTGGAGGGGTGGGTCAGTGGGTGATTCGGGTGTGGAGGGCTGTGTCAGTGGGTGATTCGGGTGTGGAGGGCTGTGTCAGTGGGTGATTGGGGGTGTGGAGGGGTGGGTCAGTGGGTGATTGGGGGTGTGGAGGTGTGGGTCAGTGGGTGATTGGGGGTGTGGAGAGGTGGGTCGGTGGGTGATTGGGGGTGTGGAGGTGTGGGTCAGTGGGTGATTGGGGGTGTGGAGGGGTGGGTCAGTGGGTGATTGGGGGTGTAGAGGGGTGGGTCGGTGGGTGATTGGGGGTGTGGAGGGGTGGGTGATTGGGGGTGTGGAGGGGTGGGTCGGTGGGTGATTGGGGGTGTGGAGGGCTGGGTCGGTGGGTGATTGGGGGTGTGGAGGTGTGGGTCGGTGGGTGATTGGGGGTGTGGAGGGGTGGGTGATTGGGGGTGTGGAGGGGTGGGTCGGTGGGTGATTGGGGGTGTGGAGGGATTGGTCAGTGGGTGATTGGGGGTGTGGAGGGGTGGGTCAGTGGGTGATTCGGGTGTGGAGGGCTGTGTCAGTGGGTGATTCGGGTGTGGAGGGCTGTGTCAGTGGGTGATTGGGGGTGTGGAGGGATGGGTCAGTGGGTGATTGGGGGTGTGGAGGTGTGGGTCAGTGGGTGATTGGGGGTGTGGAGAGGTGGGTCAGT